>NC_080400.1:7205000-7805000 GCF_030265065.1 Corythoichthys intestinalis
GTGTTTTCCTTTTAATGATGATGATTCTGTAAATCCAAGGGGATTCACAGCGATAGAATGCTTGTAATTACTTAATTACGCCACAAGATGGTGCCGTTTCCGCGTCCAACTACGGGACATTGGTTCTTTGACGCCTCTCCATTTACAACACGTATTTGTCGCGTTTGCGGAAGTGTTGTATTTATTATTAGCGCAAGTTCAACATGTAAATCTCAATTGAAGTCTAAATACCGATTTTTAATTGTTGTTGTAGCTACCCGCTGCTCCACGGGCGCTCATCCCTATCGCGAGCCGGCCGTGGGCGTGGTGTCGAGTTGGGAAAACAAGCCGCAGACGCCCCGTGACGCTGCCCCGCATCATTCGAGTTTCTCCGCGGAGGAGCAGCTCAGGCTCGCCCGATAACGTCTCTCCACCGGCACCGCCAGACACTTCCCCCTATCTTGGTCGTCTTGTTTGGCCTCGTTCAGTCTCGGCTCGGATGGGGGAGAACCGCACGCTCGGGGACGTCCTGTGCGTGTAGACGCCTGTTGGGCACCGAGAGACGGACTTGCCGGCGAGATGAGCGGCGGAGAGATCATCCTCCAGGGTTGGCTGAGGAAGTCGCCGCCGGAGAGGAAACTGCGGAGATACGTGAGTGGATATTACTAGTTTAGACAATCAGCCGTCACTTAATTAGGTACACTGACTTGCACTAAGAAATGTTTGACACGACCACGAGTATTGAATTTAACACCAATGTTGGAGGAGTGTAGATTTTTAACCTATTATTAAAAAAAATAACAAACATTAATTTAATCTAGTAAAGGGTTGGTTGATGCTGCATGCGATGCAACAGTGATTTCCAACCAGTGTCATGGCATCAGGTGCACTATGGGAAATTACAACACTTAATTGAATGTATCTTTGTCTATCTATGCCAGTGACGTGTCGTGACAAACAATGAAATGCATTTCCATTGCCTAAGGATGGGAACTTTGATGAGTCCATTTCAGTACAGACAGTGCTGTTTATTTCCACAACAATGACACATTTACTTTACTAGTATTCCTACCTCCTTTTTTGCCCCCTACTGTTTCCAGAATATTAGAAACAGCACTCAGCTGCTGCTGCTGCTGCTGCTGCTGCTGCTGCTAATACTACTAGTAAATTCCTGCCGCTGGGAATGAACGACTATTGAACTGTCTGTTGATTCTGAAAAAATGCAGAAACTAATCAATTTCTCTTAATTCAGTGCTTCTCAATTATTATCTGTTAGCGCCCCCCCCCCCCCCAGGAAGACTTAAATGCCCCCCCCCACAACTCTCTGCTGCCTCTGTAATTTCTATCATTTGCCTATTAATTATTAATATAAGTATACCTCTGCATAATATTGTGTACTTTTTAATATTAAAGAAAAAATATATAGCTCAACTTACAATAAAGTATAGAAAAGACAAAGTGCATCGACTTTGCCTGAATTAAAAAAACAAAAAAATCACATCCAATCTGTAAAAATACATTCAAGGTACATTTTTTGACCATCTAATAGTGAAAAATAAATTTAAATAAAATCAATCAATAAATATTAATAAATTCAAATAATTTAACCATAAAAACAAAAAGTAAACAAAAACAACAGTGTCATTGGACAGTGGGACAGTTTTTATTTTGCACTGAGCAACTTGGTATGCCACCTTATATGATGCTAAGAGTGCTCGCTGGTTTACTGATGTAACACTGCGAAACAAAGCGGGATGATTGTTGGCAATATTCGGCACGTCTTGGCTGAAAAAAATCAAGTGGCTTATCAATGTCAGTGGGATCTAATGTTTATAAGTGACATCTTATTTGATGTGGCTTCCTGCTGTCCGTTGCGAACATTTTTAGACACAGACTGGTCTTTTCTCGTCTCCCACTGTATTAAAAGTCAAAGCCAAATGCTACATAGGCTTAGTCATATTTCCTCGTCTTAGCTCGTCATATCTCCAGTGCTCTTTGCTGTGTGGTCTTGTTTTGTTCAAAAATACTGCGCATACTTTGAAAATGATACATTATTCTAGTATGGCAAAAAAGTATGTTCCCCGAGGTCACATGCGCCACCCCTGGCATTGCTCTGTGCCCCCCTACGGGGGCCCGCCCCACTATTTGAGAAGTACTGACTTAATTAGTCCCAAAATTACTTCAACAGGCGGAACCAGAGCCTGAGTGGGACTAATTTTCAGCCCGTGAATTTAACGCCTCAGGTCGGCCATCTTTGTATTATTTAAAATAGGGATGTCCCAATCGCATGTTTTCGCACCGAGTCACGTGATTTTGAGAATCTGCCGATAAAGAGTCCCGATCCGATACCGAAAAAAAAATATTTGTAAAGTTCCAAATATGTTACAGTACTGTATTTCCTCTTCCACTTTTTCTTGGATTCTTGCAGAGGATTAAAAGAAGAGGAGTTCCAAAAAATCGATTATTACATGCATCGCGATTTGACACGTGACGATTTGATTACGATTCATAAAGGTTCAAAAACAATGTTTTTCCCCTTATAATTTTATGGAAGCCGCTAGTAGCAGAACGAAATTCGAGACACATCTGCCGCTGGGCACCGTTAACAGGCGCGCGCACGTTATGATTAGAGGTGTGCAAAATTTCCGATCCTTAGATTATTCGCGATTCGGCCGTGGAAGATTCGAGAACGATTCACAAACATCCAAATTCCGATTATTGAAATATGCCAAGTAAAGCGGATGTACAACACACAGCGCGCCGCGCGGTCAATGAGCAACGGAGCGAGAGTAGCTAAACATCATGCTTCTCATTACCCGGCCCCTCGGGTAATGCCAATGCTCAACTCACGGCTCTAGCTCAACTCATGCCACGAGATAAAAAAAACACAACAACATACCTGACCGCTGCTAAAAAGCTGCTACAAAAGTACGTCATCCACATAATGTTACGGTAGATATCATTTATATAGGACTAGATGCACTACGTTAGCGGTAGCGTTACCAGCACATCTACAAAAAGCTAGATGCGGACGTAGTAAACGGCCACCATCTTAAAGCAGTACACTTCCTTGCAAGGCTGTTGTAGCGAACCTTCCAAGCAAACCTAATTAACTATTTATCTAAAATACTCCTAAATCGGTAAAATATTGACTTGAATCTATCTTTAAAATAGTTTTAAAACTTTCACATGTCGAAAGTAGACAAAAGGGAAATTATGGATTAACGGGAGCAATTTTAACAACTTTAACGGTTGATTCACAACATTAAATTAATTGAATGTAGTTTAAAGCTGCTGATACAGAATGGGGACTTGAGTTTTTTTATTTACTGTTATTTTTGTATATTTGTTTACTGCTATATGTTAACTTGATACTGAAATAGTAGTTTGGTTTAGCCTTAGAGAATTTTTGAACAATTTTGGAACTAATGTACAAAACATTAAAAAAAAAAAACAAACAAACAAACAAAGGAGGGGGGTGCATCAATAATCGTTTTAGAATCGAATCGGAGCATATGAATCGTAATCGTAATCGAATCGTTAGGTGCCCAAAGATTCCCAGCTCTAGTTATGATGGATGCTGCTGGTTACTGAGAGAGACTTACTCCTTTTTAAAAGACTGGAGAATAAATTTGTGTATGAGAGCGGCAGGTACAGAAGACCCGGTGGTCGCGCTTTTGTGCGCAAGTTATTTTTTTAGAGCAAGAGGGGAAGAGAGATAGTTCGTTGCTCCTTGTTATTTAGATGTCCAGCAGTAGTTTTAAGGCATTTCAATTGAAAAATGTCCCGAGTGTGTTGCTAAGACCCGTGTTCATCTAAAAGAGGTGAGTACATGAACCCTCTTGTACTGTTTAGCCTTTATTGTTGTTGTTTTTGAGATGTTAATCGTTAGCGCCGAGCGCTAAGCTAATTAGCTGACATGTATTTCATATGCAGAACGTGCAAAAACCACGATTAAGTACAGCGGTAACACTACAAACATGCGAAATTGTACAGAATTCTGTGAAAACAAAGTACATTGGTTAAAAGAAGTCTTATTTCTAAAGACACTTTGTTTCCAGAAAATGTGGAATTCATTCCACTGGTGTGAATGTTATTGTATTGTTGAGAGAAATAAGTACTCCCTTTAAAATGGTTAATGTTTTTGCACTTTCTTGTAAAAAATATATAAATTAAAAAGCAGCTTTTCGTTGTATGGGCATGTTTCCATCGTTCCTGTTGAATCATTAGAATATTTTAAATAAATAATGGACATAAATTTGTTTGGCTACTGTATTAAGTAGTAATGTACGATGCTAATCGTGATTATCGCGAGAATCGCAATAACCGCGATCATCGTCAATACCGCGATCATCATTTAATAATTGGATCGTAGCACCCTGAATCGTAATCGAATCGAATCGAGGGGTGCCTAAGATGGCACACCCCTAATTAAAAGTGAATCATTTTTTTTCTTTTGGAAATGCCATTGTATTTTTGGATTATTTTGCTACTTTTTAGCTCTTAAAAATACAAAACATATCCCAAGTGTACGGCCCAAAACAATGCATTTCCTTGTGCACTGTTTTGTGCGCTAGCTAACATTGAATGTCCCCCAATAAAACACAAGGCTTGGTCTTGTTTCTTGTTTTAAATAAAGTAATTTGTTTAAGTTTGTGAAACTGCAACAAAGAAACATGCATGCATTCAACACAACTGCACAATACACGCCGGTATACAAATACCATGTAGACGCCTCACCTTACCTAAGCTACAAGCTATATGTATAGGTGAGCTTCCATATAGCACGACTTGTTAACAAATTTCGTTCTTATAGCTTTTCCCCTTAAACACACAGATAGATGTCAAATACTTACAGACATAAAGTTTCCAAGTCAGAAACGTAACAGAATCCCCCCTTCTTTTTTTTTTTTTTTTTTTAACAAAGCATTCTGGTCAAATCAAGTCAATTTTATGGCATTTTAAAGACGCCACGTAATTGATGATATTCATTCTAATATTCACTCACTGAAAATGGCAACCTACCTACCTGCTCTGCACGTGTGTTGTGCTCATAGTCATCACGATTGTTGTTTGCTGCTGCATCTCCCTTGTGAGGTGCTACAAGCCAAAGTTTCCACACATACTGTACGTGTTGTTGTCGTATCACACCATGCAAGTTGCATTTTATTTGCCATCTTGCCTTGCGTTGTAATCCTCTGTCGTTTGAGGCCGCGAGCTCGTTGCTTAAAAAATAATGCTATTTTTGCATATTTTTAAGCTACTTTTACGAGTGCTTTTCTCTTTTAAATTCTAATATTTTCGGCTCCACCCTTGCTGTTTTTATCCATGATCCTAGCATCGAGCAAGTAGCTAATTTGGCTCAATACAGACTCTGATTAGCGGGCGGAGCTGCATGTTTTATTTTTGGAATGTTCATGTCAGGATATGTCTAAAAAAAAAAATATATATATATATATATATATATATATATGTATAATTCTTTTTTTTTTAAAATATGACCCACAGGGAAAGCGGTAGTGGCATGTAAATAATACTCACTGTCATGAATAAATACCATACAAAAAACTTTAATAGTATTAAAATGTGTAAAACCCGGTCCGGCCGGCCCACTGGGATTCGTCCCAATCCTCCCAATTAGCCACTAGGCGGAACAATTAACGTATTCAGTGACTTTGACAGCGATAGACGTCCGAACTGGGAGGGGTTGGCAGTGATCATTTGTCAATGCGAGTCAATGAGTGCATTGACCTATTTACATTTTTGGGGTTATAATTTTGTTGTGTTGTGCAATTTTTAGCACTTACCTAACCTAACTTTACCAGTTATTATTACATTATTGATGTATTTATTATTAAATATTGTATTTTTGTAATATTACTACTTTTTTAAATAAATATGTTTATAAATTAATGTTGATTAAAACAAATTATCTTTTTCTTCTTTGTACTGTATTTAAATTAGCGCACTATTAAAGGCCAACCCTTTTATAAAGCAAGTGACTCTTTAATGCGGCTCTTTAGCACTACCCTAGTGGCTCCCTGGAACTTTTTGAAAAATGTTTGAGAATGGAAAAAGATGGGCGAGGGAAATATATATATATATTTTTAATATGATTTGTGTAGGTGGATAAAAATGACTCATTCTTCCAATTCATCTATATTGTAATGAAGTACAACAGAGTAGTCATGTGGTGCGTCACTCTCTATAGGATGCACTGCAGGGAAAATAAACATTTAACCATGATGGTACATTATGTACAGTGGGGCAAATAACTATTTAGTCAACCACTAACTGTGCAAGTTCTCCCACTTGAAAATATTAGAGAGGCCTGTAAATGTCAACATGAGTAAACCTCAACCATGAAAGACAGAATATGGAAAAAAATAACAGAAAATCACATTGTTTGATTTTTAAAGAATTTATTTTCAAATCATGGTGGAAAATAAGTATTTGATCAATACCAGAAGTTTATCTCAATAATTTGTTATGTACCCTTTGTTGGCAATAACCGGGGCCAAACGTTTTCTGTAACTCTTCACAAGCTTTTCACACACTGTTGCTGGTATTTTGGCCCATTCCTCCATGCAGATCTCCTCTAGAGCAGTGATGTTTTGGGGCTGTCGTTGGGCAACATGGACTTTCAACTCCCTCCACAGATTTTCTATGGGGTTGAGATCTGGAGACTCGCTAGGTCACTCCAGGACCTTGAAATGCTTCTTACGAAGCCACTCCTTTGTTGCCCTGGCTGTGTGTTTGGGATCATTGTCATGCTGAAAGACCCAGCCACGTCTCATCTTCAATGCCCTTGCTGATGGAAGGAGATTTTCACTCAAAATCTCCCAATACATAGCCCCATCCATTCTTTCCTTTACACAGATCAATCGTCCTGGTCCCTTTGCAGAAAAACAGCCCCAAAGCATGATGTTTCCACCCCCATGCTTCACAGTGGGTATGGTGTTCTTCGGATGCAATTCAGTATTCTTTCGCCGCCAAACACGAGAACCTGTGTTTCTACCAAAAAGTTGTATTTTGGGTTTATCTGACCATAACACATTCTCCCAGTCCTCTTCTGGATCATCCAAATGCTCTCTAGCTAACCGCAGACGGGCCTGGATGTGTAGTGGCTTCAGCAGGGGGACACGTCTTGCAGTGGAGGATTTGAGTCCCTGGCGGCGCATTGTGTTACTGATAGTTGCCTTTGTTACTGTGGTCCCAGCTCTCTGTCGGTCATTCATTAGGTGTGGTTCTGGGATTTTTGCTCACCGTTTTTGTTATCATTTTGATGCCACGGGGTGGGATCTTGCATGGAGCCCCAGTTTGAGGGAGATTATCACATGTCAAATCCGATGTAATCAGAATTTTGAAATTTCCCATAGTTGCATGTATGTGTATGAATGAGTGTATGTGTGTGTTGTTTGACTGGGCCCCTACTAAAAGCTTTAAATAGCTTATTCGGAGTGTCCCTTTCATACATCTTGTCAGATGAATTGCTTGTATATATGACCATGTTCATGTGTGTACCATGATACGATGTGTGACTAAACTAAACTAAACTAAACTAAACTAAACTAAACTAAACTAAACTAAACTAAACTAAACTAAACTAAACTAAACTAAACTAAACTAAACTAAACTAAACTAAACTAAACTAAACTAAACTAAACTGTTCTTCGTGGGAGTTTTCCCCAAATAATACTAAATAATTAAAGCACTATGGCATGCTACAGTGACAACAGTGACGCTGACGTGGACCTTACAACAATGTTAGAGTTCGTCAGGGAACGCGTGTTTGCGGACTGCTGAGCTCCCGAGTGAAAAGTGGTCAAGGTGGAAATATTATTTTTTGTGAATAAATGTGCATAAGTGGAAGCTTAATCCCTTTTTGGTACTTTTATACACATATCCTAGCTACCACGCGTTACAATGTACAAGACATGGGTTACACAAGGTGTGCTCTTTGGCCTGTACTGTATGTAAAGCACACGACAGCGATGGATGCTAACAATCTACATAATTATATTGGGATAAGTTTGAAAACGCAATATGCTTACCTTGAATATCTGCTAATAAAACCGGAGTTCCCGACAGCATACACTCTCGCTCCCAACCGGAGTTCCCAACAGCACTCTCTCGCATCAACAGTTTTGCCCAACTTTTGTCTTATCAGGTATTTGCTGCACGCATTTTTCCCTGAAGCTCGTCTTGTGAACGACCGACAGTGCTGTCCTGCTCTTCACTTTTCAGATCTGGTTCAAATAGGAAGGGTAGAACAGACGACATGTTGGGAAAGCTAACGAGTGACACGCTGGAATCTCGGCAACGGGACTGGTGACGTCACGCACTGCGACGTAACAAGAATGGCGACCTATCACTTAAAATAATTTTATAAACTTTATTAAAACAAAACATTAAGAGGGGTTTTAATATCAAGTTATTATAACTCATACTAACATTTATCTTTTAAGAATTACTTGTCTTAAAAATAGAGGATCCCTTTAAGGGGGCCTCGCAGAGCTACGGACATTACAATACACAATGAATAGGTTGCCGCTGAACCCTTCACACTAGGCTGCCGCTAGTTTTAAACAGCCTTAAATTTTTTAAAACTTTTTTTAAACATCTCTTTTGCACGGCGTGGCGGCTTTTATTTTGGTGTGGCGGTGCGCCACAATAAATAATATGTAGGGGAAACCCTGAAAATGATATCATAATGTGTTAATAATTTCACACATAAGTCGCTCCTGAGTATAAGTCGCACCCCCCAGCCAAACTATGAAAAAACGGGGACTTATAGTAAAAAAAATATGGTATATTAATTATTTTTATCCGTGTTATGAATAAATAAAAATTATACATTAATAAATTTTTAATTTAAAAAAAAAAAAAAAAAAGGGAAAAAAATCACTCTGTGTATGGTCCCCAATAACTCAAAAGTTGTGGTTTTAAAATCATACTTTTTCACTTATTGCCTGCTATTAGGCTCGAGCGTTTACGTCACAGCAGCATGGGATCATGCGAGATTTGCGACAACGCAGCCATTTTGGAAGCACGTCTGCATCACGGGACATTTAAACTTAACGGCAAATACAATTCAACTACGAGTGCCAGAGATGGAAAAAAGTAAAGAAAACTTGCCAGTTCGATACAGAGACAAACTTGTTACCACGGCGAAGGAGAGATAAGTGAGCAATTTTAAGAAAGTGAACAATGTTGACCCTTACGAGCAAGCCGAACACAAATGGAATAAAGTTGTCGACAAGCTTCCGCCACTACGCGAAATGGACATCATGCTGTATTTAGTGTTTGGTGTAAGTTACTACACCCATCAGCAATTCTGAAACTACAAATCGCTACAAAGCTACGAACAGTTTTGCTGCGGATGGGTGCAGGACCTGCACATTATGACCATAGCAAACCGCAACACCATCTTTCTAGCAAAGGTAGGCAATGTGTGTTTACATTAGTCTGTGACCACGGATGTACAAATTTTTTGTTGCAGAAAATGTAGCCTGTGTACAAATTCTTTGCCACTCTCTCACGTCAACATATTACAGCTTTTTCATTTAGCAATGACAGGAATTATGTCTTATGGAGACATTGCACATGTATGCATGCTAGTTGTTTAGCTGTAGCTATAGCTAACAACAGGCCGACTTAGGGCATAAAGTTACCGAAATTTGCGTAAACAAACGAAATTAACTTACCGGAGTGGAAGTGCATAGAGCAAACTCTGTGTGTAACTGGAGAATCACACGTTATCCCCTTCCTTCTGATCGAGGCCACCCATGCCATTCTTCGACGTTTGGTAAGTTCAGATATGAGCTTTCCCTCGCCTTTTCTCCATGTAGGGATCCGGAAGAAACTCAATGGGGTTCCGTCGAGCTGTACATTCTCCTTTCTATTCGATCGGTTGTTGCAATTCTTTACCGCACAATAATTTCCAACCATTTTTAAAGAGCGACCTGTGTTGAAATGCCTCACTGTTTATGTTTCCCGGGGTTCTGACACCGAACTTCCCGCTTCCAAAATGGCGATAGCGGCGGAAACCTCGCGAGTGCCACGTCATACACTCGAGCCTAATTGACAACAACAGACGTCCAATTCATTTAAACTGGGAGGACTTGGCAGTAAGTGCTCATTTTTCTGTGCTGGCAGCCCAGGACATCTAGCACCGCCAATGAGAGCCAATGAGTAAAATACCTGCCCCATAAAGAGTTAAAAGTTAATTTTTTAAATTTAACCCCAGCTTGTTTTTCAAGTAGTAGCAGGTGCATCCCCCTAAAACATCTGGCCCACTTTACATCCCCCCGCAGGAATACGGAGATGCACAACCAGTCGTTTTCAGTGCTATAAACATGCAAATTTCTCATAGACGACCACCCACATTGGAGTGAGAGGTTAAGAGTGGGGGTCGGCCATATGACAATGTGTACACGCCTGCAGCTGTCTCCGTTCTCCACTAAATGCCTCTCGCGCTCACGTCGGCATTATCTGATCACGATGAGGTCACGTCTGATGTGAGTCGTTTCCATCTTAGCCATGTCACAACAACGGTGGCTCCTTGAGTGGCCCGATAAAGCTCCCGATAAGCCGCCTCCCTGGGGTAAGGAGGGCTTCATCGGGCACGAGTCGACCGCTGCTGACATAATAGGATTTATGGAGGCCGATAGTAGCATGAGACAATCTATAAATACAGCTGGTATTTGTTTATATGTGGTGTTTTGCTGCTATCAAACTGCCAGTGAGCTAACTTTTCTAGGAGATCATACCCATGCCTGAGTGAAAAGCATCCCAAAGTGTTTCTGAATCTTCTTCAGCCATTTTTTTCACGTATATATGCCTGATGTTTATACAGAGACCATCATGGTCAACGTGACGCAGCTGCCACAGTGACTTTACATCGGAAGAAGCCGGCTTAGCTGCACTGTATAAACAAGAGCAGGGCGCAAGATAACACAATCATGGGTCACTCCCACCCGTATCCAATAAGCTAGCAGAGGTAGGAAACGTGGGTACTTCTGCCACCTCTGCAGAGCGGACAAGCATCATCGGTGTCATGGGACATCCACAATCAGCAGACGTGTGGACATAATCATCATTCATTTGGAATTCCTTCTCTGTAAAGTCAAGAGCGTGAACAATGGAGACTATTTTACCCTTCACCATTGCCGTCAGCTGACCAAGGTGACAGTGGGGTCGCAGTGTTGTTTTCTTGGTCTAAGGGAGTCCTTTTATGTGATACTATTCTAACCACATTTGGAATGCGGAAAAGTGGGTTTCAAAGTGATATTTTTGGAAAAACGATGCCAATCGCGCTCATTTTTTAGCAAGAAAAACATTCGTCAAAAATCAATCCGGTCCTCGTGAGTCTTTCTCGTGTGCAGTAATAAGTAGGTATGGGAATTGATACGATTTTTCCTAAGGGTGGAACGGTACACGTATTTGTATTGAACCGTTTCGGTACGGGGTGCTCGGTTCGGAACGGAGGTGTACCTAACGAGTTTCTGACGTAATGTAACCTTTACTTTTCGAGGCTGTGAGTCGATCGGGTTACAGTTTCTTTTTGTAGATTATATTTACTCTGTCTTCTCTACTATAACGAGGACCAACACGGTAGGACAGTATATAACCCAGAAACGTCAACGGCGCGACAACGTGGCCGCCGCAAAAACGCAGTGAAAAGCGGGCGTTAAAGTCAGTCAGCCGATGCACATCAGTCGCAGTGCGGCCGCGTGTTAGACGCGTCCCAGAAGCGGCTCAACGCGACGCACGCGAAAAGAACGGCAGAGTTTATTATTTGACGCGGCCCTCCTGCGTCAATACTACTAGCTAGGATCGGGCAGACCGGAAGTCACTTGTATAAAAATACGGCGGATCCGGTCTATTTTCAAACTAATGTGCAATCGTAACCCACTTTTTGAGTCCATCAGATATCTTGAGTGGTAGATCGGGGCACAGTTGACTCGTCTTTGTTGATTTACTGCTGTCTTCTCTGCTATAATAATAACCAACACGGCCCCGTGTTCAATACAAAACCCTCCTATCACAACAAAACAGGTAGGAACTAATATTCCCTTAGGAACTAAAGTTATACAACATAAAATATACAAAATAAATGAATACTACATCACATTTGTAAAATATAAACACATAATAAAATAAATAAATAGCCCATTTGAATAAAATAAATTGAAATAAGCTAAAACACCTGTAATTAAATAATAAAAATAATGCACAGATCCTGCTTACACAATTAAATTTATTAATTTCTGTGTGGCGCTTTAACTTGAGAAAATCCACCAATAAAGCTTTTGAAAACTGTTCATAAGAAAAAAAAATGATGCATTGAGGCATTTCATTTGTAAAATACATGTTAAAATCTTTGTCATCGGGATTGCTTTTCTCTTCAGCACAGGACTTCTTTTTTCTACTTTCTTTCAGAATGAAAACTGACCAATACGCGGGGTCTAAAAGGCAAATTGTTGTTGGATTATCTTTACATACCCGCTACTTTTTGAGCAGAATTTTAGCTTTGTTCCGATTGTTGAAAGCACAAAGGTGTGTAATAAACAACTAGCACATTTATATTTTGCATTTTGTTTTCTTAATGTACCAAAAATGAACCGAACCGTGACCTCAAAACCGAGGTACGTACGGAACCGAGATTTTTGTGTACCGTTACACCCCTACTAGTAAGTGTCAATATCACCCTTTTTTCCAATTACAATGAGAAGCATGATCAACATTGCCTGTTTTCATACACCATTTTTCAAATCATTGGCTGTCATTGACGGCGATAGTCAAAATGGACTGGACGTTTATTGCCGTCAGTGGCGCGGAAACCTAATTAGATATCCTGCATGACTATAGTTAGCGCTTCAAAGTAGCAAATAATAACTGCAAACCCTTCCAGTCAAAATCGATTGGACGTCTATCACTGTCAATGGCGCTGAAACATGATTCTCAATGATGCATAACTATAAGTAGTGTACAAAGTAGTCACAACTTCATTTACTGAGTGAGGTTTCTTGGCCTTTTTTCAGTGTTTTTTTCCATCACAGAAAATAAACAGTTTATCTTGCAGTGGCGATTGTTGTGGAGATATTTTTTATTGTTTTTCATGGAAAGAAATGATAGTAATGGTTGACAAGTAGTTGATTTGTCACTGTTGTTTAAAAGTATTTTTGGGCCACTATTGTGTTGTCTTATTGTCCCGATTTTTTTTTCTTTCATCGAGCTATTCCACCCAGCCAAAAAAACATCCTTCTTGATCTGGACAGGTTTGGAGGGTATTAGTCAGGTGCTATTTGTTTAAATCAGAGTTGTTTTTGGCAGCCCTTTTAGTTTTCGTCTTAGTCTTTTGGACGATAATACTTATTAGCAGTGTTGTTAATAACGGCATTAGAAAATAACGGTGCTACTAACTGGGTTATTTTTTTCAGTAGTGACTCATGAGTAATCTAATTACTTTTCCCAACTTTACAAAGCCGTTACCTAGGGGTGTGACAAAATATCGAAATGGTGATATAGCGTGATTTTTGTATCACAAAAGGTTATCGATATGCTCCTGCCAAGAATCGAGATATCGTTTTAAAAAGGTGTCAATGTCTAAAAAAATAAAAAGGAACCAACAACTTGCTACCAAAATCTTCCACCATAATAGTGTCTCAGTTAACTCTAAGGCTGCATTGACGGTGCACGATGCCGAATCCATTTAGACTGGGAACCAGTGTTGTTAATAACGGCGTTATTTTGTTCAGTAGTGACAAATCTAATTAATTACTTTTCTCATCTTGGCAACGCTGTTACCGTTACTGAGGCGGGAAAGGCGTGCGTTACTATGTTGGTTGACTGACGCGAGAAAATTCTGGAAATGGACAGACTCACGTGGACGAGAGAGCAGAGTAGGAGTGGGGAGGAGGCAAGGGAGTGTGACGCCGTTGCAAACGTGATGCTAATATGCTAGGTGGCTCCAATAATACCTGACTGTAGCTGATAGCCTACAAATTACGCCCACATGATGCTTTGGTAGATATCACATATATACAGAACTAGATGCAAATGAAAGACACGGAGGCATTAGCAACATATATAATACAGAACTAGATGCGCTAGTAAACAGCCGCCATCTTAAAGCAGCAGACTTCTCATGAAGGCTCTGTTGTAGAGAACCTTCCTAGCGAGCCTAAGTCACTTTTTATCTAAAATGTGTCATGCCACGTCACTTCCTGTTTTATTTTGAATGCTTCTGGGAGGGTGGCAGCGAAATAACATTTGTTCATTCGCTGCCATCCCTCCCACTTCAAACGTCTATGGCCGTCAGTAGCAGCCAATGCCAGGCAATGATGCAATTTTGTTGCCTGGCACGGCCAGACTGTTCTCCCTGTGTTTTTCAAACACTGAGAGTATAGTCTGGGACCCAGCCCATTAACGGCCTCTCGAGCAAGTACAAAATCAATCGACAAATCAGATTCGTTTATTTGCGTGACGTGTTCTTAAAGACCAACGTCACTCTTCCGCGTCGGAAGTCTTCTCCACAACAACACAGATGGCGAACAGGAGAGCCGAGAATATGTTCCAATCCACAGTAAAATCAGTTTTAAATGACCAAAAACACATCGACACAAGTCATTGACAACAGTCTGTCTCGCGCTAGCCATGTTGAATAAACTCCGCTCTCCTCGTATGTTTACTTCCGCGCGCAAGTCCCTCGTCCCGCCCGTCGCTGATTGGTTCACGCCGCTGTGTGTTTGCTGTGGCTTGCTCTGCCCTGGAAATTTTATCCACTTAATGGTGGCCAGACTCAATAGCTGGAACAGCGGTGAGTCTGGAGTACCAGGTTAGCAATTTTGGGCCATTTAAGGTCATTTACCTGTTGATTTTCAGTTACTTCCTGTTGATTTTGGGGTATTTTATGGGTCACTTCCTGTTCATTTTGTGTTACAGACCTGGGAATCACCCAAATGAATAGGCAGTGTCTCAAACTCAACAGGAAATGACCTGGAAATGCCCTAAAATGAACAGCAAGTGACCTATAAATGCCCTGAAAATCGGACAGAATGACTGTGTTAGTCAAAGCATCCTTAGAGTTAACTGAGACACTATTGTGGTGGAAGATTTTGGTAGCAACTTGTTGGTACCTTTTTTTTTTTTTCAGGACATTGACACCTTTTTAAAATAATATCTCAATTCTTGCAGGAGCATATCGATAACCTCTTGGGATACAAAGTATCACGATACATCACCATTTCGATATTTTGTCACATCTCTACCCTTGATCGCTTCCCTTCATTGTTTTCTGCTTTGAGGTACACCCTCGTTTCCGCAGTTGCAGAACCTAACATCGATGGATTCTTTTTCTCGGCTCTACGATCCTGTAGCAATTTAATTTCGTTATGATTTCAGTTTAATTTTGTCATTTACAGTTTGCCATGTTGATAGTTATGATGTTTGTTTACCGCTTACTGCGAAGAAATAGGAATTGACGATCGGCACGCCATGATATTTAGGGTTTAGGTTTAGCCATCGTGCTGTGACCCGGGAATCAAACGTGTACTTTCACGCATGTCTCATCCCCGGAAAGTCCCGGACGCGACCTGTTAAATGTCCAGCGGGGCAAAGTGGTATTTGCCATGTGGCAAAATTGATTTTGCCATGTAGCATTTTTTTGCCATGTGGCAAAATGGATTTTGTCATGTGGCATTTTTTTTTGCCATACGGCATTTTTTTTTGCCATGTGGCTAAATGGATTTTGCCATGTGGCAATTTTTTATTTTTTTTGCCTTGTGGCATTTTTTTTGCAATGCAGCAAAATGGATTTTGCCATGTGGCATTTTTTTGCAATGTGGAAAAATTGCTTTTGCCATGTGGCATTTTTTTTTTGCCATGCAGAAAAAAATGGATTTTCCATGTGGCATTTTTTTCCACAATGTGTTAATCATCACACACATTGCCAATGCCCAGAAGCTTCCGACAGACACACCTTCGCCATCGACTGCCATTCAGAGAAAAGAATATGCAAATTAGCTACAGTCAGCTGAGAAATGACATTTTTGCAGAGAAGCCAGAAGATAACCACCGAAAATAGCTTAAAATGACATTCTGGGCACTTTCAATGCAAATCGTCGTTCAGACCTGGTAAAATGGCATCCAATGTCATGAAAAATTATGTAAAGAAAATTAAAGTCAAGTGCACCTTTAACTAATCAGTGCGCCAATCCAGATCAATGTATCGTTACACCCTTACTAATAGTAGAGTATCGGTTATCCCCCTATACCTGTAACTTTCGCCTGACATGAACAAACAAGTCTATTGTACAAAACGAATCTCTATTATATTTATTTTTTAGTTGTTCTTTGTGTTGCCCCGTAGTCTTATAATATGTCTAACTTGCCTCTCCCTTAAGGTTGTGTTTGTGTTTCAAATGTATTACCCATCGACGCCATTTGAGAATTTCTGGTTTTGTTGCGTGTCAGGAGGGACTCAAAAAGGTGACGGAGGAGTTAAAAACAGGTCGGGCATGCAAATCGTATGCAAAGTCGGCAGTTGGCGAGGGGGGTTGGAGGTGAAAGAGGTCGACACATTTACGCGGGAGCGAGACTTGCTGGGACGTTTCCTAATTGTTTACCAATGTGATTAGCGCTCAGCAGCGATGACTCACTAGTTCCACAGCACGCAAACATAAGATGTGTCAGGAAACTTTGCTAACACGCTATGCTAAAATATCAGCTGTGTGTTATAGTTGTCACCATCGGAGCAGCTGTTCTGAGTGACGTTACTTACTGTAGGTTTGCTCATCAAAACGTGTGTTTCCAGACAGAGTCATGAAACGGTCAGTTCACCAATCAAATGTTGGACTGGACCACTGAGTTGACTACCGTCTTGTATTGTTGAGAAATCCTTTTTTGTTCTGGCCTTCTCGGGCTGTTTTTATGGAAAAACAAATGTTAAATTTGGAATGCAATTGCTCTACAACAAAAATATGTTCAGTTCTAGATTTTCAAAATCAGTCACTGGTGGTATAAGTATCCTAAAATTTATCACCATTACTCAAAATACTACTCGTAATTTTCTGAATATAACGCACACTTTTTTTCCCCCAAATCAACTTGTAAAATCATGGTGCGCATTATACACGGGTACAGGGATGGAGACAGAAATATACAGTGTTGTTAATCTTACTTTAAAAAAGTAATTAATTACAGTTACAAATTACTGTAATTTCCCGAATATAACGCGCACTGTTTTCCCCAAAATCAACTTGTAAAATCATGGTGCGCATTATAAACGGGTACATGGATGGAGACAGAAATATATATATATATGTATTACATATATATATATATATATATATATATATATATATATATAAACCGATTTTTTTTTTATTGACACGGCCACGTTGTGTCGAAGAAACGTATACGGCAACCCGTTGCCGACCATTGCGGTACGTGACGTCACCATTTTGTTTCGGTAATACTTAACTTTAATCGGCCGAATGATTTCGTCTGTGTTCAATTTAGCTTTTTTTCACTCTTAATAAATGCCCTCTTTAGTTTCGATCAGGTGAGTTCGGTTCGCCTGAGAAGACGCTTGATATCCTGTATGTTCCAATAAAACCCTTGGAGCCAACCTCCACAAGGTAGATACTGGTTGACCACGCATCCACTCGACAATCAGCTACCAGCTCAGTGTACTTTCAAATGCAGCCTCCATTCCTCCCTCCCAAGGGACTTTGAGCTCTGCTAGGATCACTGTTTTGGCTGCGGAGGACCACAGGATGACTGGTCTCAGAGAGGTGGTGACTATCTCTGGTGGGTAATTGAGTTGCTGATCAAGGTCCACTCTTATTTTCCAGTCGCATCCAGAAATTAAGAGTGATGACATCTCACTTTGATAGGTGTTTTGAGCTCCTGCCCTTGTCCCACAAAGTGGATCAGCATCTGTGTCTTTGCAGGATAGTCTTTGGCTGCTTCCGTTTTCTGTACTTTGAGGACCTCTGCTAGCTTCCATAGGACCTTTTCGTGCTACCACCTGTAACTACCCTGAACCAGAGCTGTCTTGCAACTGGACAGGATGTGCTGCAACTTGTAAGCCTGAACGATATATCGTTTAAACATCGCCATCGCGATGTGCGCATGCAAGATAGTCCCATCGCAAGGACGTGCGATAGTTTGTTTTTTCCCCAATCCACAAACCTTTGTCCTGCTTCATTCGCTCGCACAGCCTCCCTCACCCCCTCTCCCAGCTCTCAGTCACTGCAGCACTTGTTTATTAAAGTTAACGATGGCTTTGATCTGGCCAAAGAAGCAGACTTCACACGGGCAGCAATCTGTCAATCATCGTTTAACTTGTTACAGTTTCTGCAAGGAAGCACGGGCTGGAATAAATGTGTGTGTCTGTGGGGGGTTTGGAGACGTTTGAGACATATGAAATAAACGCTAGAAGTGATCATGAGGCTTTTGTAATTTCTACATGTCACTCCAAGAGTCACAGCCATGTTAGGTAAACATAAGCATTTAATAAAGCCAAGCATTTTTCAACTACAGTACTTTATTCTTGTTTAAAAATGATTCGGTGGGACAGTTATGTTTAAAACTGATCATAATTATTACATTTGAAGTGCTTAAAAATCATTTATTAAAATATATATATATATATATAACGTTTTCTGTAACTCTTCACAAGCTTTTCATACAGTGTTGCTGGTATTTTGGCCCATTCCTCCGTGCAGATCTCCTTGAGAGCAGTGATGTTTTGAGCAGTGCAGGATTTGAGGCCCTGGCGGCGCATTTTGTTACTGATAGTAGCCTTTGTTACTGTGCTCCCAGCTCTCTGTAGGTCATTCACTAGGTCCCCCCGTGTGGTTCTGAGATTTTTGCTCCCCGTTCTTGTTATCATTTTGACGCCACGGGGTGAGGAGGGAGTTGAAAGTCCGTGTTGCCCAACGACAACCCCAAAACATCACTGCTCTAGAGGAGATCTGCATGGAGGAATGGGCCAAAATAGTGTGTGACAACAGTGTGTGAAAAGCTTGTGAAGAGTTACAGAAAACGTTTGGCCTCCGTTATTGCCAACAAAGGGTACATAACAGAGTATTGAGATGAACGTTTGGTATAGACCAAATACTTATTTTCCACCATGATTTGCAAATAAATTCTTTAAAAATCAAACAATGTGATTTTCTGTTTTTTTTTTCCACATTCTGTCTCTCATGGTTGAGGTTTACCCATGTTGACAATTACAGGCCTCTCTAATATTTTCAAGTAGGAGAAGTTGCACAATTAGTGGATGACTAAATACTTATTTGCCCCACTGTATATACATTTTTAAAAATCATACTTTGGGGAAAAAAGTGAGAAAAAACATGTCATATGTATCTCTTTTCAGTGCTAAATCTGAATAAATACATTGAGCACAAAAAAATGGGGGTGGGTATTCGCTACTTGGCGGTTTTTTACTTATCGCGGCAGGATCTGGTCCCTATTAACCGCGAAAAACGATGGAATACTGTACACTGTGGTCATGATAAGTCATCCAAAGTCTTTCCAAACAGCTATTTAAAGAGCATACGACAGGAGAAAAAAAGTCTTAAATGGCATTATCATGTGAATTAGAATCATATTTTGAGACGATTTGACTATATACAACAATTTAGCAAAGCGCAGATGAAAGGAATTTAGTCTTTTAATCTGCCGGTTAGCCACGCCTTTAGCGTCCCCAACAGGTGGATGACGTCAGCGGGAGACTGGCCTCATCGGTTTTACTATTCAGCCCATTGAGGGGGAATTATTCAGAACGAGGAAAACGCGACGAAGAGAGCCGCAAAATGTCATTGTTTCAGTCTCTCTACTCCAATATTTTTACAGGATATTCTTTTTATCCAAGTATTTTTCCCCAAGAGCTATATAAATGGCTTGAGAAGGACCAGTCAGCCCGTCGAGGGGGAACTATTCACAATGAGGAAAACGCGACGAAGAGAGCTGCAAAATGTCATTGTTTCTGTCTCTTTACTTCGATATTTTTACAAGATATTCTTTTTATCCAAGTATTTCCCTCAATTGCTAAATAAATGGCATGCTCATGACAAATAACAGTCGTGTGCTAAATGGAATATGAAATAATAAAAATGCGTTTATTCAGGACGACATGGCAAAATTACTCCGTAATGGTCAAAACTGTCGACTTCACCTTTACTGTCGCACCTCCCAAACGATATTTTATGACACTTAAATCGGACATATGTCATTTCCCTTCCCCGGCTTCGGAGAATGTAAACAAAGCAAAAGGCTTGACAGCTAGCCGACATGCTAACCGGAACCGAGTGATGTTTCAAAATCTTCGAAGCTGAAAATCACACATAACTAGCCTGGATTTATTGACATGACGACTGGGTTGTCGATTGTCTTTGCGGATCAGCAAACCGCCCGGCGGAGAGCAATTTACAGTTCGTTCCCTGGAGGAGGGTGGCTGCAGTTGTTGTGCAGCTAACGTGCTGCTAATGGGCTTGAGGAGAGCTTTTTACATGCCTATCAATGATCAAACGTAAGTAGTCCTTTATTTAAAGAAAGTTTGTAGTGTTTACTTTGTAATCGCTGTATTCGTATTTGACATAATACATAACAAGATGTTTACGCACTTCCTCGTAAGTCCAACTGTCCCACAGTAAGTATCCACGGTGAATGGGAACCTTTTGAAACTCCAAAAAGGCGCATACGCCTCTCTCTCATACAGAATGATTTTTCTGCAGCCGTTTGGCTAGCGTGATGCGAAAAATAAACGTATTAATCCGCAAAATCAGCTGAATCCTTCGTCCTCATACACAACAGTAGGCTGTATACTGAAGAGGACGTCTTCTACCGTACACGTCACAGCGCCCTCCTCCTCAATGCAAGACCGAAGCCGGAAGTCACTCATTTTCATGGCGCGGGATTCAAAAAACTAAATAAATATAGCGATCGCTTCCACACACATCCAAGCGGTCCATATCATTCAGGAGCATAAAATACCGCGTGTATTATGAAATAAACATGCTTTTTTTGTGTCACAGGCACTTTAAGTCACCTAGTAAAAATTTCTTTAAAAAAAAAAAAAAATGTCGCAATATCTTCCAATGTCCTGTCTCTCCGTCCTGGGAGTGGATCTCTCCTGACTGTGGTACTCCCCAAGGTTTCTCATTTTCTCCCAAAGACTCTGGAGTTTTTGGAGATTTTCCTTGCTGACATGGAGGGTCTAAGGATGGGGGATACCCAGGACTTGAACTTTATTTATTCATCTTTGTTGCTTCATTTGCTGTTTCTTATTGTGTATCATATTGCCTTTGCAAAGCCCTTTGAGACAACTTTGTTGTGATTCAGGGCTATACAAATAAAATTCAATTGAATTGAATTGAATATAATATCGCAATGTATCGCATACCCCCCCCAAAAATTGCAGCAATAGTTTTTTCCAATATTGTTCAGGCCTAGCTGCAAGCTTGGATTAGTTGAATTACAGAGACGGCAGTGTTCGTCTGAGGTATACCAATGACTCAGCTTGCTTGGGCTGTGTCATGAGTGGCCTGAATTAGGAAGCTGAGTGTGTAGGAGGCACCTTCCACATATCGGCCCACTTGATATTTCTACTGACCACTCCTTCTCGGGGATGGCGTGGCTCAGTGATAGAGTAGTTGTCTCCCCAACCCAGAGGTTGTGGGTTCGATTCCCTACCCTGATGAACTCGCCTAAGTATCCTTGAGCAAGATACTGAACCCCACATAAGTCCTGGTGCTGCGTCACCAGTAGGTAGATGGCGATGTAGTGTAAAGCGCTTTGAGCACCTTGAAAGGTGGAAAAGCGCTATGCAAGTATAACACCATTTACCATTCTCGGGTCTTTCTTCATCCTTGCTGTGGCTGTCTGAGTGCCATGAACTCATATTGCTCTTCCTCACTCCTGGGCACCTGTTCAATCCAGCTCTTTTATCTCCTTTCTTGTATCTTTGGAGCAAAACCTGGGAGCTGTCTCCTACCCCAAGCCTGCTCTCCTTGACTGTATCCTGCCAACAACTTCATTGTGCATGGCCTGGTCGACAGCCTTTTCTGCTCTCCACTTGCGTCCTGTTCGGACAGGTGCCTTGGTGTCTCAGCTCTAGCAAGAGCCTCGCCTTCTCCTGTCTGTAGCCTTGGTTGACAGACTTCAGTGGCACCTGCAGTACGCTTTTCCCGAACAGGATATACTGCCATTGATGGCGATAGACGTCCGATCCTTTTGAACTGGGAGGGTTGAAACACATAGATGTGCTGCACCACAGGAAAATCATTAGGCAAAACAACATTGTTCTCCTTCCCAGTGACCCCATGTTTGTGTCGTTACTTGTTGCTGGGCAGAATGGATATTAATCCTATTAAGTACAGAGACAAACTCCTGTATATTTATTTTCTTTCACTTCTCAAGAACTGACGTACTTAGTCAGTTGGTTGGTCATAATGTGCAGTTTACAGTGTAAATATGACTGTGAATCAAACTCACGTCATTCTGCATTTTGAACATGAATCATTCAAATGACAGTGTAAACAGTTCAATTCCTGTTCCCACGTCGGTATCCCCCCCTCAAAAAAAGCCCTCCAACCTGTCCGTTGCACAAACGTGTCTGTTCACACACGCCGAAGAGTTGCAACATTCCAGACTGATCGTATCGGGAAGGCGATAGCTCTCTCGCGCTCATACCGAGTGGAAAAAGAAGCAACGGAGAGAGGACGGCGTACGACTGTTGGCGGTCGTTGGGAAGTCCTTGCCCCTGAGAGGTCAGGCAGCAGCACCTCCATGTTTCCTGCTTTGACAGGCAGACATTTTGCTTGTTCCATTTTTATTGGCAGGCACAGTGGAAGAGCTTCGTGTCTTGTCAGTGTTGCGCACGTTCACGTAAAGAGGCCGCAGGGTGGTAACGTGAGTTTCAAACATGAAAAAAAGAGCACTATTACATCAAGCTTAGTAGGCCACTCCAGAAGGAATGAGTTTATCTTCATCACAAGGTTAACCAAATGACAGTCATATGATTCGGAAGCTAGAGCTACATGACGTCGAGGGTAGACCCGGTGAGAAAGCATATTTGTGTTAATGGGATACAGAACAAACGACTCAATTTTTTTTCTGCAGAGCCGCAGGCCGATTCATGAATGCCTAGACACCAATAAACCACAGACTGTAATATTTAAAGGTTTGTTGTTAATTCGTTAACCATTAGCATCCATTTGAACTGCGAGGTTGAGCAACTAATGATGAGACAGTGAGGAACACCTGGTCTGGACACTATAGGCTGAGGGATGCCGATTACCGTATTTTTCGGACTATAAGTCACTTATATACACTTAAATTCTTTATTAAAGTACAAATCATGTAAATAACAATAATTAATCACAAATAAACAATGAGGTTAAACGCTGATAGCATATACTAGTGCAAAAGAATGGAAGGTAAACAGATTCAGAACACTGACTTTGCCTTTCCAACATTATTCAAATCAATTCTTAAAAAAAAATTCTAGCATTATAGTATTACTACTATATATAATAGTAGTATAACAATTATAATAATTATTCATTGCCAATCATATTTGTCATAAAGAGTGTCATTTGAAAGCTATTTTTCGTGTAGAATCTGTATTCTGTAGTATTTACTCAACATAATATTAATTCTGAAGTACAGTGGTACCTCTACATACGAAGTTAATCCGTTCCAGGAGCTTGTTTGTAAGTCGAAATGGTCGTATGTCGAGCAGGATTTTCCCATAGGAATACATTATAATTCCATTAATTCGTTCCACAGCCCAAAAACCTGCACTAAATCCTTAAAAAATACTGCTGGTACTATTACAAATGGCAATTACATATAGCAAAACAAATAAATAATAAATAAAAATCGGATTAATAATATAATAATAATAATAATTCCTGTAATAGTGTAACGAAACGGGTTCTAATAAGGCGGACGTTTTTTTCTGTACCTGAAGGCACCGCGGCGCTGACGTGACAAAGAGGGAGGGGAGCGGGTGAAAGTTTACTTTCGCTTTCAATGCTTTCTTGAGAACATCGTCAATTGCGGCAGACAGCAGGCGTTTTGTGTTGAATAAGTTGTGAAAGAAATGATGAAAACGTGGCGAAGCTGGCGATTTCCCTGGAGATGTTACCACAATAAGAATTGTCAGCTTAACTTATAAAGACTGGCGAACGATGGTCGGAGGAGGACCGTGGAGATGTATTGTTGAGCCATTTCACGGATGCCCACCCTACGCTCATATTTTTCTGTCATTTGCATCTTCATTTAGAAGGTAAGCGTCAACTTTTTCCTTGTTTCACCACCTGTACCAACCTTTTCTGAAACCTGTGTTGATTTGTCACACAAGAAAATCCGCCGTGCATTCGTCTGCGGTGCTGCCATTGTCGTCGTATTTCGAGCATGTCGTCGGATGTAGAAACAAATGGCGAGTCAAATTTTACGTCGGATGTCGAAAAGTTCGTGTGTCGAAGCGATCGTATGTAGAGGTACCACTGTATGTGGGATTAACTCCAGAAATCGTTATTTATATGACGAACATGACGCGCTTTTATTTTGAAATGTTCACCGTAGGTACGTTCGCTAAACCGCTAACCGAAAGCTTTACACTCCGTAAAAAAAAAAATCGTCATTGCTTGTGCTTGTGGTGTCACTAATAGATTTATTTTTTTTTCGTTAGCAAATGCTGTTAACCAGCTGTTGAGTGTTATTATTGTATGACTGATTGGAACTGTACTGCATTGTTTCGCCACAGTGTGTGCTGTTGTGTATTTTATGTTCGGCGTAAAGAAGAAGAAAGTTAAAAGAGGCAGTAGCGGCCTGTTCTCAACTTCTCCCTCACTGCACTTTGGCTCTCATGGAGAGCACGTTCGCTCATGTGTTAGAAATAAACGATAGCCGACGTGCAAAGTAGCGAGCTGTAAAAATAGCGAGCTTAGTGGCGTGAAAAACGCGGGAGAGCTAAGTGAAGCTAACGAACAGCTAAGCGATGCTAAGCGGAGCTAAGCGATGCTAAGCGGAGCTAAGCGAAGCTAAATGGTGCTAAATGAAGCTAAGCGACTGATACTCAGTCCGTCGTCGTGGAACAGTCCATGCTAGTGCGTTTATGTGGGGGAGAGATAATTGAAATGCAGCATTCAAATGGCTTTCTTTTTTGTTTTGTTATTTGTTTGTTTGGTATGCTGGCATAATTATACATGACGAATAGTTGAGGGTGCCGGTGGCCCAAGCTCTTGCTCGTTGGGGCAAGGGCAGCTGGTCGGGGGCCCCCTACTGGTTGGGGGCCTAAGGCGATCGCCTACTTCACCTGAAGAGTAGATCCGCCTATGTGTAAACACACCCATTGTTGTTTGACTGCAGTTTATTGGTTTCAAAACACAATTATCTGCCTTGTTGACTCCAAGTTCAAACCAAATTCTTTATAGCAACAACTGATATATGAAATTCAGGTTCAGTCAGGATTTTGTTCTTTAAACCCGAACTTTAGCCAGTTCTGATTGTATATAACTCATGGCGCATGTGCGATGCCTGCTCGGACGGGACTGGAGAACAAGCAGACTTGCGCGGCGTCCGTTCACGCCGTCTGCTTAACATCTCTTACGACACGAGCTTGTGTAAACTGTGCGACTTCCCCGCTCGTGTTTGGTTTGAGCTCGCTGGCTGTTGTGTAAACTTGTGTCACACAGGTAGGTTTAGATAAGTTACAGCAAAGCCATTGGAAATTGCAAACACATTAGGTATAATACATATGGTTATATTAGATATTATTTTACTCATTCACTGTCATTTACTGCGATAGCAAATGGGAATATACATATTACAATTATGATAGGATGATTTTAGGAGTTTTTGGAGTACACCAAAACTATTTTTTGGAAACAAAATTATGTTTAAATGTTGTTTTTTTCCTTTTAAAAATAACATGAACGAATTTTAATTTCTTTTTTTTTTTTTTTTTTTAAAATTATTTATTTATTATTTTTATGTAATTTTTTTATTCGAGTAAGCAGCAAATAGGAAAACATTTAATGTAAGAAAACCTACACTATTATATATTTTTAATCATATACGTTTTTAAATTATGTAATATTAAAACAGATATTTAATAGTACTTTTTGTCATTATAAACAGTGTTTATGCAGGCCATTAAAAAGCATCAAAAGTCATTAGATGGATTTGGTCATAATTAAGGCCTTTAAAAGCATTAAACTAAATGTTCGAGGCATTAAAAATTATGTCATTAGGCATTCAAAATTAGAGTTGTCGGATATTATCGGGTAAAATGTGTAAGCATTTTACAATTATATCATCATTATCTGTTTTGGGCCAATATGCATTGAAACTGGATGTAGAAGCCTTCTGCCTTTGTACAACCCCTTGCAAAAAATATGTAATTACCAGTCTCGGTTGAGCACTCACTCAGACATCATGTAGAACAAACTCAGATAAAAAGCTTGAAAAAATAATGAATTAGTTCAAAAGTTAGCATTCAGAAACACTAAAAAAATGAATAAAAAACATTGTGGTGGTCAGTAAATGTTAATTATATAGAGTGCAGGGAAATATACAGTATATGGAATCACTCCATTCTGAGGGGAAAAAAATATGGAATCATGAGAAACAAAGAAATAACAATCAAAACTAGGGTCGTTCCGATCATGTTTTTTTGCTCCCGATCCGATCATTTTAGTTTGAGTATCTGCCGATCCCGATATTTCCCGATCCGATTGCTTTTTTTTTTTTTTTTTTTTTTTGCTCCCGATTCAATTCCTGTCATTCCCGATAATTTTTCCCGATCATATACATTTTGGCAATGCATTAAGAAAAAAATGAATAAAACTCGGACGAATATATACATTCAGCATACAGTACATAAGTACTGTATTTGTTTATTATGACAATAAATCCTTAAGGTGGCATTTACATTGTTAACATTCTTTCTGGGAGAGGGATCCACGGATAGAAAGACTTGTAATTCATAAAGGATAAATGTGACTTTGTATATTGTGACTAAATATTGCCATCTAGTGTATTTGTTGAGCTTTCAGTAAATGATACTGTAGCCATTTAACTTCTGCCCAAATGCATGATGGGAAGTGCAACCATGACTGTGCGTAGTGGTACCAGTTGATATATCTTCTCTGCATTGGGAAGTAACATAGGGTGTTAAGGAAAAGATCAGCTACTACTTCTTCCCCAAATTGTTCCCATGATGTTTCTAATTGTTGAGAGAGGGATTGTAAGGTTTAAGCCAATTAAAAAAAGGTTCCAAAGGCTGCCAAAATTCTTTCTACTCCTTTTACGTTGCCTTTTAGCTCTATGTGTATGTAAAACGGTGCCATTATAAATTGAACGCGGCAATGCGTGCGTAAGTAGTGCAGTGCATGCGTTAATTGCGTTAAATATTTTAATGTTATTACCGCCGTTAACGCGATAAATTTGATATCCCTACTTTAAGCCAAAACTAAAGACTCTGGATGAGTGTAAGAAATTTTGTCTGTAACGTTAAATACAATTAGAAAACGATTCAATTAAAAATTTTTTTAAAAAAGGCATGTCCGATATTTTTTTGCCGATTCCGATACTTTGAAAATGACGTGATCGGGACATCTTTAATCAAAACGCATCTCTAGTATTTATTAGCACCACCTCTGGCTAATATGACACCGTCTCCAATGCAAATTCTTGACTGTTGACAAGGTGATGATGCTGGAACTTTTGTTTGGTGCTGTTCCAGTGAGATTTACAAAGATGACTGCCTGAAGAAGACATCCAAATTGCCTCAATCCTTGATGATATGGGGCTGCATGTCAGGCAAAGGCACTGTGGAGATGGCTGTGGTTAAATCTTCAATAAATGCACTAGTTTACATTTAAATTTTAGACCGCTTTCTTATCCCTTCAATTGAAAATATGTCTGCCATTTTCCAAGATGACAATGCATCATGCCACAGAGCTAAAACTGTTAAAGCATTCCTTGGAGAAAGACTCATCCAGTCAATGTCATGGCCTGCAAATAGCCCAGATCTCAACCCTATTGAAATTCTGTGGTGGAAATTGAAAAAAATGGTCCACAGCAAGGCTCCGACCTGCAAGGATGATCTAGCAACTGCAATCAAACAGAGTTGGCACCAAATTGATGAAGAATACTCATCAAGTCCATGCCTCATAGACTGCAAGCTGTCATAAAAGCCAGAAGTGGTGCTACTAAATTCTAGAGATGTGCTTTGATTGTTATTTCTTTGTTTGTTTCTCATGATTCCATATTTTTTTTCCTCAGAACAGAGTGATTCCATATATATTTCCCTGCACTTGCTCTATAAAATTAACATTTGCTGACCACCACAATGTTTTTATTCATTTCTTTTAGTGTTTCTGTATGCTAAAGAGTTGCACTTTCGAACTGATTTGCTATTTTTTCAAACGTTTTATCTGAGTTGTTTCTACATGATAAAATGTCTGAGTGAGTGCTCGTCCGAGACTGGTGATTCCATACTGTTTGGTAGGAGTTGTACAACAGCTGGTTAGCAACTTAGCAGTTATGCATATTGACCTTTAGATGTCTTCAAACTCCTATGCTTGGTATTTCTTATGTGAGCTGACCATTTGCATTCATGGTGTCTCTGGTGGCATCTACTTCCATCTTTATAATGAATGGAAGAAAGGGGGAAGTGACGTATGCCGTAATGAAGTCGGCGCATTTGTATTTTTTTTGTGTGTGGCAGGGTACCTGTCACCCTCCTCAAAGTTAGCGCCAGTGAAAGGGATACAAGCCCACTCAAGGTATAAAAGAGGTGTCATTCAACTAGTTTTCAGTCGACATATCACAAATATTGTGAAAATATTTTATAAAGGTGGAAAAGTTACCAAGTGTTGCTTTAAAAGCTTAATTACATCACAAGCGCAGGAACGGAACTTGGTCGTAAACCGGGGACTACCTGTATTTATGACATTTATATTAATATATAATACTTAGTCTCTCTCGATGTGCCCTGCGACTTGCTGGCAACCAGGTCAGGGTGTACCCTGCCTCTTGCCAGTTGTTAGTCGGGATAAGCTCAAGCACAGGCAGTTAAAAAGATAAATTAAGGAATTAATTTAATTAGGGCTGCAACTTTTGATTATTTTAATAGTCGATTAATCGATAAACTAGATAGTTCGAATAATCGAGTAATCTGATAAGGAACATAAAAAATTAAAATACCTGAGCGGAGCCTCAAACGGTATTAAAAATAAATAAATAAATGAGGATTCATGTACAACAAAAGAAAAATTTGATAACTGACACAGCAAAAGTCTGCTAGCTTAAATGCTATAAAATGCTAACTTTTTTTTTTTTTTTTTTTTTTTTTACTACAATGCTTGTAACAAATGGTTCAGACACATATTCCCACAATAAAATGGCTAAATATACATATTAACTACCGTATTTTTCGGACTATAAGTTTTTTTCATAGTTTGGCTGGGGGCGCGACTTGTACTCTGGAGCGACTTATGTGTGAAATTATTAACACATTATTATATCATTTTACATGCTATTTTGGTGTTTTGGAGTGACAGTGATGGTTTGGTAAATTTGTTAGTATGTTCTTTATGCTATAGTTACCTGAATAACTCTTAACAGCTATGTTGCGTTAACATACCGGCCACATTTGCATTTCGTTGTTAATGCATCATGTAACATTATCAAACTGTACACTTATTCAGCATGTTCTTCTCTATTTTATTTTTATTTAAAATTGCCTTTCAAGATGACATATCTGTTCTATGTGTTGGATTTTATCAAGTAAATTTCCCCCAATTATCAGTCTGTCCGAAAAATAGGGTAAATCACGAATGCATAATTTTTTTTTTAAAAAAATAGCTCAAACAAAAACTTGGCTTATGTTGGTCTTAACAGGGAGCTGCTGCATTCAGCCATGTGAAATGAGGAAGACTAGAGGGCAGTGTAACCACCCAAATCAATAAAACTAAATGCAAACACTTTCAAAACAAAACATTACAACGCCGCTTTAACTAAATGAATGGTCGAATTAATCGAGTTAATCTTTTAATCATTGCAGCACTAAATTTAATACTAAACTGTAGAGTTGAAACGAATACTCGAGCAACTCGAGTAACTCGAGTTTAAAAATTGATCCGAGTAATTTTATTCACCTCGAGGAATCGTTTAATTTTGCCAGCTCTCAGCATCACGTTTTGCCTGGACTACTTTTAATGCGGGACAAGGCGCTGATGTCACGTGCGTAGAGGAAGAAGCAATAAAAAGAAAAAAATCTTACCAGCCGACAGCCGCTACAAACTACGCCGACGTTGCTAAAGACTACGCCAGCATGATGCTAGTGTGGTAACAGGTAGTGTCCGATGCATCTCATAGATATTGCATGCATTTAGGACTAGATGCGAAATGACAGACTCGGCCGCGTCTGGGGAGCGTTAGTAAACAGCCACCATCTTTAAGCAGTAGACTTCTAATCGCTAATAAATATAACGTTACTGTCACTCGCTCTCGTAACGTCAGCCCTTCGGAGGGCTAGGTTTCTCTTAATTATGACCACTGTCGATGCGTGGCTAACATGTCTTAGATACAGGCTTTAACAAAACATAGCGTTGTGGAGTGATGAGGGTGTAAAATAAAAACTCAATAATGCTAACTATCAATTTTAGCTCAGTAGCCATTGCTGAATAAAACACCAAGTAGCACCGGTCCCTAATGTGCGCTAATACAGCAGGTATCATACATTTATTTTGAACACTGCAAAAACTCAAAATCCTATCAGTACTTACAATTTAGACTAACTTAAAACTTGACTAAAACTTAAAAATAGCTTGACACAAATGGAAGCTCAATTGAAACATGTGGAAAAAACACGTAGCTTTCAAGTGATGTGTATTATGTATGTAATTACATTTTTAGGTAAGAAATATATAATTTATATAAATATATCTATATATTTTTTATAAGATCTAGAAGTTTTTTGAGTGAAAGCATTGAAATTTTTTTCTAGTCACATCTGAGATGCAATTGTTGGCTGTTTTCAACAATGTACATTGAAAATAAAGACATTGATTGACTGAAATTGGTTCAATATTGGATTAAATGTGTTTTTTACTCATGTATATTTATAATTGCTCTTTAACTAAAAAAAAAAAAGTTTAATCTGATTACTTGATTAATCGATAGAATTTTCAGTCGATTACTCAATTACTAAAATATTCGATAGCTGCAGCCCTACTAAACTGTAATAAAGGGATGCCGAAGTCCAGTCCTCTAAGTCCCTATCAAGCTTGTTTTGCATGTCTCCCTCCTTTAACACACCAGAATCAAATGATCAGCTCACCAGCATGTTCTGAAGGAGGCTGATAACGATTATTTGATTCAGGGCTGTTGGATGAGGGAGACATGGAAAACAAGCTGGATAGGGGCTCTCGAGGACCGGACTTGGGCACCCCTGCTGTAATAAATCTAATATACAGTATTGTTATGGGTTTTTTTTGTTTGTTTTGTTTTGGTTTTTTTTTTTATGTATATTTTTTTTAGGGGTGTCAAACGATTAAAATTTTTAATCGAGTTAATTACAGCTTAAAAGTAATTAATCGTAATTAATCGCAATTCAAACCATCTATCAAATATGCCATATTTTTCTGTAAATTATTGTTGGAATGGAAAGATAAGACACAAGATGGATATATACATTCAACATACGGTACATAAGTACTGTATTTGTTTATTATGACAATAAATCAACAAGATGGCATTACCATTAATAACTTTCTGTTAAAGCGATCCATGGATAGAAAGACTTGTAGTTCTTAAAAGATAAATGTTAGTACAAGTTATAGAAATTTTATATCAAAACCCCTCTTTATGTTTTCGTTTTAATAAAATTTGTAAAATTTTCAATCAAAAAAATAAACTAGTAGCCCGCCATTGTTGATGTCAATAATGCTCATGGGTGCTGAAGCCTATAAACAACAAGAACACCTTTCACTGTGCTCTCATTTTAATCTGTTTGAGCGGGGCATTTGTGCGTTAATTGCGTCAAATATTTTAACGGGATTAATTTAAAGAATTAATTACCACTCGTTAACGCGATAATTTTGACGGCCCTAATTTTTTTTATAATAACAAAAAAATCTTTAGGACGTCAAATTCTTCCAATTTTGGTGATCATAATTTGGGCTATATTCCTAATTTCAACTCCAAAATTGCAATTTTAACCTTTTTAATACCTTGTTTTTTCCCCCTTTTGGCAACTCGGCTCAGTCCCAACAAACATTATGACGTTGTGTGCCTAGGCAAGCCCCATTAATGATGTTGCGCCTTAAATAATTATCCGAGGTGTGTCTGTTGTAGTAGCACACACAGTCGTGTGACAATCTGTGTCAACAAGCAAGCTGATTCGCGTCAATCGTCGTGTTTTCAAATGGTGCATGAGCAAACATCCAAACTAAACACTTTGTACTGTAAGCTACAATAGGAGGACAGGATGGCCTGAAGCCCCCCCCCCCCCCCCCACACACACACACACACAAACACACAGCTGCACAAACACAAGGACCTGTCGGTGCACTCCGTCATGTCTATTTACAGCCGGTATATCCCAGCGAGTGACTTGTCAAGTTTTGGATTCGGGCTAATTGCTCGTAACTTTGCCCTAAGTGGAGAGCAGGGGTGTCAAAACATATTTTTATTGTGGGCCGCATCACAGTTATGGTTTCCTTTAGAGGGCCATTGTCTGCCAACTAGGGCTGCCATGATTGCCCGGCTAATCAACAACTCTTCGCTGATCAAATGAATTACTATTTTGACAGTTGATTAACTTATTCACACCCAGCCATTCGTCACAGGACATCCCCTTCTTTCAAGCGCTAAAGAATATTGGTGTTTAGGGCTGCAACCAGTGTTGTTAATCTTACTTTAAAAAAAGTAATTAATTACAGTTACAAATTACTTCTCCGAAAAAAGTAATTGTGTTACTAACTCAGTTACCTGAATGTAAAAGTAATTAGATACTTGACAAAGTAACTGGTGATAATTTTCATGTTTTTTTTCCTAAAAAAAAAAAAAAAAAAAAAAAAAAAAACTGGTCACACAATCTGAAGTTTAAAAGGTTTTTGGGACAATTGGCCCTAGACCAATTCTTTACCCTAAACTTAGCTAGACACAGGGGTATTTCAGATATTGTGATAACTAGATAGTAACCTTTGCTAAGTGTGGAAGTCATTTAATGTTGTGAATCAACCGTTAAAGTTGTTAAAATTGCTTCCGTTATTGCATTAGTTCCCTTCCATTTTTGACATGTGTTTTAAAACTGTTACATTTAAAGATAGATTTAAGTTACGTTTTGCCGATTTACGAGCATTTTAGATAATAAGTGACTTAGGTTCGCGAGGAAGGTACAACAGAACCTTCATGAGAAGTCTACTGCTTTAAGATGGCGGCTGTTTACTAACGCATGTAGTTCTTTATTACCGTAATTTCCGGATCATAAGCCGCTACTTTTTTCCCTCATTTTGAATCCTGCGGCTTATAGTCCAATGCGGTTTATTTGTTGATTTATTTGGGTTAATAGGTAAAACTTTATTTGACAGTGTCGTCATAACAGTATCATAAGACTATAATGGGCATTACTGAATGCTTACATCATTAAGTGTCATCCATTTATGTCTTTTACATCCATTCAAAAGTGTGATAATTTGCCAAATAACACTAGATGACATCTGTTATAAGCATTCACTAATGCTCATGACAGTGTCATGTCATAGTTATGATTGTCTATTGAGTGTTATGGCACCTCAAATAAAGTGTTACCAAATACCATAACTAGCAATTAATGAAACAACTAGAACAGTAACTGAATAAATAATTAGCACAAAACATGAATTTTGATTGTTATTTACATCTGTAGCGCTGAAATGCATGCTAGGAGGCAGGTTGGACAACAACAGTGTTGACAGCAGGTGGCAGCAGAGGTTGACTGTCTCCCCCAAGGGAGAAGTGATGGCCAATTGAAGCTTCTTGAAGCAATGAATCTTTGACTGCAAAGATTGCAGCTGCACCTAATAGTCCAGGCTTATTTATGAACAAATGTCGTTTTCGTGCCAAATTTGGTGGATAGCAGCTTATATTCAGGTGTGCCTTATAGTGCGAAAATTACGGTATATATGTTGCTAATGCCCCCGTGTCTGTCATTTGCATGTAGTTCTGTATATATGCGATATCTACCGAAACATGTGAGCGTAGTTTGTAGGCTATCGGCTACAGTCAGGTATTATTGGAGCCACCTAGCATAGTAGCATCATGTTTGCAACAGCGTCACACTCCCTTGCCTCCTCCCCACTCCTGCTCTGCTCTCTCATCTCCATGAGTCCGTCTTTTTCCAGACTTTTCTCGCGGCAGTCAACCAACATCGTAACGCATAGTAACGCACGCCTTTCCCGCCTCGGTAACGGTAACGGCTTTGCCAAGATGAGAAAAGCAATTAATTAGATTACTCATAAAGAAAATAACGCCATTAGTAACGCTGTTATATTCTAACACCGTTATTAACAACACGGCTGCAACAAATGTTTATTTTTATAATCGATTAATTGGACGATAAATCTGATAAATGTCACTTTTTTCCAATTACCTTCACAATATAAATTGAGGTTGTTTTAGGCAGGTTGTAAGTAACAATGAAGACAAAGTGTATGACTATATCCAAAAATAATATTTTGTTATAGCTTCCTTCCTGTACTGTTTTAAGGGTTAGGGTTAAACTTTTTAATAAAGGCTCTGCGTATAAAACATTAAAAGAATTTCTCTATAGCGTACCGCATGTAACATGTCACCTTTGCTCATTAATTTTCATGACGTTAGCAACTGTTGCTAGGGGGGTCAAGCTCGCGTTTGTCCCTCATGCTAGTTGCTTGTAAATAGTGTACGAACTAGATGGTTACAGAGCTAAACCTACCAATTCTGTATGAAAATGATATCCCTGGTGCCAAATTCACTGATAAAGATGAGGAAGAACATACAAATGTTCAGTTAAAGAGATTGCTTGAATGTCGAGGGCTGAAAAAGACAGGAAAAACCTGATCCAGAGGTACAGTGGGGCAAATAAGTATTTAGTCAACCACTAATTGTGCAAGTTCTCCCACTTCAAAAGATTAGAGAGGCCTGTAATTGTCAACATGGGTAAACCTCAACCATGAGAGACAGAATGTAGCGAAAAAAACCCAGAAAATCACATTGTTTGATTTTAAAAGAATTTTATTTGCAAATCATGGTGGAAAATAAGTCTTTGGTCAATACCAAAAGTTCATCTCAATACTTTGTCATGTACCCTTTGTTGACAATAACAGAGGCCAAACATTTTCTGTAACTCTTCTCAAGCTTTTCACTGTTGCCGGTATTTTGGCCCATTCCTGCATGCCGATCTCCTCTAGAGCAGTGATGTTTTGGGACTGTCGTTGGGCAACACAAACTTTCAACTCCCTCCACGGATTTTCTATGGGGTTGAGATCTGGAGACTGGCTAGGGCACTCCGGGACCATGAAATGCTTCTTACGAAGCCACTCCTTTGTTGCCGTGGCTGTGTGTTTGGGATCATTGTCATGCTGAAAGACCCAGCCACGTCTCATTTTCAATTCCCCCTGCTGATGGAAGGAGATTTTCACTCAAAATCTCTCGATACATGGCCCCTTTCATTCTTTCCTTTACACAAATCAGTCGTCCTGGTCCCTCAGAAAAACGGCCCCAAAGCATGTTTCCACCCCCATGCTTCATAGTGGGTATGGTGTTCTTCGGATGCAATTCAGCATTCTTTCTCCTCCAAACATGAGAACCTGTGTTTGTACCAAAAACTTTTATTTTGGTTTCATCTGAACATAAAACAATCTCCCGGTCCTCTTCTGGATCATCCAAATGCTCTCTAAAGAACCGCAGACGGGCCTGGACGTGTACTGGCTTCAGCAGGGGGACACGTCTGGCAGTGCAGGATTTGGGTCCCTGGCGGCACATTGTGTTACTGATAGTAGCCTTTGTTACTGTGGTCCCAGCTCTCTGTAGGTCATTTACTAGGTCCCCCCGTGTGGTTCTGGGATTTTTGCTCACCGTTCTTGTTATCATTTTGACGCCACGGGGTGAGATCTTGCATGGAGCCCCAGATCAAGGGAGATTATCAGTGGTCTTGTATGTCTTCCATTTTCTAATAATTGCTTCCACAGTTGATTTCTTTACACCAAGCGTTTTACCTATTGCAGATTCAGTCTTCCCAGCCTGGTGCAGGTCTACAATTTTGTCTCTGGTGTCCTTCGACAGCTCTTTGGTCGTGGCCGTAGGGGAGTTTGGACTGTGACTGACTGAGGTTGTGGACCGGTGTCTTTTACACCGATAATGAGTTAAAACAGGTGCCATTAATACATGTAACGGGCAGAGCCTCGTTGGACCTCATTAGACTTCTTTAGAAAAAGTTAGACCTATTTGACAGCCAGAAATCTTGCTTGTTTGTAGGTGACCAAATACTTCTTTTCCACTCTAACTTGGAAATAAATTCTTTAAAATCAAACTGTGATTTTCTGTCTCTCATGGTTGAGGTTTACCCACGTTGACAATTACAGGCCTCTCTAATCTTTTCAAGTAGGAGAACTTGCACAATTGGCGGTATTAGCTACATATTAGTTACACCTTAATTTGAAAATACAGGGCTAAATAGTTAATACAGCATTCCATTTTTATTCATTTTTTTTAATTTCCTGTTTTTCAATTTGAAAAAAACAAAAAATATTTCCTAATTTAACATTCTTAAAATTATGTTTTTGAGAAACTTGAAAAAGAATTTTATTTTAATTCAAAAAGAAAAAAATAAATATTCACTTTGTACATTTTCTTTTATTTTGTAATTATTTTTCATTTAAATGTTTTCAGTTTATTAACATATTTTAAAAAGAAAAAAAACGTGAAAACAGTAAATATACTTTTTTGGGGGGTAATTTAAAAAAAGAGAAAAAGAGAACAGTTGCTGTTCTCTTTTTCTCTATCTTTTTGTATTCTAAAGTGAATTAAAAACAAATCAGAAATTTCTGATCTCTACTTCTTTATTGGTCATTGAGGACGACAAAATATTTTAAAATTTAATTCTAGCAAGAAACATGAAGTCAGTGCTCTTTACTGACTTTCGCAAACAACAAGAAATGATATGTCGGGCCAAATCGTTTGACACTTATGGGGTCAAACTACAGACTGTTGTTTGACTAGAGTGAAGGAACAAGCTCCGCATGCTAGCAATGTACTCGATACAAATGCGTGGGCCGCATTATCGCAGCTTCACACTTTTACAAGAACAACACGTGTGACTTTTTGTTTCTCCGGCTTTCTGCCGTCTGTGGACAAAACCCGGCAAAACAGCTTCCACGAGCGCATGGCCATGCATGTGACGTCCAATTATGTTGTGGAGGGAAAAAAGGTGCTACAAAAGGCTGGTTTGTTTTTGGCTCGGATGACGCCGGAACAAGCAGACGGCGATAATCTAGTCGTCATCAGCAGGCGGTCACACGCAATGCAGGCCGCATTCCTTCTTGAGGAAAGACAGGGAGGATCTTCTCTTTACTCAGCATTGTTTGTCGCTTACCATTTTGTTTCCTCCCTGAAGGAAGATGACTGAGGAAGATGTCATTTTTTTCTTGCAGATCCAAGATCTACGGTGTATCACAAAAGTGAGTACACCCCTCACATTTCTGCAGATATTTATATCTTTTCATGGGACAACACTGACAAAGTGACACTTTGACACAATGAAAAGTAGTCTGTGTGCGGCTTATATAATAGAGTTAATTTATTTTCCCCTCAAATAACTCAAAATATAGCCGTTAATATCTAAACCCCTTGCAACAAAAGTGAGTACACCCCTTAGTAAATACGTACATGTCCGGAATTCGGGCAGGCAGGTGGTGTGTTGACCCAATTGCGGGAAAAGAGGTGATGCAGACCAGCAGTGCAAAAAAAATTTTTAACATAAAACCAACAACAACAAAGTGCAAAACAAAGGCTGTGATGATCCAAAGAAAGTACAGAGGCAAACAAAACTTACTAACAAAAGACTGGGTATCAAAAACTTACTGAGGAATACAAGGGCTTGGACGGCGAAAACTGTTGAGAACAAACGCTGACAAGCACATGGGCATTGAAAATGACGCAACAAGGAGTGAAAAGAAACTAGGAGCTTATATACACGCAGAGACAAGGGGTAACGAGACAACGAGGAACAGATGGGTGACACAGAAGGATGCAGGTTGGCGGATACACTAGGAGCAGGTACAACAGGTGAAATCAATGGGTAATCGCAGGAACACACTAGGAGGGAACCAACACAAAATCTAACAGTACATCCCTAAATGTCCAAATTGAGTGCTGCTCGTCATTTTCCCTCCAAAATGTCATGTGACTCCTTACAGGAGTGCTGTCACCATTGCTGCAGAGATTGACGAGTTGGGGGGTCAGCCGATTAGTGCTCAGAGCATATGCCGCACTCGACATCAAATTGGTGTGCATGGCTGTCACCCCAGGAGGAAGCCTCTTCTGAAATCGGTACACAAGAAAGCCCGCAAACAGTTTGGTGAAGACATGTCAACAAAGCACATGAATTACTAGAACTATGTCCTATGGTCTAATGAGACGGGCGGGCTTTCTTGTGTACCGTCTTCAGAAGAGGCTTCCTCCTGGGGTGACAGCCATGCACACCAATTTGATGTAGAGTGCGGCGTATGGTCTGAGCACGAACAGGCTGACCCCCCCTCCCACCTCTTCAATCTCTGCAGCAATGCTGACAGCACTCCTTTAACGAGTCTAGTGCTGCAACGATTAATCGATTAACTCGAGTATTCGAAAAAAAAATTCAATTTTTTTTTTTTTTTGCTTCGAGTATTCCTTTAATTAAAGTGGCGTTGTAATGGTTTATTTTGAAAGTGTTTGCATTTAGTTTTATTGATTAGGGTGATTGCACTGCCCTCTGGTCTGCCTCTTTTCACATGGCTGAATCCAAATGCTCCCTGTTGAGACCAACGTAAGTTTTTGTTTGAGCTAATGTCACTCATAATTTAGTTTGTAGGTATATTAACCGTTTTTGTGGGAATATGTGTCTGAACCCTTTCTTAAGAACATTGTAAAAAAAAAAAAAAAAAAAAAAACGAGCATTTTATAGCATTTAAGCTAACTGACTTTTTCTATGTAAGATAACCAATTGTTCTTTTGTTGTATAGATCATTAAAAAAATAAAATTATACCGTTTGAGACTCAGCTCAGGTATTTTAATTTTTCATGTTCCTTATCCGATTACTCGATTATTCGAACTAATTAGTCTATCGATTAATCGACTACTAAAATATTCAACAGCTGCAGCCCTAAACGAGTCACATGACATTTTGGAGGGAAAATGACAAGCAGTACTTAATTCGGACATTTAGGTATGTACATAGTTCCCATGCTGTGTACTCACTTTTGTTGCCAGGGGTTTAGATATTGATGGCTATATTTTGAGGGGAAAATAAATTAACTCTATTATATAAGCTGCACACAGACAACTTTTCATTGTGTCAAAGTGTCATTTTGTCAGTGTTGTCCCATGAAAAGATATAATTAAATATCTGCAGAATATTTGTGATACACTGCGCATAAATCTAGTCACCAACTTGATGGAGAAGTTGACATCGATAGTTAGCAGAAGTCATTATATACTTGTAGTACAATAAGGGCTAAATCCAAGCACCAGTCAATATCATCATACGAACACTTGACTTTCTTACTCTTTATTCATAAGTTGTCTTCCTTCGTTTGTTAAGTTTATAACTTGGGGTCACCGTATTTTGATTTCCAAAAAAGAGTACACTTAGCCCAGCCTCGAGAAACTTAAATTTTACTCAAAGTTCACTCAAAGATGCCTATATTTATTTATTTGATATATTTAAATTGCACCTCTTGCGTCTGGATAGAAAAATTCAATTTTATAAAAATTTGAAGGAAAAAAAAAAAGACAAAATTCCAGTTCTCAGAGGTTATTCAATAGGCTTTATTATTCATTAAAAAAAAAAAAAAATCGAACTATACAAACTAGAGATGTCCCGATCCGATATTTGGATCGGATCGGACGCCGATATGGGCAAAAAAATGCGCATCGGTATCGGATCGGAACACGGGAAAAATTCCGATCCAGATTTCCGATCCAGTTTTTTAAAGTCCGGTCCGGGTTTTCCAGCGCACCGATTTATATAATCCATTCCAGTTTTTGCTTCGGTTTCCCTAAAATCCGGTCCGCATTTTATGGCACACCTTCAACAAACTACATTTACATTACCGTCTCCCAATTTACCGAGAGACTTTATCGGTAAAAATGTCAGCTGTGTGGGATCATTTCACCTTAAAGGACGACAAAGACGAAGAGGCAGAGAGCAACATATGCCACAATAAAGTCAAGCATAGTGGTAAAGCTGTAAGAAGTTTTAATACAACCAACCTAATCAAGCATTTAGCGAAATACCACCACAAACAATATGTGGAGTATGTTAAGAAAACCAAAGACAAAAAGAAAGGTCCTACGCAACTAACACTGGCAGAAACTTTAGCTATGCGTGACAAACTGGCACTCGACAGTCCCAAAGCCCAGGGAATAACAAGCATCATTGCCGAAGAATTCATTCTGGATGACGAGCCATTATCTCACATGAGTAAAGACGCACCATCCAACACGCGATTCGGCCATGGAAGATTCGAGAACGATTCACAAACATCCAAATTCCGATGATTGAAATATGTCAAGTAAAGCGGAACTAATACACAGCGCGGTCTTCGGGACGCAATGAGAAACTGACCGCATTGCGTCCCGAAAGTAAACATAATGCTTGTCATAGACCCGGGTAATGCCAATGCTCAACTCACGGCTTTAGCTCAACTCATGCCGCTGGATAAAAAACACAAGAATACCTGACTGCTGCTGACAGCCGCTACAAACTACGTCAGCGTCGTTTTACTGGAGATAATAGATATCATATGTATATAGAACCAGATGCTACACGACAGATTCGACTGCGTTAGCAACATTGAAGTATTGAAAACCAGATGCGTTAGTAAACAGCCGCCATCTTAAAGCAGAAGACTTCCCTAGTAGGCTGTTGTGAACCTTCCAAGCAAACCTAATTAACTATTTATCTAAAATACTCCTAAATCGGCAAAATCTTGATTTGAATCTATCTTCAAAACAGTTTTAAAACTTTCACATGTCGAAAGTAGACAGAAGGGAAATTGTGGAATAACGGGAGCAATTTTACCAACTTTAACAGTTGATTCGCAAAATTAAATGAATTGAATGTAGTTTAAAGCTGCTGATACAGAATGGGGACTTGAGTATTTTATTTACTGTTTTAAAATGTTAACTTGATACTGAAATAGTCGTTTATTTAAACCTGAGAGGCTTTTTATACAATTTTTGTAATTGATGCACGAAACATTAAAAGCATCTAATAGCTTTGGGGATTTTTGGGATTTTCCACTGAGGTTGTTGGTGTGTTCTGCTTTTTTAAGACAGTTTACAATATGATTTGCACGTTTTACTGACTGACTTTGCCATTTCTGTTTGTTATTTATGATGTTTTGTGTTTGTCACTGAGTAAACAGGTCAGTTTCTTGTTACCAACCGTTGTGTGTTGTTTAGCTGGCTAGTTGTTATCAAGAGTACTAAAACCTTTTTCAAGCATGAGTCTGACAACTAAGTAAGGAGGCTAAATAGCTTTAAACTTTAACACATGCTCAGATAGGTCAGTATCGGTATCGGCCAGTATCGGTATCGAATCGGAAGTGCAAAACAATATCGGTATCGGATCAGAAGTTCAAAAACCTGGATTGGGACATCCCTAATACAAACGGGAAAAAAATGGAATTAAATAATGAACGATAAAAAAATAAAAAATAATAATATAATGCAGACCCATGGAAATTTAGTCCAGTCAATACACACACAGAGTAGGCTATGTGCCATCTACCGTATTTTTCGGACTATAAGTCGCAGTTTTTTTTTCATAATTTGGCTGGGGGTGCGACCTATACTCTGGAGCGATTTATGTATGAAATTATTAACACTTTATTATATAATTTCACATGTTATTTAGGTGTTTTGGAGTGACACTGATGGTTTGGTAAATTTGTTAGCATGCTCTTTATGCTATAGTTATCTGAATAACTCTTAATAACTATGTTACATTAACATACCGGCCACGTTCGCATTTTGTTTTTCATGCATTATGTAACATTATCATACTGTACACTTATTCAGTAGAGGTGTGCGAAATTTCAGATTCTTAGATTATTCGCGATTCGGCCGTGGAAGATTCAAGAACGATTCACAAACATCCAAATTCCGATTATTGAAATATGTCAAGTAAAGCGGAAGTAAAACACACTCAGCGCGCCGTGCGGTCTTCGGGACGCAATGAGGAACGGAGTGAGAGTAGCTAAACATCATGCTTGTCATTACCCGGCCCCTCGGGTAATGCCAATGCTCAACTCACGGCTCTAGCTCAACTCATGCTGCGAGATAAAAAAAAACACAACAACATACCTGACTGCTGCCGAAAGGTGCTACAAAGTACGTCCACATAATGTTAAGGTAGATATCATATTTATATAGGACTAGATGCAGAATAGACTCGGTGGCGATAGCAGCACATGTAGAGAAAGCTAGATGTGGGTGTTAGTAAACGGCCGCCATCTAAAAGCAGTAGACTTCCCCACAAGGCTGTTGTAGCGAACCTTCCAAGCTAACCTAATTAACTTTTTATCTAAAATACTCCTAAATCGGTAAAATATTGACTTGAATCTATCTTTAAAATAGTTTTAAAACTTTCACCAGTTGAAAGTAGACAAAAGGGAAATTATGGAATAACAGGAGCAATTTTAACAACTTTAACGGTTGATTGACAACATTAAGTTAATTGAATGTAGTTTAAAGCTGCTGATACAGAATGAGGATTTGAGTATATTGTTTATTGTTTTTAACTGTTAACTTGATACCGAAATAGTCGTTTATTTAAGCCTGCGAGTTTTTATATATATATATATATATATATATATATATTTTTTTTTTTTAGTTTTTGTAACTAATGTACAAAACATTAGCAGCTAATAGCGGGGGGTGGGGGGGGTGTCATCAATAATCGATTTATAATCGAATCGTAGCCTCTGAATCGTAATCGAATCGTTAGGTGCCCAAAGATTCCCACCTCTATTATGCAGCATGTTGTTCTCTATTGTATTTTTATTTTAAATTGCCTTTTAAGATGACATATCTGTTCTATGTGTTGGATTTTATCAAGTAAATTTCCCCCCAAAATGCAACTTATAGTCTGATGCGACTTATATATGTTTTTTTTCCCCCTCTTTGTTGGGCATTTTAAGGCTGGTGCGCTTAGGTGCGACTTATACTCAGGTGCGACTTATAGTCCGAAAAATACGGTAAACATTTTTATAAATTACTATCAAGACAATTGTCGTTGACTAATTGTTATTCCCACTCAGTTGTTATTCTTATTCAATGTTCTAGTTTGCACGCAAACAATAACCAACATAAACTGACAAACGATTCAATCAGCATGTTTCCAAACCCAGCAGTTCAAAACTACATTTCCCAAAATGCCTAGCACAGCTCAGCTCACTGACAGCTACCCTATTAGCGAGCATTGGTAACCGAGGCCAAATCAAACATTGCTATAACAGTTTACAATCATCGGTAGCGCAACGATGCGACACCAAACGGGACTTTACAGATTACATCAGTACAAAGCTCCGACAGAAGTCGACAGTTGCCGAAAAGTAAGTTTACTAAGTGTACATTAGGAATGGGAACCTCTTGGTACTTCACAATAACGATTATCTGATGATATGGCGATACAACGATTATCGATACATTTGTCAGGAATAAGCCTGTCGCAATATGCAATAATTCCATTTATCGCGCGATATATAAAAATGAAGGCGGTAATTTTTCCGCTGCGATTTATCGCCTCACGTGCACGTGTGTGCGCGCGTGCGGCAGACGTGCTGTTAAAAGTTCGTTACCAACTGCGCAAAATGCATCTTCGTTCCAGGTCCGGCAAAAACTAGCGCCAGAGCCAATCATTCCCATTATATCCTATTGTTCAACGTATACCGGCCGCATCAGTGCTCTGGAGTGACTGTGGACCATCTATGGCGCGCCGGTGTTCGGCCATTCCTTACTACGCGGCGAAACGTCCTACACAATGCTCAGGGCGCTTGCGCATGCATTCACACGCATGCGCACATCGGTTAGAAGCGGCGAGTACTCACTATTTTTGTTTTTATTTAGTTATTTAGAACCTTTTCACAGCCTCAAAGTTACTTTTTGCATGTATTACCCTCTCATACTTTTAACCATTGTGTTTTTTTGTGTTAGCTTTGAAGCAGTTGACCACATTAGTCACATAGCGTGTTTAAACCGTCCTTATTTGATATAACTACATTTAAGTATTTTCTGCAGGCATTTTTTTAGTACCTTATTCCTGTATGCATCTAAACAAAACAAGTTTAGAGCGCACGGTAGTACTTTAGGTGTCAAATTCGACTAATGTAGCACGTTTCGCCGATGTAGGATATTTTGGCAGAACACCGGTGTTGTTGACGTGTGGGCGCTCCCGTCAGGAGTGACATTTCACGCGGGGCGGCTATTTTTCGGCACAACGCTGGATATTTACAACGAAGTCCGCCAAAACATTGTTACCGACTTGGCTGCTACGAATAACCTCACTTTGACAACGAACAGCTGAATGAAATTAAGAGCGCTGTGCTTCAAACTCGTCCTGTTTATGAAAGCCGTCATATGCTTGCGCGCACACACTAGATATCATGAAATGGCAAACTAGATGTGCTACGGTCCATGCCATTGGCTATGTGAGCCCAGAGTGATTATGGGACATGTAGTCTATATACTACATCGATGAATTCTAAACTGTCATTTGTCACATGAGGTTAAGAAGGCCAAATCAATCCATACCAGTGACTATAGATAATGTTGCAAATATTGTTAATTCAGTACGTGACACAGATGGATTCAGACCATAAATAGGATGTCTTGCTCATGTAGTAAACCTAGCTGCTAAGAGAGCTGTAGCAATCAACGGTGTGCCCTGCCTCACTTTACAAACAGTAAAGATTGTTCTCAGCACATTTATACAATTTTTTTTCATATCAGTAAGAAGTAAGCACGTAAATATTATGCACTAAAATGCATGTTAATATGATGGCAATTTAATTTTTGCTCGTTAGCAAAAAAAAAAATACAATTGTTTTTTTTTTTTTTTACCTTATTATGTATTGAATGTATTGAATCGGCTCAAAAATCGTGTCCCCCATATCAAAATTCGTACCGAACCATGACTTAACTGTATCGTTGCATTCCTATGGAACACCATTGCAGAAGCTATGACGGGAAATGTTTTCATTTTCCTAAATGCTTAAGTTATTAAGTGCAATTTTTTTTAATTAAACACATTTTATTTATTCTGTGTTTCTGTGCGGTATCAATATTGTTGTTTTTTACTTAAGAGGCAGGGTCTATTGTTTTTAGTTGTGATTTCTTAAAAAGTATATTTGAATTTAAGAGTAAATATTGTGTTTAAATGGGTGTACTTGATCTATTAATATATACTGTATTCGCACTGTGTTATTGTAAATTGGTTTAAAAAAATTGGGGGGGCGCAATAATATCGCATATCGCAATAATTTATGAGAATAATTATCGCACACTAAAATTTGTTATCGCGACAGGCCTAGTCAGGAAATCATTCTAGGATATTCTACAAACAACTAATACACAGAAAAACAAGCTTCTGCTGTGAATTCGAATGAGTTTATCACTCGTAGACGTCCAATCCATTTGAATCCATTCGCTGCTATCCCTCCCACTTCAAATGAATTGAATGTCTAGGTCCATCAGTGGCAGCCAATGCCAGGCAATTAGGTAATTTTGGGCCATTTAAGGTCATTTACAGTGGGGCAAATAAGTATTTAGTCAAACACTGATTGCAGATTCAGTCTTCCCAGCCTGGTGCAGGTCTACAAGTTTGTCTCTGGTTTCCTTCGACATGAGCATAAAATACCGCGTGTATTATGAAATAAACATGCTTTTTCGTGTCACAGGCACTTTAACGCCATGATAAAGCATGTCTGTGACTGCGCACGCGTGCACAAATTTGTATCCAGAGTAGGATGAAGGTATTTTTGACTTCATTACTCTTCTGGGTACGTGAGCGTTTGATTTTATACGTATTGATCGTAATAAAAGTCTTAACAACTGGGCTGGCTCTCTGGGAACACGTTGCAGGCAGCACAGTACCGTAATATTCTGTGCAAAGTGGAAGTCAATTTCAACACACGCTATCTAAGCCTGTGAAAAATAATGAAAACCGGACATTTTCATGAATTTATAAAACCCCGCCGGACGCCCCGGACAGGATGTGAAAAGTGGACATGTCCGGGCAAAAAATTATGTTTGGTCACCCAATCATGAGAGCACTTGGCTTTCTTACTCTTGATTCATAAGCAGGGGTGCATATATTTTTTTTGCCCAAGTTCTCAGAGGAGGACCTGGAGATGTGACTCGGTCCTCATTGAGCTTGAGAGCCGACCCGCCTGATGCGATAAAATTTTGACAAGCTTTACTTAGAGCCAATTAACTTTAATTAATTATATTAACAATTAATGCTTGATTAACATCAACTGGCACAACAAAATTGCCATTACTTTGAAGTGAAATGTAATGAAATAAACATAAAAGCTCCAATTCAAAATAAAGGGCATTATGCGGCTCCCACATTAACTCTAAGCCTTTGTAAAAGTGGGATGTCCTCCTCATAAGACCTCATTGAACGTGCATGTTTAGCTTTGTAAAATGCGAACAAAAACACGTTTGTCAGTGCATGGCGCTGTTCTTCATTGCCTTTATTCCGCCACTTGTCCATAGCGCGAGTGGGGTCCTGTCTGACATCGATAGTTTGCTTAAATGCCACATGCTCTCGGTTTTTTTCATGCTTTTCAAAGTTTGGATGGCTGAAATTCTTTGACCCTACATAAAATGCGCTGCTCTAATCAGCGACATTGGGATTCTCACGGCACATTTTGTACCGCATTTCCGTGCGAGCATCATTTGCTTCTAGCCATGGTACCTCCTTCAGCCACTTTTCAGCAAAAGTCCTTTTTTTCGGTAGCCCCGGTGACATCTCTGTCGTCTGTCTGTCTTTTGACGGGGGTGGGGTAACACGGAAATAATTACTCAGTGGGGCCTGCCTCTTCGACATTTTGAGAATTTATTTTCTCGTGTCCGCCGCAAATACAGTGGTCAGCCATCGGTACGCAAAAGCGTATGGAAGCCATTGAGGGCCAGCGCGTTTGTCTACGTCCAGTCCGCATGCGCGCATGCGGACCACTTATGTGCACCCCTGTTCATAAGATATCATCCTTTGGGGCATTTACATGGCGACTCTGCGACACAAAGACGAAATGACTTATTAACGGAATTGCCTCGCGTGCATATGGTGTCGGCGAAGACGAAAAATTCTGAATCCTGCCTCGAAAGTGGAAGAATTCGATTGCTGGGGATTGAGGGGGGCTTGCTTCGCATGCATATCAAAGGCTACTGCCGCGCCGGACCCGTGCCGATAACGTCAGCACTCGTACACGTCACATTGGGCGTGCGCAGCGGTGCTGTTTAACATTAAAAATTGCAAATGGCGGAACGTCGGCTTTAATTTACTGTTTTAATAATATTTTAAAATTTAAATATGTTGAATGTTTCCATTTATGTGCCTTCTGGAGCAAAAGGAAAATGCCATTGCTTCGAATGGGCGGGCATATTTTCTTCCGGTGTTGTGCCGGAAAATAGCCGCCCCGCGTGAAACGTCCCCCCTGACGGGAACGCTTATTTATAACGCTTTATTGAGCGTTTATTTGATTAATTTGTTTATTTATTTTATTATTGAGTGCCGAGACGTCACTCGTACAGCTTTTTCTTACCAATCGATGGACATAGAAACCATTTTTTTGTACTGAGAATATGTATTTTTTTACTCTGCTTGAACTCATAAATGTCATACCTGTGTGATTGTCATTGAGATATGGTCGTGAAAACCTGTAGACTAATACATTTCTGTTCAAAGATGGTTATGTGACCCAGTCCACGATTTTTTACTAAAATAAAGTACTAGTATTTTGTCTAGTTTATTTATTTAAAACTGATTTTACAGTCGTAAATCCATTACTGTAATGCGTCCATGAAAACATTTGATGTTTTCACCTCAATAAAGCGTTATAAATAAGCGTTCCCGTCAGGGGGGACATTTCACGCGGGGCGGCTATTTGCCGGCACAACACCGGGCTGAAGAGCCCCGTGGGGTCAAAGTGCATCATTCGCTGTCGCCTTGTAAATCTGCACTGCCGCCTAGGGCTTGGCTTGAATACTACATCGTTTTCATGCGGAATTGCGACATTGTTCGAATGGAAACGAAACCATGTAAATGCACATTTGAAATTTTTCGTCTTCTTGGAGAGTCACCATGTAAACGGCCCCGTCTGTTGATTTCATAACAGTACGTCGCCTTTCAACCAGGTAATATTTGCGAGCAATGCAAAGTCTTTTGACTTGTTTGTCAAAGTCAGAGGAGGAACTCTATTGACTTAAGGATGACTCCACATGACTCTGAAACACCTGGAGCTCTTGGGGATGTACGCCACGCCAATTGTTTTAAACTCTGATAGAGATGAACAAAGCTATTTTCCTTGAACAAAATAAGCATGAGGATATTCGTTCATTCGCTGCCACCCTCCCAGTTCAAATGGATTGGACGTCTACTAGTGGTAAACTCATTCCAATTCACAGTAGAAGCTTGTTTTTCTGTTTATTAGTTGTTTGTAGAATATCCTAGAATGATTTCCTGACCAATAGAGGTGTGCAAAATTTCCGATTCTTAGATTATTCGCGATTCGGCCGTGGAAGATTCGAGAACGATTCACAAACATCCAAATTCCGATTATTGAAATATGCCAAGTAAAGCGGAAGTACACAACACTCAGCGCGCCGCGCGGTCTTCGGAACACAATGAGGAACGGAGCGAGAGTAGCTAAACATCATGCTTGTCATTACCCGGTCCCTCGGGTAATACCAATGGTCAACTCACGGCTCCAGCTCAACTCATGCCGCGAGATAAAAAAATACAACAACATACCTGACTGCTGCCGAAAGCTGCTACAAAGTACGTCCACATAATGTTAAGGTAGATATCATATTTATATAGGACTAGATGCAGAATAGACTCGGTGGCGATAGCAGCACATGTAGAGAAAGCTAGATGCGACCACCATTTTAAAGCAGTAGACTTCCCTGCAAGGCTGTTGTAGCGATCCTTCCAAGCGAACCTAATTAACTTTTTATCTAAAATACTCCTAAATCGGTAAAATATTGACTTGAATCTATCTTTAAAATAGTTTTAAAGCTTTCACATGTCGAAAATAGACAAAAGGGAAATTATGGAATAACGGGAGCAATTTTAACAAATTTAACGGTTGATTCACAACATTAAATTAATTGAATGTAGTTTAAAGCTGCTGATACAGAATGGGGACTGGAGTTTTTTATGTTATTTTTGTATATTTGTTTACTACTATATGTTAACTTGATACTGAAATAGTAGTGTGGTTTAGCCTGAGAGTATTTTTGAACAATTTTGGAACTAATGTACAAAACATAAAAAAAAAAAAAGAGAAAAAAAAAATGAGGGGGGTGCATCAATAATCGTTTTATAATCGAATCGGAGCCTCTGAATCGTAATCGTAATTGAATTGTTAGGTGCCCAAAGATTCCCAGCTCTACTGACCAATGTATCGATAATCGTTGTATCGCCATATCGTCAGATCATCGTTACCGTGAGCTTTGTATTGCAAACTGTATCGGATCGTGAGGTACCAAGAGGTTCCCACTCCTAATAGCAACCATCACTCGAGTCACATTTCCCATCAAATTGCGAGATTGAGACAAGGAAGCAAAACATTGATTTTCATCTGTATTATGTTTCTCCTGGAAATTCTGCATTGGGCGTCTATTATTTCTGCGAAGTGGCTATGGTTATTTGTCTTCCCAGAATGGAGACAAACATGCCTGCTTTCCGACAAAAGGATTTTTACTATTTTTAGCAAGCAAAGATGCCTGTGCGCTTTTGATGTTTATGTTCTCCATCTCACGGGATTGAACTCTTTGAACTCTGCTGTTTCACAGTCATGCCGTATTTCAGATACTGTCTCGGGGTCTGTACAAGTTCAGGAAGTTCATGGATGACTACAAAATCATCCACAAAGTCGGCTAGTTGTACGACAGTCACTCTTGCGTTCAAAATTTTTGAAATTTGAGCATGGGGTTAAAATTCTTAACAGCACAGAGGATGTACAACGTAGAAAGTTTTGTTCTATAGCCCTAAATCAACAAATGATTAGGGCTTCTCTAACACATATTTGACATTAAATAAATACATACATGCATACAGTGCATGAATACATACATAATCAAAACAATTACAATAAATAAATATTAAAAATTAATGGAAAAATCCCTTGATCTGAATAGGAAAGGAAAAACAAAATAGCAATAAAGTAATTATAAAACGATAAGAAGTATTTCATAATTAAATCAAATTCATTTTATGAAGAATAAAATGAACGAATGTATATTTATACATTGATAGTGTAATAAATTTTAAAAAAATTTAAAAATAAGATGAAAAAATTACTAATTAAAATCAAATTTTTAATTATCTATTCAGTATTACGGCAGAAATGTATACATAATGAAAAAGAGTTTTTGAAAAATACCTAAACATACCGTATTTTCCGCACTATGAGACGCATCGGAGTATAAGGCGCACCTTCAATGAATGGCCTATTTTAAAACTGTTTTCATACATAGGGCGCACCGCATTATAAGGCGCAGTAGTAGTAGTGGTTGGGGTTGCGGTATACATCCACTAGGTGGTGCTGCGCTACAGGAAATGTCATGCCATGATTAACGATTATTCATCCATACATAAGGCGCATCAAATTTTAGGCACACTGTCTGCTTTTGAGAAAATTTAAGGCTTTTAGGTGCACCTTATAGTGTAGGAAATACAGTGGGGCAAATAAGTATTTAGTCAACCACTTGAAAATATTAGAGAGGCCTGTCATTGTCAACATGTGAAACCCTCAACCATGAGAGACAGAATTTGAAGAAAAAAAAAACAGAAAATCACATTGTTTGATTTTTAAAGAATTTATTTGCAAATCATGGTGGAAAATAAGTATTTGGTCAATACCAATAGTTCATCTCAATACTTTGTTATGTACCCTTTGTTGGCAATAACGGAGGCCAAAAATTTTCTGTAACTCTTCACAAGCTTGTCACACACCTGTTCTCCTGTTTGGAGGAGAAAGAATACTGAATTGCACCATACCCACTGTGAAGCATGGGGGTGGAAACATCATGCTTTGGGGCTGGTTTTCTGCAAAGGGACTGATCTGTGTAAAGGAAAGAATGAATGGAGCCATGTATCGAGAGATTTTGAGTTAAAATCTCCTTCCATTTGCAAGGGCATTGAAGATGAGGCGTGGCTGGGTCTTTCAGCATGACAATGATCCCAATCACACAGCCAGGGCAACAAAGGAGTGGCTTCGTTAGAAGCATTTCAAGGTCCTGGAGTGGCCTAGCCAGTCTCCAGATCGCAACCCCATAGAAAATCTGTGGAGGGAGTTGAAAGTCCGTGTTGCCCAACGACAGCCCCAAAACATCACTGCTGTAGAGATGATCTGCATGGAGGAATGGGCCAAAATACCAGCAACAGTGTGTGACAAGCTTGTGAAGAGTTACAGAAAACGTTTGGCCTCAGTTATTGCCAACAAAGGGTACATAACAAAGTATTGAGATTAACTTTTGGTATTGACCAAATACTTATTTTCCACCATGATTTGCGAATAAATTCTTTAAAAATTAAACATTGTGATTTTCTGTTTTTTTTTTCCACATTCTGTCTCTCATGGTTGAGGTTTACCCATGTTGACAATTACAGGCCTCTCAAATATTTTCAAGTGGGAGAACTTGCACAATTAGTGGTTGACTAAATACTTATTTGCCCCACTGTATGGTATATTTTTCTATATAGTATAATGAATAAATAATAAATGAATAAGAGGGCACCATGGTCCAGTAGTTAGCATGTCTGCCTCACAGTTTTGAGATCAAGAGTTCAGTCCAGGGCTCTGGCCTTCCTGTGTGGAGTTTGCATGTTCTCCCGTGCCTGCGTGGGTTTTTCTACGGGTTTCCTCCCAAATCACAAAAACTTGCAGGCTGGGTTGATTGAACACTTTAAAATATTTCCTAGGTAGGAGTGTGTGCGAGAATGCATGTTTGTTTCCTGTGGCTTGCGAGTATCTGGCAACCGAATAAGGGATCGTTAGCTGGGATAGGCTCCGGTACCCTTACAACCCTAGTGAGGATAAGCAGCTCGGAAGATGAATGAATGAATTATATAAATGAATAATAAAACATTAAGCCACACTAAGCCACTCGGTTGCTATCGGTCATATGCTATTGTTTAGCCACAACTGGATTAATTACCTTAATACCGTATTTTTCGGACTATAAGTTGCGTTTTTTTTGTTCATATTTTGGCTGGGGGTGCGACTTATACTCAGGAGCGACTTATGTGTGAAATTATTAACACATTATGATTTCATTTCACATGTTATTTTGGTGTTTTGGAGTGACACTGATGGTTTGGTAAACTTGTTAGCATGTTCTTTATGCGATACGTATCTGAATAACTCTTAATAGATGGCCACGTTCGCGTTCTGCCTTTGGCAATGTGTGTTCAATTGTATTATTGACTTTTTTATATTGAAATGCATGCTTTTAGTGTGTTGCGCTTTCACGCCCACGTGGGGGCGCACTCGCACTTGTTTACGTGAAGAAGAGCGCTCACATGCCAGAAGAAGACGGACAGCTACGTAGCTGTGAGTGAGTGGGCGAGTTAGCGAGAGAGAAACACGGCTTTTTATTAGGGCTGCAGCTATCGATTATTAAGTAGTCCATTAATAGATGAACTAGTTAGTTCAAATAATTGAGTAATTGATAAGGAAAATGAAAAATTAAAATACCTGAATTGAGCCTTAAACGGTATAAAAATAAATAAATAAATTAGGATCTATGTACAACAAAAGAACAATGGCTAACTTACATATTATTCGCTAGCTTAAATGCTACAAAACGCTAATGTTTTTTTTCCCCCAACATATTCCCGCAAAAAAGGCTAAATATACCAGTAAACAAAATTGCGAATGCATTTTAAAAAAAAAAAAAACATTAGCTCAAACAAAAACTTGGCATATGTTGGTCTTAACATGGAGCAGCTGGATTCAGTCATGTGAAATGAGGCAGACAAGAGGGCAGTGTATCCACCCAAATCAATAAGACTAAATGCAAACACTTTCAAAATAAACCATTACAACCACACTTTAAACGAAAACTCGAAGCAGCAAAATTTAATTTGAATCTTTAATCGAATACTCAAGTTAATCGATTAATCATTGCAGCACTAAAATTTATTATCTATGTGCTTTAAAACAAAACAAAAAAAAGTAATTGGTTTACAAAAGCAACTTTGGATATCGGCAATCCGCAGATTTTTTTTTTACATCGGTATCGACATTTGAAAATCCCATATAGACTCCCCCACCTTCTTCCCCCTCTTTCCCTGGTCAACAGGCCCCCCACATGGTGTCAACCGGAAATACATTTAGCTGACGATAGCACCAACATATTATTAGTTAGTGTAATTAGGCGTTCAATGTATTACTTGTGGTTGTTTGTGTTTCTTCTCTTTCTTCTGTTGTTTCTTTTCTTCTGTTCCCCCATAACCCCTTGCTGTTCGCTGTTTTGTCATAATAAATGAGGTATGTTGAATGATCACAACGGGAGTATGTCAGACTCTCAATGTGAAACATTTAAACTGTTAAGACTATCCGGGCACTTAGACTTCCATTCTCCGTGTCAAACAGCTAAGCAGGACAGGTTAAAAAAAAAAAAAAAAAAAAAGAAAATCCCATATCGGTCGACCCCTAATGATAACAATAAAACCAAATTTGTGAACGTATATAATCATTGGAATAAATAAATAGCAAAAATTAAATGAAGTATTATTATGAGGATGTGGAGTAGCAGTACTTTTAACACTGAAGCTGAAAATGTATTAAAAAGAATCAAAATGGGTGGGCTTTCAAAAGTCTGGATTCCTGTTAAACATGGAAAACTACAGTACTGCTGTTTCAATGTCTATTTTTAAATGATTTAAAAAATATATATTTTTAATGTTTAAAATAACTTCTCAAGCAAAACAACTTTAGTTGAACTTCCATCTATCTAAAAGTCTGTTGTCAGACACAATTGGCTTGACGCCGCAGTGCAGCCCAGTTGGTAACCAGGCCAGCGTGTCTTTACCGAGCTGTGTGGCCTGAAGGGGGTGGGAGACTTCAGAATGGTGAGGGGGAGGTGGGGCTTGAATGTGGGAGAGTCGGGGGAGGTTAGCCTACTTCTGAAGCGGCGAGCCTCACTTCCCACAGTTCCAGTGATCAATGGGCTCCGATGGGCAGGCGGTGGGTTGGCTTAGCTCATTCTATTGTGTGTCCCATTCTTTCATGAGTTACTTTTGATTAGGAAAATGTTTTGCCCTGTGAGACTGCCTGAGAAAGTAGGACAGCACAGGCTGATCTGTGCTCCAGCTCATAAAAAAGGACTCTCTCCTCACAACGTGGAATTGGACGTTTTTTCGTTTTGTTGTTGAAAAGACCTGAACCAATGGCGGGACAAATTGGGCATAGCCCGGGTGCGATAAGTATAAACGGACCCCCCCGAGGTGAACATCGGCTGGTTGGGTGACTCTATGGGACGAGTATTCGTGGGTCCCTCCACCATTTCGAAGATGATCGTACGACATGTGGGGCTGAGGCGGTGCTCGTGGAAATTTTTCTGCAGGCAACAACCAGTTAAGCAAGGGTGGTGTATTGGAGATATTTTAACACTTAAACACTACAGTATATTCCAGCTTCGAGCATCCTCTTTCCTTTATGTTTGACCCTCCCCTCGCCCAACCACGCCCAATTTACGCCCGCAAACCGGGCCTCGTGGGGGTGGTTATATTTTAATACACTATATTACATAGAGGTGGGAACGTAACGATTCGATTACGATTCAGATTTATAGGCTCCGATTCGATTATAAATCGATTATTGATGCACCACACCCCACCCCGCTTTTAATTTTTTTGTACACTAGTTCCAAGATTGTTCAAAAATCCTCTCAGGCTAAACAAACTAGTATTTCAGTATCAAGTTAACTGTTGAAAACAGTAAATAAAATACTCAGGTCCCCATTCTGTATCGGCAGCTTGAAACTACATTCAATTAATTTAATGTTGTGAATCAACCGTTAAAGTTGTTAAAATTGCTCCTGTTATTCCATAATTTCCTTTCTGTCTACTTTCGACGTGAAAGTTTTAAAACTGTTTCATCATTTAAAGATAGATTCAAGACAAGATTTTGCCGATTTTTTTTTTTTTTTTTTTTGATAAAAAGTAATTCGATTCGCTACAACAGGGCCTTCTAGAGAAGTCTACTGCTTTAAGATGGCGCCTGTGTACTAGCGCGGGAAAGTCTGTCATTTCGCTTCTAGTTCTTGGTATATGATCTAACACGGGCGTCGTCTGTCATTTCACATCTAGTTCTAGATATATGTGATATCTACCATAGCCGTATGTTGCCGTATGTTTGTAGCAACTAGCAACTGGGCGCTGTTTGTAGCGGCTGACGACCGCAGTCAGGTATTATTGTTTTATTTTTTTATCTAGCGGCATGAGTTGAACATGGTATTTACTCTCGGTCCATTCCTCATTGCGTCCTGAAGACCGCGCTGTGTTTTATTTCCGCTTTACCTGGTATAATTCAATATTCGGAATATGGATGTTTGTGAATCGTTCTCGAATCTTCCACGGCCGAATCGCGAATAATCAAAGAATCGGAAATTTCGCACGCCTCTAATATTACAGGTACGTGCATCATCTTACTATTCTTTTTGACCGTCCCCTTGCCCAACAACACCCCTTTTATGGCCGCAAACCAGGCCCCTTGGAGGCACCCCCCTAAGCTCTGACCTGAACTGATTTTGAACAAATTTTGGTTTGGAACGGAACCCGTTCATAACCAGTGTTGGGAATAATGCTGTTATAAATAACGCCGTGACATAACGACATTATTTTTCAGTAACGGGGTAATCTAACTAATTATTTTTTCCGCCGTTACAACGCCGTTACCGTTACTGACGGTCAAAAGCAGTGCGTTACTTACTCTGAATAAATTGAAGAAACTACTAGCCGTAGCGAGTCTACTCAGCTGTTTACTTGTCATCCAAGACTTGGGGTGCGTTCAGGTTCGAGAATAACGCACGTGTTTTTTTTTCGTGCTTTTTCTTAGCAAAGATATACCACACAGGACGCACATATAAATAACTTCGACATTAACACAAACGTACCGCTCTCGGCAGGCAGTGTCTCTAACTCACTCCCGCATCATGTGAGCAAAACAATATTGGCGCCGTGTGCACTTTAGTGTGCCTCGGGTACTTCTGTATCAGAATATTATAGCACGTACTTCATATGACTCCAGGCTGTCTGTCCCTTCTCATTCAATTGGACAATGCTTTCCAAAGCTTGATAACATTTCTGTTTTTGCTACACCTGAATGCTAGCCTCGTTTCCATCCCCCACTGTCAGCCAGCAAGACTGCTGCTTCCATATTGAGAACGGCAGACGCTTTGAGGGTGACGGGAGGAGTAGGGGGACGAGGCTACCTGAATGCACCACCTGGATAGATGCGATGGAAGTGATTGTGATTGGCTGAGGGTTAGAGTCATATGTCATGTACCCCTTTCCCACTGGCCAAAAAACCCATGTCAACCCACGAACAATCGGCTTTTGGTGGCAGTAGGAAAGGTGCAGCGACCCGCCTCGACCCGTGTCAATCAACCTGCCAAGCGACCTGCGTTAAAATCACCTTGGCTCTGATCGTCATGCAGTGTGAAAGCAAAACCACGGGTCAACAGTGAACACCCTAATCTACGTGGTGACGTAGGCTCTTACGTGATGCGTCATAACAACGTGCCAGTCGCCTCCCATTTAACACGCCCCACAACCGTAGTTACGTCGATGCTCATACAGGCATGAAAAAAATCTCTCACCTTTCGGCGAAATTCGCCATTTTAAAGTCAAAAAGGGTGACCTACATGAATCGTGTAGATCCCAGGAGAAACTTTTTGGGGGGGGTTCGGGAGTAGGCATGTGCCGGTTTCCGATGTCACGTTTTACCATGGTATGAAAACGTTGCGGTTTCAAAACCACTATATGTCACACCGTAGTACATGATTCTCTATTATTTTTCATGTGTCAAAAATGCAGCCAAAAGTGGCGCGGCAGCGCTCACCACTTCCCCTCTTTGTGTCTTTGTGTGTCAGGGACGCTATTCCAGCGAACCCAAAAACAAAACACAAGGCGTACTTTTTTTCAATTTATTGAGCTCTCAAATCGTGGTAATTGAAATATACAAAATGAATACATTTAAAACGTTGTACATACAATTGTATTTTTCCATGTGTGAGTAGCTTCAACTGATTAGCACCATGAATAAGTTCGCCAAAAACAAAACACATTTTCCTTTCAAATTCAAAATACAAACTAATTAAAAACTTACAAAGACGAATGTCAGCCTAGGCTTAGCTGGAAGAGCAACTTCGTCGAGGTTTTAAGTCTCACGAGTCACAACTGCTAAGTGAGAAACAAGCTTGAAGTGGAAAAAAGGATAGCGTTAAAGATCGCTAATTGCGTCAGATGATCTAGCCCTAAGCACAAATTCACGTTCGCTGGACAAGGGGAGGTCTCACTCCCAATATTTTTTTCAGATGAATGCATTTGCCAGCATATTGGATTTGGTGAGTAACGGTTTCAATCCTTTTCATATTTTGCTGTATAACAAAGTTACTGCCGTTTGTTGCAACTTGTTTCGAACACTGCCAAAGCTAGCCAAAGCTCCAGTGAAAAAATAGCTCCCATTAAGTTAGCGTCAAGCTTGTGTATTTAACGGTAATATAAAAGAAGAAACGCAAGCTTCTTTCTAATATCGTTGTACACAATGCTCGGCGCGCTTGCGCAAACATTCGCATGCATGTGCACATCAGTTAAAAGCGGCGAGTACTCACTATTTTTGTTTTTTGTTTTTTTTATGACCTTTTCATTCCCTCAAAAATACTTTTTGCATGTATTACCCTGTCATACTTTTAACCATTGTGTTTTTTTTTGTGGTAGCTTTAAAGCAGTTGACCACATTAGTCACGTAGCGTATTTAAACCGTCCTTATTTGATATAAATACATTTAAGTCTTTCTTAAGGCATTTTTTAGTACGTTCTGCCTGTATGTATCTAAACAAAACAAGTTGAGAGCACGCGGTAGTACATTGGGTGTCAAATTTGTCTCATATACAGTAGGACGCTTCGCCGATGTAGACATTTTGGCAAAACGCCGGAACATATGTCCTCCACACCGTTCTCACCTTTTTAACCCCTGACCCATTTTCATGCCTGTCATAACAAGGCTAGTAGAAGATGAAGAATTCACGTCGCCTACGTTGCCTCAGCACAAGCAGAGTGTTGATCCTTTGCTGCATTTCGATCATTTTGAGGGCAGTAAAAAGCATGAAAACAGAGAACACAAACAGAAAGGAGGCTTCCATGTTGATCTGCATTGTTTACTTCCTTGAACTGAATGAATTCGGTCGCACTTGTCGACACGCATTTTAGCGTGGTGACGTCATGTAACCTTACGCACGGCTGAGGAGGGGTTAGACGGGTGGAAAAAAAAAAAAAAAGACACAGCTTTTTTTTGGGTCAATGGGAAAGGTGCCAAATGCCAATTGCTAGTGGGTTGCATCGGCTTGGAAAAAAACGCGCGTTGACCCACTAGTTTCAGTGGGAAAGGGGCATTAGTAAGCCAATCAGAGCCGGTGTTTTCACACACAAACCGGAACAGCGCGTGCGGCAAACACACACATGCAAAACAGATGCAGAGGGATATGATGGCAGAGCATTCAGAGGAAAATTTGTCCTTTACGAGGTGGAGATAAACACTATTTCAAGTCAAAATACTTGAAGTACAGTCGGCTATGTCTACTTGACCATTTGTCTCAGGTTGTGAGAGTTAGATTTGATTAAACTCACTTTATATTGTTTACTGCTGATTGTTATTTTATTATATTGTTTACTGTTTATTTTTGTTGCACTTCAAGTGTAGGATAAATCTGTTGCTGGTGAGGTGCAATAAATATTACAAGTTTCTATAACACAACTAACTACCTGTCTGTTCTTTTCTATTCAACTGACTTGAATACTGCTTAGAAAATTTCAAATTCTTTGACATGAAACAACTTCTTTTTAAAGTAACGGAAATAATTACTTTCCCTGGTAACTAGTTACTTTTATTATAGAGTAATTCAGTTACTAACTCAGTTACTTTTTGGAAGAAGTAGTGAGTAACCATAACTCATTTTTTAAAGTAACGTGCCCAACACTGTTCGTAACCCAGGGAACCTGTATTTGCGCACATGAAGAAGAGCGCATGCACACACACACACACACACACACACATGAGGAAGAGCCATTCGCTCCCACGGAGAGAGGAAAGAGCTGCAAGCCTGCACGCACATTTGTTGCGTGTGAAGCATCCACAGAGGCAACACCTGTGTATAACACCTTTTGTTGTTTATTGTGCGTTTTCTATTGTGGTCGAATACTTGGGGCGAGTTGAAGTGGTTTTTGATGATGTGCGAACGCTGATACATGCTAATCGTTTGTGTGGATTCTTATTGCTGTACCAGCAGCTAGATATCAACGCAAATTTGAATTGCTGTTTTTGAAGATGAATCTGACAAAAATTTCATTTTTATTTTAGTTTCATTCTGCAAGTGTTGATGTCATGAGCAGCTGAATAAAGTTGGCAAACCACACGGACGTCCGACATTGTCATTTCAGAGTTTAGCTCGCTGTCTAGCTCCAATGTCTTGGCGAGGACAGTACAATGACATATAATACATGTTTTTAGATAGTTATTTTTTAGATTTAGGGTTATTTTGGGGTACTTGAATGATTAATTCCGATTTACACTGAAATTAGCGTTACGTTGTTGGAACTCGTTCGTAACCCGGGGACTACCTGTATCTGATTTGATGAAGAGATTTGGATTCAGCAAACAGAATAACTTTGGATCCTGTTCTGTTGGGTAGTTCTGGAATTATCCCTGTTGTCATAAAAATGAACTGAAATTAAACTGGTTTTAATCCAATTTGGTATCATTTGCAGTTTCGACACGGATCCAGATTCAGATTGAATTCAGTTTAACACAAACACAAAGCAGCTCCTTTTTGCTCCTAATCTGGATTCCAAATTTGGATCATTTGTACAAATACAGTGTATCACAAAAGTTGGTACACCCCTCGAATTTGTGCAGATATTTAAGTATATCTTTTCATGGGACATCACTGACAAAATGACACTTTGACACAATGAAAAGTAGTCTGTGTTCAGTTTATATAATAGAGTTAATTTATTTTCCCCTCAAAATAACTCAAAATATAGCCATTAATATCTAAACCCCTGGCAACAAAAGTAAGTACACCCCTTAGAAACTACATACATCCCTAAATGTCCTAATTGAGTACTGCTTGTCATTTTCCCTCCAAAATGTCATGTGACTCGTTACAGGAGTGCTGTCAGCATTGCTGCAGAGATTGAAGAGGTGGGGGGTCAACCTGTTAGTGGTCAGACCATACGCCGCACTCTACATCAAATTAGTGTGCATGGCTGTCACCCCAGGAGGAAGCCTCTTCTGAAGACGGTACACAAGAAAGCCCACAAACAGTTTGCTGAAGGCATGTCAACAAAGCACATGGATTACTGGAACCATGTCCTATGGTCTGATGAGACGGGCGGGCTTTCAATCTCTGCACTGCTGACAGGACTCCTGTAACGTGTCACATGACATTTTGGAGGGAAATTGACAAGCAGTACTCAACTTGGACATTTAGGGATGTACAACAGTGGTGTACTCACTTTTGTTGCCAGGGTTTTAGATATCAATGGCTATATTTTGAGTTATTTTGAGGGGAAAATAAATGAACTCTATTATATATGCTGCACACAGACTACTTTTCATTGTGTCAAAGTGTCATTTTGTCAGTATGTCCCATGAAAAGATATACTTAAATATCTACAGAAATGCGAGGGGTGTTCTCACTTTTGTGGTACACTGTATATTGAGTTTTGAATCTATTTGAATGACTCTTGCTTAAGATACACAACTGCAGTATTAGAACAAATACAGAAAACTTTGATTCTGATCCAGATGAAATACCTGGCTGGAGTTGACCTTGGACCGAAGGGTCAGCGGTTCAACCGGCAAACTTCTAAAACTACTGAAATGCAAAAAAAGCTGTTTTAGCACAGTTATTTCTATAACACATACAAAAACTGATTTGCATTCAAAATGGTATTTTTTCAATGATTTGCAAAATAAAATGTAACAAAAACAGCAATAACCCCAACCTCCATTTCCTAATTTTTATTTTCCCTCATATCCTCATATACTAAATGCCAAATCTCAATTTTAACTACTTAAGAACATAGGACGTATATTAAAATTGAAGTTAATGTAAAACATTTACTTTTTTTTTAAATAATAAAGATACAAGTAACATACATTCAGAAAAATAAGTACAAATTACTTATGCAGAGTGAGATGAAATATACTAGTATTTTGAATATTGCGCAAACATTTACTTTTTTTTATATCTTAAGGAAATGGATAAGTAGCCTAACATAAATCAACAAATATAGTCCAAAGTTCACATTGACAGCTAAGATGTTCTGAACCTCCCCATCAGAGCAAATAAAACTAAATATGGTAAATAAGCCTCAACTCTTTCATTGCTCAAGATTTGATCCATTTTATGTTGCATTGCCCTTTTTTGTCGCATCAATTCAACCTTTTTTTTTTTTTTTTTTTTTTGCTGTTCCAGAAAACATGCACATTTGAACCAATCAGAGCTAACTATCTCTGCTGATCACATGTCAGTATGTCAGCCAATTGAACAGACAAATGAGTCCAGGAGTTTTGCTTTGCTGCGTGCATTCGCACATTGACGTGACTCATCATCGTCAGACTCAGATAACTGCAGCAGCTGGGGAAACCTCCATGCCGTCCGTGGAATAAAATCAATAATAAATATTGGTGGAAACGGATTACATGACACAAGCTCTTTATTATGCTTGTTGTTAACACTTGTGTATGTAAATCTGATGCTGGTAGATTGTTTTCTTCTTGGAGATAAAATGCATGTGTGGCTTCCTAGCATTTTTTTTTTTTTTTTTACATTGCGTTTTATAGCGTTTTGACAGTTGCCGTTATATTTTCGGAATCAAAGCACCGTGTACCGGAACAGCATTCCGGCCCTGAATCTTATACTAGAACAGCATTCCGGCCCTGAATCTTATACCGGAACTGCGTTCCTGACCGTTCTGGCCCACTTTCACCCCTGGCTTTTTAAGTACTGTCCATTTACCGAATATCTGTAATCAGGCATCTGATTAAATCAGTGTTTGTTCCTCGATATAAACCAAGCAACAGAACCAGAAACCACGGATGAATTTAAAGTTGGTGTTTACAGTATCCTGGATTTAGGACCTTGAACCTTTTTTGTGTTAAATAAATTCATCCAGATTCAATATCTGGATCTTTGCCCAGATCAGGTGCGAATATTTGTCGTGCATATTATGACTATTTGGCTCAACCTCGCACCAGAGAAAAGTCTAGAATTCAATATGATTAAATATAATTTAGGTGGTCACTTCAGTACAATAGAGGTATGCACTCAACCTATATTCTCATTGGTTTCTCGTGGTTCTCCCCTGATTGAATATCAAGTTTGATAAGACTCCTTGCAGGAGATCTCTCTAGGTTAATGTGCAGCTGCAGGACGCCAGGAGAGACCAAGCCGGGTCGCGCTGACCTCTTACGATCGGGCACGGCTCCAAAACTCAATTAAAAGGGGCCACCTCTCTCTGGATAAGACCAATATTATTTCAAATGAGATCTGGCCGGAGATGCAGCCATTTGTCTTCTACTTGTCTAAGCACCACTTAACCGTATAGTACAGTTACGGAGTCTCCTGGAAAGTCGTCGTTCACTATTTAGGGAATTCACATTTTCACAGGATAACTCAGAAGAATGACTAAATTCTAATGGAGTTTCTGAGGAAAAGTGACACTGTCACATTCTTTTATCAGTTTTTATTAGTGTCTCCCATACTGAGAAGAGCTGGAGTGTGTGTTGCTGTCACGCTAACGCTTATCTCTGTTCGCTCTTCTGCTTCCCGGCCTAGCAGATGCGCACATGCATGCAGCAACAATATTAAGGTTACCCCCTCGAGGTTTATCAATCCAACAGGAAAAACACTACAACAAGCTAAGACATAGTAGGTAGTTCTACACCAGTTTATCAACCCTTCAAAGTAAACTCACTTAACTAATTGGCTGCCATTGACGGTCCAAGACGTCCAATCCATTTTGACTGGAAGAGGTTAGGAGCGAATGATTGCTGACATCCCTCCCAGTCAAAATGGATTGAAAATGGATGCCAAAAAGTTCTATATTTGGTTTCATCTGACCATAACACATTCTCCCAGTCCTCTTCTGAATCATCCAAATGCTCTCTAGCGAACCGCAGACGGGCCACTTTCTTCAGCAGGGGGACACGTCTGGCAGTGCAGGATTTGAGTCCCTGGTGGCGCATTGTGTTACTGATAGTAGCCTTTGTTACTGTGGTTCCAGCTCTCTGTAGGTCATTCACTAGGTCCCCCCGTGTGGTTGTGGAATTTTTGCTCACCGTTCTTGTTATCATTTTGACACCACGGGGTGAGATCTTGCATGGAGCCCCGGATCGAGGGAGATTATCAGTGGTCTTGTATGTCTTCCATTTTCTAACAATTGCTCCCACAGTTGATTTCTTTACACCAAGCGTTTTACTTATTACAGATTCAGTCTTCCCAGCCTGGTGCAGGTCTACAATTTTGTCTCTGGTGTCCTTCGACAGCTCTCTGGTCTTGGCCATAGTGGAGTTTGGAGTATGACTGACTGAGGTTGTGGACAGGTGTCTTTTATACCGATAATGAGTTAAACCAGGTGCCATTAATACAGGTAACGAGTGGAGCCTTGTTAGACCTGGTTAGAAGAAGTTAGACCTCTTTGACAACCAGAAATCTTGCTTGTTTGTAGGTGACCAAATACTTTTTTCCCCACTCTAATTTGGAAATAAATTCTTTAAAAATCAAACAATGTTTTTCTGTTTTTTTTTTTTTTTTTCTCTCATGGTTGAGGTTTACCCATGTTGACAATTACAGGCCTCTCTAATCTTGTCAAGTAGGAGAACTTGCACAATTGGTGGTTGACGAAATACTTATTTGCCCCACTGTATGTCGAGAGAAATTACGAATCAAATTTTACGTCGGATGTCGGAGGTACCATTGTAATATAATTTAAACCTGGCATCCACATATGTGGACATCACGTTTTAGGTCGAGTAGGCAACTGTTGTGAGTCTTTATAGAATTATTTCAATTAGTTTTTTTTTTTTTAAATGACAAAAATAGTCACTTGCCATAACACCATTTAACAAATGTGTATGTCAATTCAGCGGTCAGGCTGGGGAGGGGGCGCTCTAGCAGACAGGAAACCCACATTGTCCCCTCATGAACTGTGATCAACAGGAAACTCAACAGCTCAATGACAGTCAAGTGTCTTTATTCTGCCTCAAAGCAGGATAGTCTTTATTTCTCCTGAGGAACGTCTGTGACGAGTTGTCACTGGGTTCTGCATTGTGTCAGTCGGGGGTGGGCCAAAGTGGGGCCCTGCAGGATCCTGTGTGTCAGCAGAGTGCATATGTGTGAGACATGGCCTGGTGGAAGTGCATCGCTGGCAGATGTCCAAAAGCTCCACAAACCCCCTCCTTCTGCTTCTCTGCCTTGTCCTTGCTTTTCTCTTCCTGGTGTATCTTCTTCCTCTTGTGTCTCTGAGCGAAGAGATAGCTGGTAAACATGTTTGGAAGGCGCCATAAAGGCTCTTTGTTACAGTTGTTAAGGATGTCATGTCCTTAGAGTGGAAGGTTGGACACAGTTCGTCCTGGAATGGTTGTTGTCATTCAGTGTAGGACAGTAAACCCATGCCATGTTGCAGTTTACACATCCGAAGAGCCTCGATTTTGACAAGACATCAATCTTGATGAGTTGATCGATTAAGTAACGATCCTATCAAATTGATCGGAACGCAGAACATCACTAAACATGGTTGTTTAGATATTCTGAAAAAAAAAAAAAGTTCTAGGGCTGCAGCTATCTAATATTTTAGTAATCGAGTAATCGACTGAAAATTCAATTGATTAATCGAGTAATCGGATAAAACATATATATTTTTAGGTGAAGACCAATTATAAATATACATGAGAAAACAAGACATTTCATCTAATATTAAACCATTTTCAGTCAATCAATGTCTTTATTTTCGATGTACATTGTTAAAAAAACAGCCAACAATTGCATCTCAGATGTAGCTAGAATAAAAAAAAGGCTAATTCACTGCTTTCACTCAAAAAAGTTTTAGATCTTATTTTTTTTTTAAAATGTATATATGATATACATTATACAGTATATATATAGATTTAGTTCTTACCTAAATATGCCATTACGCTTGATAACACACATCACTCAAAAGTTAGGATTTTTTCCCACGTGTTTCAATTGAATTTCTATTTGTGTCAAGCCATTTTTAAGTTCTAGTTAAGTTTTAAGTTCGCCTAAACTGTAAGTCCTGATAGGATTTTGAGTTTCTACAGTTTTCAAAATAAATGTATGATACAGACTGTATTGGAGCACATTAGGGACCATTGCTAATTGGTGTTTTATCCAGCAATGACTACTGAGCTAAAATTGATGGTTAGCATTGTTAAGTTTTTATTTTACACCCTAATCACTCCACAACGCTATGTTATGTTAAAGCCTGTATGTAAGACACGTTAGCCACGCATCGACAGTGGTCATAATTAATAGAAACCTCGCCCTCCGCAGGGCTAATGTTACATGAGCTAGTGACAGTAACATTAATCTTATTTATTAGCGCTTAGCGCTCTACTGCTTTAAGATGGCGGCTGTTTACTAACGCCATTGCCTCTGTCATTTCGCATCTAGTTCAACATACATGTGATCTCTATGAGACGCATCAGACGCTACCTGCTACCAACGTAGCATCAGGCGGGCTAGGTTTTAGCAATGTCGGCGTCGTTTGTAGCGGCTGTCGGCTGCAGTAAGTTTTTTTTTTTTTTTTTGCTTCTTCCTGTACGCACATCAGCGCGTTGTCCCGCATTAAAAGTAGTCCGAGCAAAACGTGATACTTAGAGCTGTCAAAATAAATGATTACTCGAGGTGAATAAAATTACTCGGATCAGTTTTTAAACTCGAGTTTCTGGAGTTGCTCGAATCTTTGTTTCAGCTCTAAAAAGAACTGTTTGCATCTGAAATGTATCGGCAACCAATTCATCAAAGTTAATTTGTGTTTTATATTGTTTTAGGTGAGATGAAATGGATTGTGCATTAAATCGTATGAAATGAATTAAATGCCCTTGAACGGAATTGTTATTGGAACATGTCTTATTATCCATAGAATCGATATTGTATCAGTAACTGTAGTTAAGCAGTAGTAACTGGTGTCAAAGAAGTACAGTATGTTAAAATCTTGACTCATCGATTAGTGACATTTTTTACCTAAAGTTTGCCCAAATCATTTTCTTTGAGGCTCTTTACTCATTGGCAGCAACTCATGGCGATAGCTTTCCAATCCTTTTGAACTGGAATGCTCATTCTCTGTCATCCCTCACAGTCCAAATTTGATCTACTAGTGAAAACTAATTTAAGTTCACAGCAGAAGGATAAAAAGAGCCACATGATTGGGCGTCTATCATCATGTATTTTTGCGAGTCTGAGTCACCTGATTTTGGGAATCGATCCAACACAAAAAAAAGTTGTTTTTTTTTAACAAAAGTTCCAAACATGTTAGGGCCCAAATACACCAGATGCATGATCATAGCGATTCCGGTCCAGTTCAGTGTTGACTGCGTGCCACGCAGTACGTCACAAACAGGCAAATCATACCGGCTGTGCACGGCTGCAGTCCGCCAACTCTGTTTCCTCTTGAGCGCTCGCGTGATCGCACACTATAATGTGCCATTTAAAACAACGAAATACACACAGAGTCTATACTCATCAGAGAAGCAGAGAGAGAGAGCACATTTTTTTCTTTGCATATTGATATTTTAGTTATGTCTGTCTCTTAATTCCAGATTGACTGCATCATGTTCAGATCAGGGCTTCGTGTGTCGGGGGAAGGGGGGCGGGGCCTACTATGCCCTTGGTTGTGTCGGTGGGTTTATATTAGGGTTGTTCCGATCATTTTTTTTGCTCCCGATCCGATCGTTTTAGTTTGAGTATCTGCCGATCCCGATATTTCCCGATCCGATTGCTTTTTTTGCTCCCGATTCAATTCCAATCATTCCCGATAATTTTGTCGAGGCAAAGTTGGCAAGGTTGATGTGGACCAAAGTGCGACCAGAAAACAGAAGTGGAGTGAAGGGTTTTTATTGAACAATGGTTCAGGCTGTGGCTGCGGCTGTGGCTCAGGCTGTGAGGGCTTGATGGGTGGTTTTCTTGATGGCAAAAAACAAGAATTACTTAGGAGTTCGTTAGATGACTGTCAAATACTACAAGCGTAGGAGGCCGATGTACCACTGGTGTCTGGCAGAATCATCTGGCACCTGCTTGCTGCCCAGGCCGCTCCTTAAAAGCAGTGTTGATTGTGATGAGCTGCAGGTGCACTCCCAGGTCTGCTAAGGTTGAGCTCATGCCACATAAAACAGGAAGTGTAACAACAATAAAAGCCAGTAGAGGGGAGTGTGGGCTAGGACCACCACAAATTTTTCTCGATCATATACATTTTGGCAATGCATTAGGAAAAAAATGAATAAAACTCGGACGAATATATACATTATTATGACAATAAATCCTCAAGATGGCTGTGAGAGGGATCCACGGATAGAAAGACTTGTGACTTTGTATATTGTGACTAAATATTGCCATCCAGTGTATTTGTTGAGCTTTCAGTAAATGATACTGTAGAACCATGACTGTGCGTAGTGCTACCAATTGATATATCTTCTCTGCGTTGGGAAATAACATAAGGTGTAAAGAAAAAGATCAATTGCTACCTTGCTTCCCCACATTGCTTCCCATGATATTTCCAATCGTGGAGAGAGGGATTGTAAGGCTTTAGCTAATTAAAAAAAAGGTTCCAAAAGCTGCCAAAATTCACTCTACTCATTTTACGCTGCCTTTTATCTCTCTATGGAGGTAAAACAGCGCCATTACAGTATGAGCGCGACAATGCGTCAGTGGGTCGTGCAATGCATGCATTAATTGCGTTAAATATTTAAACTTGATACATTTTTTAAAAAAATTAATTACCGCCGTTATCGGGATACATTTGATAACCCTACCTTAAGCCTAAACTAAAGACTCTGTATGAGTGTAACATATTATGTCTGTAACGTTAAATACAATTATAAAATGATTTAGTTAAAATATATATATACAGTGCCTTGCAAAAGTATTCGGCCCCCTTGAACATTGCAACCTTTCGCCACATTTCAGGCTTCAAACATAAAGATATAAAATGTTAATTTTTTTGTCAAGAATCAACAACAAGTGGGACACAATCGTGAAGTGGAACAAAATTTATTGGATAATTTAAACTTTTTTAACAAATAAAAAACTGAAAAGTGGGGCGTGCAATATTATTCGGCCCCCTTGCGTTAATACTTTGTAGCGCCACCTTTTGCTCCAATTACAGCTGCAAGTCGCTTGAGGTATGTTTCTATCAGTTTTGCACATCGAGAGACTGACATTCTTGCCCATTCTTCCTTGCAAAACAGCTCGAGCTCAGTGAGGTTGGATGGAGAGTGTTTGTGAACAGCAGTCTTCAGCTCTTTCCACAGATTCTCGATTGGATTCAGGTCTGGACTTTGACTTGGCCATTCTAACATCTGGATACATTTATTTTTGAACCATTCCATTGTAGATTTGGCTTTATGTTTTGGATCATTGTCCTGTTGGAAGATAAATCTCCGTCCCAGTCTTAGGTCTCGTGCAGATACCAACAGGTTTTCTTCCAGAATGTTCCTGTATTTGGCTGCATCCATCTTCCCGTCAATTTTAACCATCTTCCCTGTCGCTGCTGAAGAAAAGCAGGCCCAAACCATGATGCTGCCACCACCATGTTTGACAGTGGGGATGGTGTGTTCAGGGTGATGAGCTGTGTTGCTTTTACGCCAAACATATCGTTTTGCATTGTGGCCAAAAAGTTCAATTTTTGTTTCATCTGACCAGAGCACCTTCTTCCATATGTTTGGTGTGTCTCCCAGGTGGCTTGTGGCAAACTTTAAACGAGACTTTTTATGGATATCTTTGAGAAATGGCTTTCTTCTTGCCACTCTTCCATGAAGGCCAGATTTGTGCAGTGTACGACTGATTGTTGTCCTATGGACAGACTCTCCCACCTCAGCTGTAGATCTCTGCAGTTCATCCAGAGTGATCATGGGCCTCTTGGCTGCATCTCTGATCAGTTTTCTCCTTGTTTGAGAAGAAAGTTTGGAAGGACGGCTGAGTTTTGGTAGATTTGCAGTGGTCTGACGCTCCTTCCATTTCAATATGATGGCTTGCACAGTGCTCCTTGAGATGTTTAAAGCTTGGGAAATATTTTTGTATCCAAATCCGGCTTTAAACTTCTCCACAACACTATCTCGGACCTGCCTGGTGTGTTCCTTGGTTTTCATAATGCTCTCTGCACTTTAAACAGAACCCTGAGACTATCACAGAGCAGGTGCATTTATACGGAGACTTGATTACACACAGGTGGATTCTATTTATCATCATCGGTCATTTAGGACAACATTGGATCATTCAGAGATCCTCACTGAACTTCTGGAGTGAGTTTGCTGCACTGAAAGTAAAGGGGCCGAATAATATTGCACGCCCCACTTTTCAGTTTTTTATTTGTTAATAAAGTTTAAATTATCCAATAAATGTTGTTCCACTTCACGATTGTGTCCCACTTGTTGTTGATTCTTGACAAAAAAATTAAATTTCATATCTTTATGTTTGAAGCCTGAAATGTGGCGAAAGGTTGCAAGATTCAAGGGGGCCGAATACTTTTGCAAGGCACTGTATATAAAAAAAAAGGCATGGCCGATAATGTTGCCGATTCCAACACTTTAAAAATGACGTGATCGGACCCGATTGATCGGCGACATCTCTAGTTTATATCTTTGTGCACATTTAAAATTTATGGCACATAACATCTCATAGAGCTGTTATAAACAACTGTTAAATAATCTGTAATACTTATAAAATGGATAGCGAATTATTTACAGTACTACACGAAGTAAAAAACAACGTACTTGGTTTTGGTGTCTCAACACTGCAGATTCCTGTGCCCAGCGCAAACTGTTGGTCTTGAATAGACCACCAGGTCGAAACTTGTGGGGGTCTCTATTCTCTTTCGTACTTTTCCCCCTCGACTCTGTATACAAACCGACATTGTGTGTGTGCCAGGCACGAGAATTTCTGCGGTGGAACCACTTCCAGATACGCTGCTTTTTTTTCCCGCTCAAAGTTGTCAGCACGCCGTGTGTTTGATATCATTGCCAGAAAAACACACATAATAGGACACCTTGCAGCTTCCCTTTTAATACTGTCCTTATAATAATGATCTGCTGCATCTTATATCACTTTGTGACTTTCCACCTCCATGATGAAACGTTCTTCGTCCGTATTCGCTGGTGTTTAAACCGTGAATAAGCAACTGGGCTGTTACAGTACGTGATTTACTGCTGTCTTCTCTGCTATAATAATAACCAGCACGGCCCCGTGTTCAATACAAAACCCTCCTACCGCAACAAAACAAGTAGGAATTAATATTCACACAGGAACTAAAGTTATACAACATGAAATATACAATATAAATGAATACTACATCACATTTGTAAAATATAAACACAAAATAAATAATAGCCCATTGAAATAAAATAAATTGAAATGAGCTAAAACACCTGTAATTAAATAATAAGAATAATACACAGATCCTGCTTACACAATTAAATGTACTGTATTAATTTCTGTGTAGCGCTTTAACTTGAGAAAATCCACCAATAAACCTTTTAAAAATCGTTCATTAAAAAAAAAATAATAATAAAAAAAAAAGATTCATTGAGGCATTTCATTTATAAAATGCATTTTAAAATCTTTGTCATTGGGATTGTTTTTCTCTTTAGCACAGGATTTCTTTTTTCTTCTGTCTTTCAGAAAGAAAGCTGACCAATACGCGGGGTCTGAAAGGCAAATTGTTGTTGGATTATCTTTAAATACCCACTACTTTTTGAGCAGAATTCTAGGTTTGTTGAGGCTAATGTTCCTATTGTTGGAAGGCGTGTAATAAACAACTAGCACATTTATATTTTGCATTTTGTTTTCTTACTGTACCGAAAATGAACCAAACCGTGACCTCAAAACCGAGGTACGTACCGATCCGAGATTTTTGTGTGCCGTTACACCCCTACTAATGCACAGCTCCATCGCTGCCGCTCTCGCTCTTTGCTGACGTAATTGCTGCATGAATTCCGATTTGGGAGACTTGACAGTTCAGACCGCCACCACATTATGGAAAAATGTGGCCCAGATCGGATTTAAACCACATATGAAAGTGACCCAGATCGGATTTGAAATGGTCCATTTCTATGCGACTTGTCCCGAATCGGAAAAACACGAAAAAATCGGATTCGTACATTAGGGCCTGTGGTCTGAACCTAAACTCAGAAGTACCGTATTTTTCGGACTATAAGTCGCAGTTTTTTTTCATAGTTTGGCTGGAGGTGCGACTTATACTCAGGAGCGACTTATGTGTGAAATCATTAACACATTGTTATATCAGTTCACATGTTATTTTGGTGATTTGGAGTGACACTGATAGTTTGGTAAACTTGTAAGCATGTTCTTTATGTTATAGATATCTGAATAACTCTTACTAGCTGTTACATTAACATACCGGCCACGTTTGCATTTGGTTGTTCATGCATCATGTAACATTGTCATACTGTACACATATTCAGCATGTTGTTCACTATTGTATTTTTATTTTAAATTGCCTTTCAAGATGACATATCTGTTCTATGTGTTGGATTTGATCAAGTAAATTTCCCCCAAAAATGCGACTTATACTCCAGTGTGACTTATATATGTTTTTTTTCCTCTTCGTTGGGCATTTTATGGCTGGTGCGACTTATACTCAGGTGCGACTTATAGTCCGAAAAATATGGTACATTTTTCTCAAAAACTTACTCAAGTAAATGTAAGGGATTCAATGTAACGTGTTACTACTAGTGGTGCAACAGTTTGCGGTTCAAAGCCGAACCGTACGGTTCGCCCTGTACGGTTCAATATGCCTTTATGAACCGCGCCTTTTCGGTTTTGCAATTAATGTATTCCGAACGCTTGTGGAACGAATTGATCGAGCTCTGTGTGCCTGTGTGTGACGTGAAGCACCGCTGTGGAGAAATTCCCGCCCCGCAAGTAAATGTCGGATCGCTGTCAAGCACCTGTGTAATACAAGCCGAGTAACGCCCTCTCTCGCTAACGAGCGAAGTGAAAGTGAAACAAGAAAGAAAACAAATAGCTATGGTGAGCGGAGAGACCGAATTTTGAGGAAGCGCCGGCTTCTTTCAAATCTGCGGTGTGGCAACATTTTGGTTTCCTCGTGGTCTACAATGTGGAGTGAGAGAAAATATTGAAAAAAAATAAAATAATTGCAAGCATTGCTCAGCGCTAGTTCCCCATGCTAATGGCAACGCTTTTATAACATGACTCCGGCACCTCAGCCGGCATCACCCACAGATATCACTTTCTCAGGGCAGGACAACCCCGAAGATGACACCAGTGAAAACACATGGCGGGCTTCGTTAATTTATTTGCAACGCTTGACCCGCGTTACATTGTTCCCTTGTGGACATATTTCTCCAACAACGTAATCACCTAAATTTATGAAATGGCACGCAAAGCCATCGAAGATCATTTCCCTAAAGCACATAGTTTCGCCCTGACCACTGATAGTTGGACGTCCCAAGCTACAGAGTGCTACTACCTAACTGTGACGGTCCACTATAATTCATACCTGTCAAGTTGTACGGTCTCGTCGTAATTTGTACAAGTGAGCACTGATTTTTAAATGTGTGCGTTACGTTCAAAATCTGCACGTTTTTCGGGTATTACGTTTTTTTTTTTTTTTTTTTTTTCATCCGTTCGGATTTGGTCACCGTTTCTGCAACGAGACATTGTTCGTTAATACGTTGGTTGAATGACGCGAGAAAAGTCAGACACGAAGAGGGAAGAGTGTTTGTTGAGACGCTGTAGCAAATGCGATGCTAGGCTAGGTGGCTCCAATATTTCCTGACTGTAGCCGACAGCATACAATCTACGCCTAGATATCTCATGCATATAGAACTACATGCGAAATGACAGACTCGGTAGCGTTAGTAAACAGCCGCCATTTTAGAGCAGTAAACTTCTCAGAAAGGCTCTGTTGTAGTCAACCTTCCGAGCGAAACTAAGCAACTTTTTATCTAAAATACTCCTAAATTTGCAAAATCTTGACTTGAGTCTATCTTTAAAGGATGAAACAGTTTTAAAATTTTCACATGTCGAAAGTAGACAGAAGGGAACTAATGCAAAAACGGGAGCAATTTTATCAACTTTAACAGTTGATTCACAACATTAAATGACCTCCTAACATAGCAAAGGTTACTATGTTTTTGGGTTTGTTTATTATTTTTATTAATGAAAAAAAAAAAAACATGAAATATATCACCAGTTACTTTCCCAAGTAACTTTTTTACGACTGTGTGTGTATTTCAGTAGTCAGTCACTACACTAGCCAAAGAGCTAAGAGGCATTTTAACAGTCGAAAATGTTTACATTTTAAGTGTTTATTTTATTTTTTAAAAAGCAAAATAAAGGCAGTTAAAATAAATAAATAAATAAATAAATGCAAAACGCAAACCGAAACCGTGATCCCAAAACCGAGGTTCAAACCGAACCGTGGGCTAACTGAACCGTTGCACCCCTAGTTACTACCCACCTCTGGTAATAATATCATTAATCGGTTAATTGCAAAAATAAAGGGTGACTCGCTGACTACAAAATGATTTTTGTGGGGGTGCCCTAATCTGGATTGAGAGCTCCAGATCGTCACCTGTCATTGTTTTTTTAGATTACAGTAATGTCAGCTGACTAATGGAAATGCATGGCGTCAACTGTAATGTGGCCTGTTGTGCTCATCAGGAGTCACTAACTGTCTGGTGTTTTTGAGCTGTGGACACTGGATATCAGCACAGGAAATACGTTGGGCTTGTGGGCGTAAACACCTGCTACACAGAAACCACATGTGTCTTTGTGTGTTAGAAAGCAAACGTCCAGCTGCTGAGTGAGTGTCTTGTGATCACAAGTGAATGCGTGTTGATTTTTCTCAATGCTCTTATTAAGCAGCACAAGTTGTATGTTGTGCACAGTACTAGTGGTAGTGTTGCGTCACGAGCTCTTATCTCTCCTCACCAGGCATGGAAGAAGCGTTGGTTCATTTTGCGCAGCGGGCGCATGAGCGGTGACCCTGACGTGCTGGAGTACTACAAGAACGACCACTCCAAGAAGCCCATCCGGGTCATCGACTTGCATTGCTGCGAGCAGGTGGACGCCGGACTGACCTTTAAGAGGAAGGAGTTCCAGGACAGCTTCGTGTTTGACATCAAGACTTCAGACCGCACCTTCTACCTGGTGGCCGAGACTGAGGAGGAGATGAACAAGTGGGTGCGCGCCATTTGCCAGTTGTGCGGATTCAACCAGTCAGACGATAACAACCATGGTAAGAGAATGATTTGTCTCTCACTTTTTTCATGGTTTATTAGACAGCGTGGGCACAAATACAGTAGGATCAAATAACCCCCCAAAATTGTTTTGACTTTTTAATTGTGGCTTTCACTTTACAAAAATAAAATCAATAAAGCAGTGTACACATGGGACATCACAAATTTGATCACTTTTCAATGTCAGCATATCTCCAACATGTAGGGAATGTAGAATTTGGATTTTTTTTCTTTTAATATAATCTGCACGTCTTTGTATTTGCTCAGGGCTTGATTTTTAGAATAATTTACTGAAGTAAATACGTTTTTTTTTTTCTCATTATTTGTCATCATTTTTTTATAATTTACAGTGGGGCAAATAAGTATTTAGTCAACCACTAATTGTGCAAGTTCTCCCACTTGAAAATATTAGAGAGGCCTGGAATTGTCAACATGGGTAAACCTCAACCATGAGACAGAATGTGAGGAAAAAAACAGAAAATCGCATTGTTTGATTTTTAAAGAATTTATCTGCAAATCATGGTGGAAAATAAGTATTTGGTCAATACCCAAAGTTCATCTCAATACTTTGTTATGTACCCTTTGTTGGCAATAACAGAGGCCAAACGTTTTCTGTAACTCTTCACAAGCTTTTCACACACTGTTGCTGGTATTTTGGCCCATTCCTCCATGCAGATCTCCTCTAGAGCAGTGATGTTTTGGGGCTGTCATTGGCTAACACGGACTTTCAACTCCGTCCACAGATTTTCTATGGGGTTGAGATCTGGAGACTGGCTAGGCCACTCCAGGACCTTGAAATGCTTCTTACGAAGCCACTCCTTTGTTGCCCTGGCTGTGTGTTTGGGATCTTTGTCATGCTGAAAGACCCAGCCACGCCTCATCTTCAATGCCCTTGCTGATGGAAGGAGATTTTCACTCAAAATCCCCATTCATTCTTTCCTTCACACAGATCAGTTTTCCTGGTCCCTTTGCAGAAAAACGGCCCCCAAAGCATGATGTTTCCACCTCCATGCGTCACAGTGGGTATGGTGTTCTTCGGATGCAATTCAGTATTCTTTCTCCTCCAAACACGAGAACCTGTGTTTCTACCAAAAAGTTCTATTTTGTTTCCATCTGACCATAACACATTCTCCCAGTCCTCTTCTGGATCATCCAAATACTCTCTAGCGAACCGCAGATGGGCCTGGACGTGTACTGGGTTCAGCTGGGGGACACGTCTGGCAGAGCAGGATTTGAGTCCCTGGCGGCGCATTGTGTTACTGATAGTAGCCTTTGTTACTGTGGTCCCAGCTCTCTGTAGGTCATTCACTAGGACCCCCCGTGTGGTTCAGGGATTTTGCTCACCGTTCTTGTTATCATTTTGACGCCACAGGGTGAGATCTTGCATGGAGCCCAGATCGAGGGAGATTATCAGTGGTCTTGTATGTCTTCCATTTTTTAATAATTGCTCCCACAGTTGATTTCTTTACACCACAGGTGTCAAACCGATTCCAGAAAGGGCCAAGTGGGTGCTGGATTTTGTTCCAACCGATTCCGTGATGAGAGTTTAACCAATGAACTTCCTGCTGAAACAAGTAGCACCTGACAAAGTTTAACTGATTACACATGTAAAAGATCTGATTGGTGAAAAGGTGTCCTCTTCTTTGGTTGGAAAGCAAACCTGCACCCACTCGGCCCTTTCTGGAATCGGTTTGACACCTGTGCTTTAGACCAAGCGTTTTACCTATTGCAAATTCAGTCTTCCCAGCCTGGTGCAGGTCTACAATTTTGTCTCTGGTGTCCTTCGACAGCTCTTTGGTCTTGGCCATAGTGGAGTTTGGAGTGTGACTGACTGAGTTTGTGGACAGGTGTCTTATTACACCGATAATGAGTTAAAACAGGTGCCATTAGCCTCGTTAGACCTCTTTAGAAGAAGTTAGACGTCTTTGACAGCCAGAAATCTTGCTTGTTTGTAGGTGACCAAATACTTATTTTCCACTCTAATTTGGAAATAAATTCTTTAAAAATCAAACAATGTGATTTTCTGTTTGTTTGTTTTTTTTCCACATTCTGTCTCCCATGGTTGAGGTTTATCCATGTTGACAATTACAGGCCTCTCTAATATTTTCAAGTGGGAGAACTTGCACAATTAGTGGTTGACTAAATACTTATTTGCCCCACTGTAAATTTAGTCTTTTCCAGCTTTGTGAAGCTCAACATTTTTTCTCTGGTGTCTTTCGAAAGCTCTCTGGTGTTGCCCATGGTAGCAATTGGATGTTGACTGACTGTGGGGTGCACAAGTGACAGTATGGAGCTCAAATGGGTGATTACTCATGGGGTAAAGGTGGAGTTTTTTTTTTTTTTTTTTTAAGGTACACTCTTTGAGTGTCATAATTATTGCTGATTCTCAGGGGTACAACTACTAATGAACCCCAGTCAATTACAAATAAATTATTCAAAAAATAATACAATGTTATTTCTGGATTTTTTTAAGGATTATGTCTGTATGAGTGGAAATGCATCTATGATTGAAATGTCAGACTTCTACCTATTTTCTAAGTGGGTGAACTTGCAAAATCACAAGGGGTGCAAATACTTTTCTGCTCCTTGCTATGTTCTATTAAAATCACTTTGTGATGTTTTTCATTATTTGTGTGTTTTCTAAAATGAGCAAATTTAGAGATGAAGCAAATTCAAAGCTATTAGTATAAATTAGGCTTAATCGTGGCCATTTTTACATAAATGATAATATAACAATGATAACAAATGATATATTTCATTAAAGTATGTATTAGAGTTGAACCGAATACTCGAGCAACTCGAGTAACTCGAGTTTAAAAACTGATCCGAGTAGTTTTATTCACCTTGAGGAATTGTTTAATTTTGCAAGCTCTAAGCATCACGTTTTGCCCGGACTACTTTTAATGTGGGGCAACGCACTGATGTCACGTGAGTAGAGGAAGAAGCAATGAAAAAAAATATAGAAAAAAACCTTTCTGCAGCCGACAGCCGCTACAAACTACGCCGTCGTTGCTAAAAACCGTATGATTCGTTGGTAGCAGGTAGCATCTGATGCTTCTCATAGATATCACATGTATGTTGAACTAGATGCGAAATGACTTGAGTCAGTGGTGTTAGTAAACAGCCGCCATCTTAAAGCAGTACACTTCTCAGCGCTAATAAATAGATTAATGTTACTGTCACTCGCTCACGTACGTAACGTTAGCCCTGCAGAGGGCTAGGTTTCTATTAAGACCACTGTCGATGCGTGGCTAATGTGTCTTACATACAGACTTTATTTAATCTATGAAACATAGCGCTGTAGAGTGATGAGGGTGTAAAATGAAAATATGATAAAGCTGTTTGTCAATTTTAGCACAGTAGTCATTGCTGGATAAAACACCAAGTAGCACTTGCCCCTAATGTGCTCCAATACAGCAGGTATCATACTGTAACGTTAACAAAGAGTCACCCGCTTTGTTAGGTTGCAATTATTTCTTTTTTTGGGAACTTGTGGAACGACAACAACAACAGGAAGGCACGTCTCTCGCTCTCCCGCACCTCCCTCACCCCCGCACGTCACGCAGTGCATTCAGGAACACATGCAAATATCCCCGCCATATTATAACCTGATATGTTACAATACATTTATTTTGAACACTGGAAAAACTCAAAATTTTATCAGGACTTACAGTTTAGACTAACTTAAAACTTATCTAGAACTTAAAAATGGCTTGACACAAATGGAATTTAAATTGAAACACGTGGGAAAAACACTTTTAAGTTTTAAGTTTTAGTTTTTAAGTGATGTGTGTTATCAAACGTAATGGCATTTTTAGGTAAGAATTTTTTATAAGATCTAAAAGTTTTTGGAGTGAAAGCAGTGAGTTGGTCTTTTTTTTTTTTTTTTTTTTAATTCTAGTCTCATCTGAGAGGCAATTGTTGGCTGTTTTCAACAATGTACATCGAAAATAAAGACATTGTTTGACTGAAAATGGTTCAATATTAAATGAAATGTCTTTTTTTCTCTTGTATATTTATAATTGCTCTTTACCTAAAAAATGTTTTATCCGATTACTCGATTAATCGATAGGATTTTCAGTCGATTACTCGATTACTAAAATATTCGATAGCTGCAGCTCTAGAATATATATACAGTGTGGTTGAAAAGTATCTCCCTATTTTTCAGTACAAATGTAATTACTTTTATCTATTTCTGAACAATAATTCTTATAACAAACGAACATGAGAAGATTGCGTGCATTGAGTGTTTTTTTTTTTTTTTAATGCAATATGTGAGCCATCAATAGGCACCAGTTTCTCGAGTCGCCTAGGAACCGCAATTAACTGATTTCACAAGGAACTCTCTTTCAAATTTAAAGAAAAAATGCTGTAAATAATAATTATTATTATTATACGGAAGCGCAGAGCTGCAAGGTTGTATTTTTAGTAGCACAAACATTGACGTCTTTTTACATTACTTACTGTGGATTGTGCTGGCCGTAAAAAAACTTCTAATATTCCTCCTCTTCGAAGGGGGCGGAGGAGGCGGCATGTTGTATTTTTGTTGGCGGGTTGAGTGTGCGTTTGCGTCTGTGTAGCTGGTGTAGGGTAAGGGGGTCAAGTCATTAGCCAATCAAACGTGCGTTTGAGGGGGGGAAAATGGACTGGTACATTCAGCTAGTGAAAAGGGTAAAATGTAAGTCCGAACATAATGAAAATAATTCACTTAATAATTTTAGGGTCTATTCTATCCTTACAACATATACAGTTGTGGTCAAAAGTTTACATACACTTGTGAAGAACACAATGTCATGGCTCTCTTGAGTTTCCAGTTATTTCTACAACTCTGATTTTTCTCCGATAGAGTGATTGGAACAGATACTTCTTTGTGTCACAAAAAACATTCATGAAGTTTGGTTCTTTTATGACTTTATTATGGGTTAACAGAAAAAGTGATCAAATCTGCTGGGTCAAAAATATACATACAGCAACACGAATTAGTAATTTCTTGTGAGTGATTATTGACTTGAACAATCATTGACTTGAACAAGTCAGGAAAGTCACTTGGAGCCATTTCAAAGCAGCTGCAGGTCCCAAGAGCAACAGTGCAAACAATTGTTTGTAAGTATAAAGTGCATGGCACAATCAGGAAGAAAACGCAAGCTATCACCTGCTGCTGAGAGAAAATTGGTCAGGAGGGTGAAGATTCAACCGAGAATCACCAAAAAGCAGATCTGCCAAGAATTAGAAGCTGCTGGAACACAGGTCTCAGTGTCCACAGTCAAGCGTGTTTTGCATCTCCATGGACTGAGAGGCTGCCGTGCAAGAAGGAAGCCCTTGCTCCAAAAGCGGCACCTTAACCCTTTAACACCTAAGCCTATTTTGGCCGAATTTGCATGCATTTGATGTTGCCTTTATATTTCAAAGAAAAAAATGTTTAGATTGGCCAAGTTGGGTCCCTTTTTTCAGGACACCTTGAACTTCATGTCCAAACTGTCGTTTTCTTCACTGACAAATTATAATCCACATTTGGACCCAAAAAGACAAAAAAAATCCCAAAATCTTTTTTCAAAATTTGTAATGTTGATGTCCCATTGACAACCAAACATGCTCGACCAACCGTTTTGAAGCTTATTAATATTTATTCAACTTGTTAGGATAAACATTCAATAGAAAAAAATAAGATTGAATAGTTTTATGTTTGACAATTCAACACAAACAGCAGGTATGGTCATAGGCGTTTTTGGCCTTTACACATACTATGGTCAAAACAGGTTATATACAGTGCAAAATAGTGAGAAAAAATATTATATATATCATCTAACACACAAAGGGTTTGGATGATATCTCTTTTTGAAGTTAGGTGTACCCATCACCTTATCAAAAGTATATAGCCTTCGTACATGCAATCAAGCTTCTCGAACACACATCTACATACAATTGCAAAGGTTATAATGAAGAAAAAATATATATAACATTGAAAAAAAGTATTTTAAAAAATATTGTCAAGTAGTTCAGTTCAATTCAAATTTTTCAGGCATACGACCCAATAAAGTTTTGTTTTTTTTCCTCCGCACTCAATAAAGCTGCTTCTTGAACACGTCACGGAGCTGCGTCACACACAATGTCACACAGCCTACTCTGTAGCCGTTTGCGCGCTGCTGTCGCTTCTACTCGCCGAGGCGGCGACTCATCCAAAGAAAACAAGTATAAATACGGCTCATCTTCTTCCTTGAGTTAATGAAATAATGCATTAGCTTGTGCTCAATGTAGTTTTAGATTCATTCTGCACGTTTCAAAGTCGCTCGTTCAAACCAACCGGTGTTTTGTCAAAATTTGCTCCCTTATAAAATTTTGCTCCCAAAGCTTTTGTGGCGCTGAAAACCCCCTCTTTTACATTCAATTGGACTCTCAATGTTATCCAAAGTGCTAACTAAACTAGATACATCATAAACATACATGTGCGCAACACGAAAATGGCTTAAAGTAATACTTAACGACGCGGCAAAGTTATTAACAGTGAGAGCGCGGAGTGCAGTTACTGTGTGCAGCTAACATGGTAGGATGTGTCTGAGAACTTTTGTACATGTCTTTACATGATCAAACTTAAGTAAATATTCCTTTCTTTAAGAAAATTTGTAGTGTTTACTTTGGAATCCCCGTATTCGCGGCCATTTTTAACGTTACGCGCATGCGCAAAACCCGCAAGGTAGCAATTTTTGATGGGTTGCAAATTTTGTCAGAACACCGGCCGTTGCTCGCTTTGCATGCCTCCCTTTCATTAGTTGGCGCCTCGCTCGGAAATTAAAAATGATCACATTCAGTTCGTCCTTCTTGACATCACAACGGCTCTTGGGATATGTAGTCTTTAGTGCAGCTTTTGGTTTTGAAAAAGCACAAGAAATGATGGAAATATGGAGATCGATACATGGTCCATGCAGCGTTTTAATGCATATTTATGAGTGCAATAAAAATATAAAATTCAAATGACATCATCTCCCGTTTTTCTTGATCAATTTACTTCAAATAAAAACTGGTGTGGACATCAACTTCCGCACTTTCAAATGAGACCAACCAGCGGCACGTGGGAGACGTAATTACAGCGTGACGAAGCTTCAAAGATGATATGCGTAAACGCGTCGCTGCCGACACGTTCGGTGTTAAAGGGTTAAGGCTCGACTGAAGTTTGCTGCTGATCACATGGACAAAGATAAGACCTTCTGGAGGAAAGTTCTGTGGTCAGAAGAAACAAAAATCGAGCTGTTTGGCCACAAGGCCCAGCAATATGTTTGGAGGAGAAAAGGTGAGGCCTTTAACCCCAAGTACACCATGCCTACCGTCAAGCACGGTGGTGGTAGTATTATGCTGTGGGGCTGTTTTGCTGCCAATGGAACTGGTGCTTTACAGAGAGTAAATGGGATAATGGAGAAGGAGGATTACCTTCAAATTCTTCAAGATAACCTAACGTCATCAGCCCGAAGATTGGGTCTTGGGCGCAGTTGGGTGTTCCAACAGGACAATGACCCCAAACACACATCAAAAGTGGTAATGGAATGGCTAAATCAGACTAGAATTAAGGTTTTCGAATGGCCTGACTTAAACCCCATTGAGAACTTGTGGACAATGCTGAAGAAACAAGTCCATGTCAGAAAGCCATCAAATTTAACTGAACTGCACCAATTCTGTCAAGAGGAGTGGTCAAAGATTCAACCAGAAGCTTGCCAGAAGCTTGTGGATGGCTACCAAAAGCACTTAATTGAAGTGAAAATGGCCAAGGGACATGTTACCAAATATTAGCGCTGCTATATGTATATTTTTGACCCAGCAGATTTGATCACTTTTTTCTGTCCACCCATAATAAAGTCATAAAAGAACCAAACCTCCATATTTTCCTTGAAATAATTCCAGGCTCTGGCTATTCTGGTCCGCTTTTTTGGCTTTACGCCGCTTTCACCGTGTTACCAATTCTGCCCTTCTTGGTAATTGGCGGTGTTTTCAACTCCTCGCCGTAGTGAGGAGTGAACCGGTGATTCACTTTGCTCGTTGTAGTCGGTTCGTCCGCTTTCCTCCTCAGGAAGGCGGCAGCGTGCATAAAAACACCAAGAGGCGTCGGATGGCTTTTTATGGATACTTTTATTGACCAAAACAAAAACGTGGGGGATGCAGCCACTTAACTCCGTGCTACCCCTGCACTTTCCCAACTCTCACGTATCACGCTTCCTATCTCGCTCGCCCACTCTCTTCCTCTCTGCTCAATCTGACAATGCCGGTCACATTGAGAGTAACGCCGGCCGCCTTGGGGATGCCGGTAACAACCGCTTGCATCGCGAGCACCCGCCGTTCTAAACTTTATCCGCATGTAATTTTTTTTTTTAACCCCTCATTACCTGTCGACGGTATGTTTTGCCCGTCGACGCATTTACGTCATCGACAACGTCGACTAGTCGGGACAGCTCTACTGGGAACGTTTGTTCATTGGAAACAGGAGCATTCACAGTCATTCTGTCAGATTTTCAGGGCATTTACTGGTCACTTACTGTCCATTTTAGGGCATTTCCAGGTCATTTCCTGTTGAGTTTGAGTCACTACCTATTCATTATGGTGATTCCCAGGTCACTTCCTGTTCTGTAACACAAAATAAACAGGACGTGACTCATAAAATACCCCAAAATCACCAGGAAGTAACTGAAAATCAACAGGTAAATGACCTTAAATGGCCCAAAATGACCTCATTGCCTGGCATTGGCTGCCACCGACGGCCATAGACGTTCAATCCGTTTGAAGTGGGAGGAATGGCAGCGAATGAACGAATGTAAATTTGCTGCCACCCTCCCACTTCAAATGGATTGGATGTCTACTAGTGATAAACTCATTCCAATTCACAGCAGAAGCTTGCTTTTCTGTTTAATAGTTGTTTTTAGAATATCCTAGCATGATTTCCTGACCAATGTATTGATAATAGTTGTATCGCCATATCGTCATATCATCGTTATCGTGAGCTTTGTATCGCAAACCGTATCGTATCGTGAGGTACCAAGAGCTTCCCACTCCTAGTCCCTACCGTCCCTATGCAAACCTACGCCCTTGCAGTAAACGTACTAGTCAGAGAGGAATAACGTCCAGGGAGAAGTAAAAAGCGAGTAGAAAAACACCAGAAAAAGTTGCTAGATTCACTTTTGACAAAAAAGCTGCGACATTTAGCGAAAAAGTCGCCAAATTGGCAACACTGTGAGCTGCGACATTTAGCGAAAAAGTCGCCAAATTGGCAACACTGTGTTCAATGCACTTCATATCTACTGCTCTTTGCTGTGTGCTCTTGTTTGGTTCAGAAATACTGCGCACACTTTGAAGATGACAGCGCCACTGCCACCCACTAAGTTGATGTGCAATTACACTTTATTCTAGTTCGGGGAAAAAAAAAGCATGTTCCCCGAGGTCACAAGAATCCTCCTTGGATAGTTTGCTCAAAAATTCCTATCCGTCAAGTTATCATAATTCAATTTGAGATACGAGTCAGAGTCATCCATAACCTTAAAGAGCATACGACATGAGAAAAAAAGTCTTAAATGGCATTATTATGTGAATTAGAATCATATTTTGAGACGATTCGACTATATACAACAATTTAGCAAAGCGCAGATGACGAGAAATTAGTCTTTTAATCTGCCGGTGAGCCACGCCTACCATTATAGGGCTCTAGCGTCCCCAACAGGTGGATGACGTCAGCGGGAGACTGGGATCATCGGTCTTACTATTCAGCCCATTGAGGGGGAATTATTCAGAACGAGGAAAACGCGACGAAGAGAGCCGCAAAATGTCACTGTTTCAGTCTCTCTACTCCAATATTTTTACAGGATATTCTTTTTATCCAAGTGTTTTCCCCCAATAGCTAAATAAATGGCTTGCGAAGGACCAGTCAGCCCGTCGAGGGGGAACTATTCACAATGAGGAAAACGCGACGAAGAGAGCTGTAAAATGTCATGGTTTCTGTCTCTTTACTTCAATATTTTTACAAGATATTCTTTTTATCCAAGTATTTTGCCCAATTGCTTAAAAAACGGCATGGTCATGACAAATAACAGTCTTGTGCTAAATGGAATATGAAATAATAAAAATGCATTTATTCAGGACGACATGGCAAAATTACTCCATAATGGTCAAAACTGTCGACTTCACCTTTACTGTCACACCTCCCGAACGATATTTTATGACACCTAAATCGGACATACTGTATGTCATTTCCCTTCCCTGGCTTCGGAGAATGTAAACAAACCAAAAGGCGTGACAGCTAGCCGACATGCTAACCCGAACCGAGTGATGTTTCAAAGTCTTCGAAGCAGAAAATCACACATAACTTGCCTGGATTATTTGGTATGATGACTGAGTTGTCGATTGTCTTTGTGGATCGGCAAACCGCCCGGCGGAGAGCAATTTACAGTTCGTTCCCCGGAGGAGGGTGGCTGCAGTTGTTGTGCAGCTAACATGCTAATGTGCATGAGGAGAGCTTTTTACCTGCCTATCAATGATCAAACGTAAGTAGTCCTTTATTTAAAGAAAGTGTGTAGTGTTTACTTTGTAATAGCTGTATTAATATTTGACATAATACTAAACAAGATGTTTACTCACTTCCTCGTAAGTCCAACGGTCCCACTGTAGTCGGGCTTGTTTTGGCCAATATTCACGGTGAATGGGAACCTTTTGAAACTCCAAAAAGGCACATACGCCTCTCCCTCATACAGAATGATTTTTCTGCAGCCGTTTGGCTGGCGTGATGCGAAAAATGAACGTATTAATCCGCAAAATCAGCTGAATCCTTTGTCCTCATACACAACAGTACGCTGTATAGTGAAGAGGACGGCTTCTACTGTACACGTCACAGCGCCCTCCTCCTCAATGCAAGACCGAAGCCGGAAGTCACTCATTTTCATGGCGCGGGATTAAAAAAACTAAATAAATATAGCGATCGCTTCCACACACATCCAAGTGGTCCATATCATTCAGGAGCATAAAATACCGCGTGTATTATGAAATAAACATGCTTTTTCGTGTCACATGCACTTTAACTCAATATGCAGCGTTAGCTAACCTTGTTGATTTTCCTTGTAAAAACGTTACATATGCACAGGTATAAACGTTCATTGAAGGTTTGATCGTGTTTACATGACAAGGGGATTCCCTCCAAATGTTGACACTTGAAACATAGCGCTAACCGTCTGGTTGCACTGTCTTATTTTGGTATTTCTAAATATTTCCTTCCCCTCTCTTGTGAGCATTTCCTACAAAAATAGAACACTGAAAAGCAGCTGTGACCCAGTTGCATATACTGTATCTAGATTTCATGCTAATATGCTACTAAAATATGTGTTAGCTTCCCTGTGAATTGTACCTCATAACCCGCAATAAAATCTCAAGGTGTTATCATAAAATCTTTATAGCTGAAAAGAAAATGTGTGGATGAAGTGAAAAATTAAATGATTTGGAGTAATATTTCACCATGTTTGCATTTTAGTTTTCACACTGTACTTGAATGCGTATTAAAACTTTCCACTTTGAGCAAGAATCCCAATGTTAGTGTTGTTTGTGCTTGAGGGTTATTTCCACAAACTGTGTCTTTTTATAAATATTAGCTCATGCTGTATTATTGATATTAAAGTTACTTTCATTGCCAATTTCTTGATATGACAAGTGGAAAATTACTGGAACGCATTTATGGATGATGTACAATTCAAGCGCTAACTTTACTTAGCGTTAGAATTTTACATAATTATGAACTTGTGCTGTCGTGTATTCAGAAAACAGAAACACAAACTGTTTTAACTCATTGTCTGCAATAGGGGTGTGACAAAATATCAAAATGGTGATACATTATATCGTGATACTTTGTTATCCAAAATGTTATCGATATGCTCCTGCCAAAAATTGATATATCACTTTAAAAAGGTATCACTGTTTAAAAAAAAAACAAAAAAAAAATAAAACAAGTTGCTCCCAAAACTTTTCATGTAATAGTGTCTCTGTGTCAGACGAACCCTGGCATTTGTATTGTTATGTTTTAGTCTCTCAAAACACATTTTTAGCTCGTTATCGTCTCGTCATCATCATTAAATTGTTGACGAAATATTTTCTCGAAAACACTGCTTCCAACCATATTAGGGCTGCAGCTATCGAATATTTTAGTAATCGAGTAATCGACTGAAAATTCTATCGATTAATCGAGTAATCGGATAAAACAAATATATTTTTAGGTGAAGAGCATACATAAACATACATGAGAAAACAAGACATTTGATCTAATCTTAAACCATTTTCAGTCAACCAATGTCTTTATTTTCGATGTATATTGTTGAAAACAGCCAACAATTGCATCTCAGATGTAACTAGAATAAAAAAAGACTAATTCACTGCTGCTTTCACTCAAAAAACCTTTAGATCTTATTTAAAAAAAAATATATATATATATACTGTATATATATATCCATCCATCCATCCATTATCTTCCGCTTAGTCCGGGGTCGGGTCGCGGGGGCAGCAGCTTTAGCAGGGAAGCCCAGACTTCCCTCTCCCCAGCCACTTCAGCCAGCTCCTCCGGCGGGATTCCAAGGCGTTCCCAGGCCAGCCGAGCGACATAGTCTCTCCAGCATGTCCTGGGTCGACCCCGGGGCCTCCTGCCGGTGGGACATGCCCGGAACACCTCTCCAGGGAGGCGTCCAGGAGGCATCCGAACCAAATGCCCGAGCCACCTCAACTGGCTCCTCTCAACGCGGAGGAGTAGCGGCTCGACACCAAGCCCCTCCCGGATGACCGAGCTTCTCACCCTATCTTTAAGGGAGAGCCCGGACACCCTGCGGAGGAAACTCATTTCGGCCGCTTGTATCCGGGATCTTGTTCTTTCGGTCACGACCCACAGCTCGTGACCATAGGTTAGGGTAGGAACGTAGATTGACCGGTAAATCGAGAGCTTCGCCTTTTGGCTCAGCTCCTTCTTCACCACAACGGACCGGTGCAGAGTCCGCATCACTGCAGACGCTGCACCGATCCGCCTGTCAATCTCCCCCTCCCTCCTACCCGGATGGTGGACCAGAATTTCCTCGAAGCCGTCCGGAAGTCGTATTGTATGTATATATATATTATACCTAAAAATGCCGTTACGCTTGATAACACACATTACTTAAAAGTTAGGATTTTTTTCCCCACGTGTTTCAATTGAATTTCTATTTGTGTCAAGCCATTTTTAGTTCTTGTGAAGTTTTAAGTTAGTCTAAACTGTAAGTCCTAATAGGATTTTGAGTTTTTGCAGTGTTCAGAATAACTGTATGATACAGGCTGTATTGGAGCACATTAGGGACCAGTGCTACTTGGTGTTTTATCCAGCAATGACTACTGAGCTAAAATTGATAGTTAGCATTATTGAGTTTTTGTTTTACACCCTCATCACTCCACAACGCTATGTTATGTTAAAGCCTGTATGTAAGACACGTTAGCCACACATCGATAGTGGTCATAATTAATAGAAACCTAGCCCCCCGCAGGGCTAACGTTACGTTAGCTAGTGACAGTAACGTTAATCTTATATATTAGCGCTTAGCGCTCTTTATTAGCGCTTAGCACTCTACTGCTTTAAGATGGCGGCTGTTTACTAACGCTGCCCAGACGCGGCCGAGTCTGTCCTTTCAAATCTAGTTCAACATGCATGTGATCTCTATGAGACTCATCAGACGCTACCTGCTACCAACGTAGCATCGTGCGGGCTAGTATTTAGCAACGTAGGCGTCGTTTGTAGCGGCTGTCGGATGCAGTAAGTTGTTTTTTTTCCCTCTTCCTCTATGCACGTGACATCAGCGCGTTGTCCCGCATTAAAAGTAGTCCGAGCAAAACGTGATGCTTAGAGCTGTCAAAATAAACGATTACTCGAGGTGAATAAAATTACTCGGATCAGTTTTTAAACTGGAGTTACTCGAGTTTCTCGAGTATTTGTTTCAGCTCTAAACCATATATTTAGCTACTTCCAGCAGTTCACATAACCATACACAAAACAGTCCCGGAGCCTAATCTGCTTTGTGCTGAATCCATTTATGGAGATTTTGTGGGTTCCTCTGGTTTGATTCTGAAGTTTAACTTTGTCTACAAACTGCTTACTTTAACCGTACTTCATTTGTTCAGTCTAAACTGGAAGTCCGTCGCAAAAAAATGTTAAAGATGTTTCGCATCTTCTTGGCATTCAATTGGCTAAGAGGGGCCTGTACTGCATGTGTATGTGTGTATTCAAGCATCCTCTTCATTCGCCCCTCTGGCCACGAGCTGTTCCGACAGCTTTACGTAGTTGTTCGTCCGTCCGTCCGTCCATCCATCCATCCAACCCACTGCGGAGGAAACTCATTTAGGCCGCTTGTATCCGCCATCTTGTTCTTTCGGTCACGACCCAAAGCTCATGACCATAGGTGAGGGTAGAAACGTAGATCGAATGGTAAATTGAGATCTTCGCCTTTTGGCTCAGCTCCTTCGTCACCCTTACAGACCGGTCCAAATTACTGTAGACACTGCAACGATCCGCCTGTCGATCTCACGCTCCTTCCTACCCTCACTTGTGAACAAGACCCCAAGATAATTGAACTCCTCCACTTGGGGCAAGATCTCATCCCCGACCTGGAGCGGTCACACCACCCTTTTCCGACTGAGAACCATGGTCTCGGATTTGGAGGTGCTGATAATCATCCCAACCAACCAGCTTCACACTCGGATGCGAACCGCTCCACTGAGAGATGCCAACAGCACCACATCATCTGCAAAAAGCAGAGATGCAATGCTGAGGCCACCAAACCAGACACCCTCAACACTTCGGCTGCGCCTAGAAATTCTGTCCATAAAAGTTATGAACAGAATCGGGGACAAAGTGCAACCTTGGCGTCGTCCAACCCTCACTGGGAACGGATTTCACTGCCGGCAATGCGGACCAAACTCTGACATCGGTCGTACAGGGACCGAACAGCGCTTACGAAGGGGCTCGGTACCCCATACCCAGAAGCACATAGAACTCCTCGAGGAACACAAAAGACAAATCCACAAAACACCTGTAGACCGGTTGGGTAAACTCCCATGCACCCTAAAGGTCCCTGCCGAGGGTGTAGAGCTGGTCTACTGTTCTAGTCCGGGAAGAAAACCACACTGCTCCTCCTGAATCTGAGATTTGACTTCCCAACGGACCCTCGTCTCCAGCACCCCTGAATAAATGGATGGATTGATGGATAGATAGATAGGAGTGTGATCCCTCTATAATTGGAACACACCCTCCAGTCCCCTTTCCTAAAAAGGGGAACCACCATCCCGGTCTGCCAATCCAGAGGCAGTGTCCCTGATGTCCACATTTACTTACGTGTATTAACTTTTAGTTTTTTCTTCGTCTATTCTTTGTGTTTTATATAATGCACAACTCTCATTTTAATTTTATTGTGCAATAATCATAAGCGGAGTTTAAGGAGGGGCCAGGCCCCCCCGGTGGCCGAAAAGTGTCATGGCATATAAATGACTTTCCTATATATCTAAAAGTTGTAAAGCAAGAAAACAAACAACAAAAATGAATGAAATGAACAAAAAATATATTTTTATAATGGGTATAAATTATTTTTCGTATTGTTTCGTAGATCATGTTACTAGCACCTTAGACGGCCATTTGCTTTGCATATCATTCCCCCCCCCCCCCCAAAAAAAATGGGGAGGGACATTTTATTTTTTATAGATGATTTTTTTTCTTTGATTGAAAATATTTTTTTTTATGAAGCAACTGTTTGGGGGATTGAATTATTTAGACACAAATTCCATACCCATACTATGGCTCAAACACAAAAAGGATTGCTAAAATCAATTAAAACCTTTTTAATGAAAAATTGAGTGCCCAAATGCAAATTTTTGAGTCTCAAATTTTTTTCGCATTCAAAAACTTTTTTTCTATGATCAAAATTTTTCTTTTTTTGATTGAAATGATATTTCTTTTAAAAATATATATATGTTTGTATGAAGCAACTTATTTTTTGATTGATTAATAATGTCACAAATGTCCTAGCCAAAATGTGGCCCAAACGCAAAACAACCTAACTTCAATCACAAAAGTTGCTTCAATCAAAAAAAATTGACTTTAATCAAAAAATTTAAATAAAAATAGCTTTCAAATGTTTTTTTTTTTTTACTTCAAAATTATTTTTGCATTCAATCAAAAAATGTAAATAAAAATAGCTTTCAAATGTATTTTTTTGAATTTCCAATTTATTTTTGCATTCAAACACATTTTTTTTTATTGAAGTGACTCTTTTTTTAAATTGAAAATATATATTTTGTTTGAAGCAACTTTTTTTTTGATCGAATCATAAAGACACAAATCTACTTCCATATGGCTCTACCCAAGGCTCCACCCACATTGGCACGACACCGGCGGGCGTTCCATATTCAATGGATGATGATCTTGGTGAAAAGTATGTAAAGATGGGAAACAAACAAAAAAAACAACAACAAAGAACGCTCATTTTAAAATTATTATTATAAATATTCTTGTAAGTAAATTTTATTGCTGACACTGCGTTTCAGGGTCATCAACATGTTGTGCCCCCCAACCCCCCCCCCCCCACCCCAAAAGTCAAACTCCGTCTATGGCAATAATCTAATCCTAACATGTATTTGTTACATGTTTTGATGCATTTTTATGCTTTATAAAAGATTTGTCTAAATTTTGGGGGGGCTTGGAATGGATAAAAACATTTACATGGAAAACACGTTTCTACTTAAGGAATTTTCAGTTTAAGAAACTACTTCCAGAACCAATTAATTTCGTAAGTAGAAGTGCAACTGTATTAAGCTCTTAAAGAGCATACGGCAGGAGAAAAAAAGTCTTAAATAGCATTATTATGTGAATTAGAATCATATTTTGAGACGATTCGACTATATACAACAATTTAGCAAAGCGCAGATGACGAGAAATGAGTCTTTTAATCTGCCGGTGAGCCACGCCTACCATTATAGGGCTCTAGCGTCCCCAACAGGTGGATGACGTCAGCGGGAGACTGGGATCATCGGTCTTACTATTCAGCCCATTGAGGGGGAATTATTCAGAGCGAGGAAAACGCGATGAAGAGAGCCGCAAAATGTCACTGTTTCAGTCTCTCTACTCCAATATTTTTACAGGATATTCTTTTTATCCAAGTATTTTTCCCCAATAGCTAAATAAATGGCTTGAGAAGGACCAGTCAGCCCGTCAAGGGGGAACTATTCACAACGAGGAAAACGCGACAAAGAGAGCTGCAAAATGCCATTGTTTCTGTCTCTTTACTTCAATATTTTTACAAGATATTCTTTTTATCCAAGTATTTCCCTCAATTGCTTAATAAATGGCATGCTCATGACAAATAACAGTCGTGTGCTAAATGGAATATGAAATAATAAAAATGCATTTATTCAGGACGACATGGCAAAATTACTCCATAATGGTCAAAACTGTCGACTTCACCTTTACTGTCGCACCTCCCGAACGATTTTTTACGACACCTAAATTGGACATATGTCATTTCCCTTCCTCGGCTTCGGAGAATGTAAACGAACCAAGAGGCGTCACAGCTAGCCGACATGCTAACCCGAACCGAGTGATGTTTCAAAGTCTTCGCAGCGGAAAATCACATATAACTAGCCCGGATTATTTGACATGACGACTGGATTGTCGATCGTCTTTGCGTATCGGAAAACCGCCCGGCGGAGAGCAATTTACAGCTCGTTCCCCGGAGGAAGGCGGCTGCAGTTGTTGTGCAGCTAATGTGCAGCTAATGTGCATGAGGAGAGCTTTTTACCTGCCTATCAATGATCAAACGTAAGTAGTCCTTTATTTAAAGAAAGTTTGTAGTGTTTACTTTGTAATTGCTGTATTCGTATTTGACATAATACAATGGTCCCACAGTAGTAGGGCTTGTTTTAGCCAATATCCACGGTGAATGGGAACCTTTTGAAACTCCAAAAAGGCGCACACGCCTCTCCCTCATAAAGCAAGATTTTTCTGCAGCCGTTTGGCTCGCGTGATACGAAAAATAAACGTATTAATCCGCAAGATCAGCTGAATCCTTAGTCCTCATACACAACAATACAGCTGTATAGTGAAGAGGACGCCTTCACCCGTACACGTCACAGCGCCCTCCTCCTCAATGCAAGACCGAAGCCGGAAGTCACTCATTTTCATGGCGCGGGATTCAAAAAACAATAAATAAATATAGCGATCGCTTCCACACACATCCAAGCAGTCCATATCATTCAGGAGCATAAAATACAGCGTGTATTATGAAATAAACATGCTTTTTCGTGTCACATGCACTTTAACCCTTTAACACCGAACGTGTCGGCAGCGACGCGTTTACGCATATCGTCTTTGAAGCTTCGTTACGCTGTAATTACATCACCCACGTGCTGCTGGTTGGTCTCGTTTGAAAGTGCGGAAGTTGATGTCCACACCAGTTTTTATTTGAAGTCAATCAGCCAAGAAAAACGGGAGATAATCTCATTTGAGTTTTATAGTTTTATTGCACTCATAAATATGCATTAAAACGCTGCATGGACCATGTATCCATCTCTATATTTCCATCATTTCTTGTCCTTTTTCAAAACCGAAAGCAGCACAAGAGACTACTTATCCCAAGTGTCGTTGTGATGTCAGGAAGGACGAACCGAAAGTGATCATTTTTAATAAATTTCCGAGCGAGGCGCCAACTATTGAAAGGGAGGCATGCAAAGCAAGCAACGGCCGGTGTTGTGCCGAAAAATGCACAACACCGGTTTGTTTGAGCGAGCGACTTTGAAACGTGCAGAATGAATCTAAAACTACATTTAGCACAAGCTAATGCATTATTTCATTAACTCAAGGAAGAAGATGAGTCGTATTTGTCGTTGTTTTCCTCTGATGAATCGGCGTCTCGGCGAGTAGAAGTGACAGTGGAGCGCAAACGGCGAAAAGAGTATGCTATGTGACGCAGCTCCCTCCGTGACCTCTTCAAGAAGCTTTATTGAGTGCGCAAAAAAAAAAAAAAAAAAACTTTATTGAGTCGCATGCCTGAAAAAATTGAATTCAACTACTTGTAAATATTTTTTAAAATACTTTTTTTCAATGTTATGTATATTTTTTCTTCACGATAATCTTAAATTTTTATGTGGATGTATGTTCGAGAAGCTTGATTGCATCATGTACGTATGTACTTTTGATAAGGTGATGGGTACAACACCTAACTTCACAAAGAGTTATCTTCCAAACCCTTTTTGTGTTAGATGATATATATATAATTTTTTTTCTCACTATTTTGCACACTATATAACCTGTTTTGACCATAGTATGTGTAAAGGCCAAAAACGCCTATGACCATACCTGCTGTTTGTGTTGAATTGTCAAACATAAAACATAAAATATTTTTTTCTATTGAATGTTTATCCTAACAAGTTGAATAAATATTATCAAGCTTCAAAACGGTTGGTCGAGCATGTTTGGTTGTCAATGGGACGTCAACATTACAAATTTTGGAAAAAAAAATTGGGATTTTTTTTTGTCTTTTTGGGTCCAAAATGTGGATTATAATTGGTCAGTGAAGAAAACAACAGTTAAGACATGAAGTACAAGGTGTCCTAAAAAAGGGACCCAATTTGGCCATTGTAAACATTTTTTTCTTTGAAATATAAAGGCAACATCAAATGCATGCAAATTCAGCCAAAATAGGCTTAGGTGTTAAAGGGTTAACTTCTGAAGTGCCAACTTTTTAAAGCTGTCCACTATCGTGACCACTTAAAGGGTTAAGAAAGATAATGTTGTGTAGTTATCATATTTCTACCTTTAAAAACAGAATTAGCAGCTGCAAAGTAGACAAGAAAAACGCTGCTTTTTTTTTTCTTTCTTCAATTCTTTTTTTTATTGCAGCTGAACCCGACAACAAACAGGAGGGGGAACTCCCTCTGTGAGGAAAAACAAACTGTGACAGAAACCAAAAAAGTCAAGTCAGTTAATTCCTCTCATCCACAAGAGACACAGATGGTGCTTGCTTGTTGTTGTTTTTTGTTTCGCACAACCCAGGATGTGATGAAATGCCAATAATGTTATGCCCTGTTTGCTGATGATGAAGTCGTATTCCGTGCAGTCGCAGATGTAACACTTTGAATTGTTAACCAACAGCCACGCTGACCCGTGTTGAGGGGATTGCGAGGGAGAGTTGACTCAGTGGCAGCAAGACAACAAGTCATTGTTACGTAACTGGCTTTGTTCCTTAATCGCACACTTACTGGAACACACTCGCACAAATGTGAAAATGTGTCAATACTTGCGGGTTATATTTAGATTAATTTGCTGATGTGTGTGAATTCGTATTGTGAAATGTTTTGGGTCATAATCATAACACCAATTACCAGCCATTTACTGCCAATGAGTTAGCTCATTGGTTGCCATTATTGACGGCGATGGACTAAATGAGTTAAAGACAGTAAAGGTCATTAGTGTTGTATCGGTCGCGAACGATTCGTTCTTTTTGAACGAATTGTTTTGGTGAACGAGACCGAACTAATCATCATCTGCACTGATTCGTTCTATGAAGGTGGTGCTTGTTCGCTGCGTGGTAGGGCGTTGAGCAAGCGGCAGCGTCTTCTGACATCGCACACGACCAATCAGACGCCAGCCTCATCGCGGGCAGGGGAGGGACCGGAAACAGAATCAGGGCGTTTGTCACTCACGTCCACGTGTGGCCAATAAGCAGCCAGCGTGCAGGCAGGGGGGCAAGACTGAGTTTTGTCACTTCCCGTTCAGTGACTCGGTCCTCCGGTTCCTGACCTAGCTTGCTGCTAACTTGATTTTCCAGTAATGACTATGCGGTGAATGAATCAGAAAATGAAAGGAAATGACTTTGTCACATATTTGTTAACGTGGAGCCTATCAAATGCTGCTCAAACAGACAAAAACACCACACAAATCTAGCGAGCATTGTTTAGAGTAGTACTTTTCTCAACAAACTCGTGACTGCCTATGACGACATACTATCAAATTTACAGTCATTTAAAACACGGGTAGCTACGAGGCAAGCAAAAGCTGAGCTGCGGTCGCGTGACGGCAGTGAAGCGGGCAGAGAACTGTCACTATATGGAGGCTTCATGGCAGCGATATTTACCTCATATGTGCACAGACAAAAATATTTAGTATGATCACCATAATACTGATTTGCAATGAAACTGTATATACATGTCAATTTTTTCCCGAGTGTTTTATTTTTTTTTTCGTGTCAGCGTGTTGGGTGTTGGTTGGTTTGACAAATTATGTCAATCCGTCCATCATGTGCTACTCAAGCGCCCAAAACAACGCACGCAGACACGGGAGATGTCGCAATATGTCTACATTTTTCTTAACAGACTAATGAGAGTAGAAAGGCGACATCGTAAAGAGCTGACAATTATTTCTCGTCAGCATTTGACGATCTGAGATGCGGGGACGACAGGGGAGCTGACCGGATTATTTTATTTATTAATACCAGTGCAAAAAAACAATATGATCACCATAATACTGATTTGCAATGAAACTGTATATACATGTAATTTTTTTCCGAGTGTTTTTTTTCTTTTCTTCGTGTCAGGTGTTGGTTGGTTTGACAAATTATGTCAATCCGTCCATCATGTGCTACTCAAGCGCCCAAAAAACAAAGCACGCGGACACGGGAGATGTCGCAATATGTCTACATTTTTCTTAACAGACTAATGAGAGTAGAAAGGCGACATCGTAAAGAGCAAACAATTATTTCTCGTTAGCATTTGACGATCTGAGATGCGGGGACGACAGGGGAGCTGACCGGATTATTTTATTTATTAATACCAGTGCAAAAATTCAACACGATCATCTTAATACTAAAAAACAAAAATACAACAGAGCGAGATGTAAATATGATGTGTTGGTCGTTCCATATTCAGAAATTAAACTTTCGATGTATTTTTATTTTCGTGACAGCAAACATGCTGTATATGTGATTGTATGTGTGATCAAGAACCTGCTAAAGAAAGTCCGTGCGCCCCCGCCCCCTACTCCCCTCACAAAAGGAAAATGTTTAACCGTGTCCTAAATCGAAATGCAAGCACGAGCCATGACTTTGAGCCCATAGAACTAGGACAGACGACGCGGAAGTTCTCCCTCGCTTTTGCAGCAGCGGGAGGGAGACGAGGCTGTCTCTGAGAGGAGAATGATATCGCCTGTCACTCATTTCTGAAACTACGACGAGTGGTCAATGTGGAAGAGAGGGAGGGACCAAGCAATGTCACTTCCCGTTCAGTTATACTGCGAAGCGGTCTTTGGTGATTCGTTCGGCAACGTCACTTCCCGTTCAGTAACCGAACGATTCGTTTGGGCGGGGAGGGAGATGAGGGGGGCGAACGATTCGTTGAACGATTTGTTTGAACGAATCTTTTTACTGAACGAACCGGAATGGATTCGTTTGCTCAAGTGAACGACAAATCTCGTCACTAAAGGTCATGTTTTTAGCCAAAAAAAGGTGTAATGTTATAAGAAAAGTTTTATTTGTCAAAGAAAAATGTTTTTCATCACAATAAACATGCACTTCTTAGCTTTGAAATTGCCTGTTACAGAATAAAAAAAAAATTAAATAGCATTATTATGTGTATTAAAAACATATTTTGAGACGATTCGACTATATACACTGCTGGCCAAAAGTATTGGCCCCCCTGCAATTCTGTTTGATAATGCTCAATTTCTACCAGAAAATGATTACAATTAGGGCTGTCAAAATTATCGCGTTAAAGGGCGGTAATTCATTTTTTTTTAATTAATCAGGGCTGCAGGTATCGAATATTTTAGTAATCGATTAATCGAATAATCGGATAAAACATTTTTTTTTAGATAAAGAGCAATTATACATATAGATGAGAAAACAAGACATTTCATGTAATATTGAACCATTTTCAGTCAGTGTCTTTATTTTCGATGTAACAATTGCATCTCAAATGTGACTAAAAAAAGACTAATTCACTGCTTTCATTTCAAAAACTTTTAGATCTTATATATAAAAAAAATGTATATATATTTCTTACCTAAAAATGTCATTACGCTTGATAACACACATGACATAAAAGTTAGGTGTTTTTCCTACGTGTTTCAATTGAATTTCCACTTGTGTCAAGCTATAATTTCTAATTAAGTTTTAAGTTAGTCTAAACTGTAAATCCTGATAGGAGTTTGAGTTTTTGCAGTGTTCAAAATAAATGCTGTGCTATATTTGAGCACATTAGACAACAGTGCTACTTGGTGTTTTATCCAGCAATGACTACTGATCTAAAATTGACAGTTAGCATTAGAGGTGTGCAAAATTTCCGATTCTTAGATTATTCGCGATTCGGCCGTGGAAGATTCGAGAACGATTAACAAACATCCAAATTCCGATTATTGAAATATGCCAAGTAAAGCGGAAGTAAAACACACTCAGCGCGCCGCGCGGTCTTCGGGACGCAATGAGGAACGGAGCGAGAGTAGCTAAACATCATGCTTCTCATTACCCGGCCCCTCGGGTAATGCCAATGCTCAACTCACGGCTCTAGCTCAACTCATGCCACGAGATAAAAAAACACAACAACATACCTGACTTCTGCCGACAGCTGCTACAAAGTACATCCACATAATGTTACGGTAGATATCATTTATCATATAGGACTAGATGCAATATAGATTCGGTAGCGTTAGCAGCACATCTACAGAAAGCTAGATGCGGGCGTTAGTAAACGGCCGCCATCTTAAAGCAGTACACTTCCCTGCAAGGCTGTTGTAGCGAACCTTCCAAGCGAACCTAATTAACTTTTTATCTAAAATACTCCTAAATCGGTAAAATATTGACTTGAATCTATCTTTAAAATAGTTTTAAAACTTTCACATGTCGAAAGTAGACAAAAGGGAAATTATAGAATAACGGGAGCAATTTTAACAACTTTAACGGTTGATTCACAACATTAAATTAATTGAATGTAGTTTAAAGCTGCTGATACAGAATGGGGACTGGAGTTTTTTATTTACTGTTATTTTTGTATATTTGTTTACTGTTATATGTTAACTTGATACTGAAATAGTAGTTTGGTTTAGCCTGAGAGTATTTTTGAACAATTTTGGAACTAATGTACAAAACATTAAAAAAAAAAAAAAAAAAAGGAGGAGGGTGCATCAATAATCGTTTTATAATTGAATCGGAGCCTCTGAATCGTAACCGTAATCGAATCGTTAGGTGCCCAAAGATTCCCAGCTCTAGTTAGCATTATTATGTTTTTATTTTACACCCTAATCACTCTACAGCGCTGTTTTCACAGATTTAATAAAGCCTGAATGTAAGAGTTAGCCACGCATCGACAGTGGTCATAATAATAATAATAATAATACATTTTATTCAAAGGCCATACAATTATTTAAAAATATTAAAAGTGAGAAAATGAAAGTACAGTGATACCTCAGCTCACGAACGCTTAAGCTCACGAACTTTTCGCCTCAAGAACATTAAATTCGCGAGCATATAGTCTCTGCTGACGAACTAGTTTTCGGTGGACGAACCAATTCACGCGGTCGAAAAGCGCCACGAGAAGCTGACGCACGCTCACGGCGTCCCAGTTTGTCCCCTCACTTTCGTTGAGTGCGGACGTGGTTTGTGTTTGATAGACATTTTGGACCATATTGAGTGTACTTTTGCTATTATGGGACCGAAAAAGTTACCTACAGTCCTTATGGAAGGTGACTCGTGTTACCAATTCGCCCTCGACTGGTAATTGGCGGTGCTTTCAGCTTCCCACCGTAGTGAGAAGTGGACCGGCGAGTCACGTTGGCTCGTTGTCGTCGGTTGTCTTCGGTTCGCCCGATTTCCTCTCCAGAAAGGAGGCGGCGTGCATACAAACACCCAGAGGCGTCGGATGGCTTTTATTAACAACCAAAAGCATGTGGGGGGCACAGCAGTGGAGTCTACGCTAACTGCGCACTTTGCCGGTAACTCTCCTTCCAAACAGTAACTCCCTCCCTCCCTCCTCCTCCCACTCCATTCCATCAAGCCATCAACTACCATCACAAAGGTAAATAAAACGACTTTATTATACAGTACAGTTTATTTCTTTAATTATAATACAATAGCACATTTAGTATACATAAAATAAGGTATATTTTTGTGTAGTTTTAAGGCTTATTTAGTAGAAAATTATGTTTTATGGGGACCTGGGAACGGATTATTCTCATTTTAATGGTTTCTTATGGGAAATAAATGTTCGGAAGACGAACTTTTCGCCTTACACACACTTTCTGGGAACCAATTATGTTCGTGAGCTGAGGTATCACTGTAAATAACGTATAAGGAAATTTAAAATAATAAAAGAGATATAGGGGCAGTTAAAAAGACCAGAACTAAGTGATTATTGTGTATAGGCTAGTCTAAACAGGTGAGTTTTGAGTTTTGTTTGAAAAAGGGGGAGGGAATCCGCGTTCCTGAGGTCGGGTGATGAATAGAAACCTAGCCCTCCTCTGGGATAACATTACGTGAGCGAGTGAAAGTAACGTTAATCTTATTTATTAGCGCTGAGAAGTGTACTGCTTTAAGATGGCGGCTGTTTTATTAACGCCGCCGAGTCGGTCATTTCGCATCTAGTTCTACGTACATGTTATATCTATGACACGCATCAGACGCTACCTGCTAGGCTGCTACCACCGTAGCAACATGCGGGCATAGTTTTTAGCAAAGTCGGCACAGTTTGTAATGGCTGTCGGCTGCAGTAAGGTATTTTTTTATTGCTTCTTCCTCTATGCACATGACGTCAGCGCGTTGTCCCGCATTAAAAGTAGTCCGGGCAAAACGTGATGCTTAGAGCTGGCAAAATTAAACGATTCCTCGAGGTGAATAAAATTACTCGGATCAGTTTTTAAACTCTAGTTACTCGAGTTGCTCGAGTATTCGTTTCAGCTCTAATCACGTTAAAATATTTGACGCAATTAACGCACATGCCCCGCTCAAACAGATTAAAATGACAGCACAGTGCAATGCCAACTTGTTACTTGTGCTTTTTGGAGTTTTGTCGCCCTCTCCTGGCGCTTGGATGTGACTGATTTTATGGGCTTAAGCACCCATGAGCATTGTGTAATTATTGACATCAACAATGGCGGGCTGCTAGTTTATTTTTTGATTGAAAATTTTACAAATTTCATTAAAACGGAAACATTAAAAGGGGTTTTAATATAACATTTCTATAACTTGTACTAACATTTATCTTTTAAGAACTACAAGACTTTCTATCCATGGATCGCTTAAAGAGAATGTTAATAATGTTAATGCTATCTTGTTGATTGATTGTTATAATAAACAAATACAGTACTTATGTACCGTATGTTGAATGTATATATCCATCTTGTATCTTTCCATTCCAACAATAATTTACAGGAAAAATATGGCATATTTTATATATAGTTTGAATTGCGATTAATTACGATTAATTAATTTTTAAGCTGTAATTAATGCGATTAAAAATTTTAATCGTTTGACAGCCCTAATTACAATTACAAATGATTTGCTAGTAATATCTTGATTGATTTTGCTTGCAATGACAAAACACAAAAGAGAATGGGGAAAAAAATTAAATCATTATAATTTTACATAAAACTCCAAAAATTGGCTGGACAAAACTATAGGCACCCATTAAAAAATCATGTGATGCTTCTCTAATAATAATAATCTAATAATTAACAGCACAACAGGTGGTGGCAATTACGAAATCACATTTACAGCCAGTTAAAACGGATTAAAGTTGAAAAACGATGAGGGCCATATAGCGGGCAAGATGTGCAGAGGCAATAGTGACATCGGAATTCAACCTAAATAATTTGTGATTGACAAAATTTGATTCTGCATGCTTTACTCAAATATTAAGTTTCTGATGTGAAAATTGAGTGATTTATTAGCTGTTGAAAACTTATTTCACAATTGCACTAAATAAAAACAAAAATAAGTCGCTATTTCGGGCAAAAACGTATATGATATGTAAATATTGCTATTGATCCTGATAATATGGATGATCATCTCTGCATTTGGTGATTTTTGTGCATCTAGCGTAAAATCTGAGAATTTTATAACCATTTTAAGTTTTTTTATACTTGTATTAAAAAAAAAAAAAAAAAAAAAAAAAACAATCGGGATTTTACTAGAGAACAACTTTGAATTTATTTTTATGCCACTGCACATGGAGACTCAAATATGCCTAAGGGAGGTGCCTGTTTTGGTTTTAGGTCGCTAACAGCTCTGGTTTTGAAAATATTTGAATTTTAAGTTTTTTTGAAAATACCGTAATTTCCTGAATATAACTCACACTTTTTCCCCCCAAAAATCAACTTGTAAAATCATGGTGTGCATTATAAACGGGTACATGGATGGAGACAGAAATATATATATATATTACTTACTATATATATATATATATATATATATATATATATATATATACATATATATATGCCGATCGATCGGGACATTTCTAATTACTACCGTAAATATTGTCAGTTTATGGTAATGTTTTGAACTACCAATGTGCTATGCTTGTGCTGTTAGTCACCAGTCAGTAAAATGACATTTATGTATCTGTTTTCTTGTATTCTTGTATTTATTGGTGCTAAAATTAGGGTGCGCGTTATAAACGGGTACAATAATTTCTCCTAGATTTTACAAGTAAATTTGGGGTGCGCATTATACACGGGTCCGCCTTATATTCGGGAAATTACGGTAAGCCACGGAGCAGCCCCGCACCCAGTTTCCCTTCCACTGATAGTGACGTCTATGGTAACAGTTAGACACAAAGTGACTAATTCTCAGGGAAATGTACTACAGTTTTCTATACTGGGAATTCCCAATGTGTTTGTCCATAGAACTAGCTCACTGTTTAAGCATGCACCCACACACACACACAAAGCGCCATATGTTTGCATTGATTTTTTTTGTGCCACTGGGGGGGTGAGGCAGGACGTCTACTGGCACTGAAGATTGAATATAAATTGACATCACAACAGCAGCAGTCTTTGAAGTATCATTGCAGTATACTTCTCCATCCTCAATGACACTTGAGTCGGTTCTATTGGAACAGCGGCATACAAAGTCCTAACGTGCTGCCTTCTCACAGTATGGTGGTGTACCACCAGTGGTATTCAGGCTCCTTCTAGTGGTGCGCGAAGGATTGACTGAAAATCAAATAGGGTTTAACAGCGATCTTTTGCTGTCAGCCTCTTCTGGCCAAAATGGATTGGACATCTAGCGCCGTCAATGGCAGCTAGTGAGTTCATATTGGCCTAGATCGGACATGTCCAAAGTCCGGCCCGGGGGCCAAATGCGGCCCGTGGTCAAATTTCATCCGGCTCCCCAGCCGCTGTCATAAAATCAATAACGTCTGGCCCGCACTCAGACTTAATAAATTGGTCAGCAGTACTGCTACCAGCATATGAAGTAGCTTACACACTAAAAGCTGCTCCTCATTTACCCACTAAAAGGCAGCAGCACTCTAAGCAACATTACCCCGTGTGACCCTTTACTTCCAATTTTCTAGAATGGCGACAATCAACAAATAAAAAGTTGACTGCGACGGCCGACGCTTCAAGAATAGGTGGAAATTGCACTATTTCTTTACTAAATACTAGGGCTGTCAAAATGATTGCATCAATGGGCGGTAATTAATTTTTTTAATTAATCACGTTAAAATATTTGACGCATTTAATGCACATGCCCCGCTCAAACAGATTAAAATGACAGCACAGTGTCATGTGTAGGGATGGGAATTGAAATCCGATTCCAATTCGGAACCGGTTCCGAGTGTTTCGAGGCCTCGACATCACAATGAAAAAGCCTTAACGATCCCTTTAACGATTCCTAAAGACGCGTATTGCGTCGTGACGTGTGTTGTTGTCCAGACGCATCAAACTAGCATGGCGCCAAGAACCACTCGCTCCAAAGTTTGACTACACTTCACCAGGATAGAGTGTGAAAATGAAAGGTTACGACGGGTAAGCACGAGCATTGCAGCCATAAACATAACAATGACAGCACGTAGGTTCAAACGCTCGAAAGTGTGTCTTCACTTCACGAGGAAAAATTACAACAAAGCGACTTGCAGTCATTGCAAGGTGGAGATAACTGCATCGGGAGGGAATACGATTGCGCTCGCTGTCCTCACAGAGAGGCTAAGGCTCAGTCCTGGTTATGTAAAAAAAAAAAAAAAAAAAAAGTCCCGGCTATACAGCTAGCTAAACTCCCAAATGACGATGCAGAAGACGTTGGTATAACTTGCTGACTTTATTCAACCATCACTTGAAGAGTGAAACTAAGAATAGAAATGAAACAAATCAATTTCGTCCCCAATAACAAACAGGTTTGCATCAACGTAAATCAGCGATGATTAGCTGCCAATAACAGTATGGTTAGCATTCGTTCACTAGCATTAGCACATCATTCAAACCACTACACAACTGGATTTAAGTGTCCGATCGCGAGTGGAAACACAACAACAACAACACAAAAGATGATACATACAGGCGTTGCCTCTGCAGATATTAACATTAACAAAGAACGTAGGCTCGTAGAAGTGTTTCCCTCTCTCACTCACTTGGATGCGGCATTTCTTCTTTGGGTGTATGCGCGCTCCACTAGTCCTCAAACTGCGGCCCGCGGCCCAAATACGGCCCGCCTCCACATTTGGTCCGGCCATTTTGAATTTTTTTTTTTTTTTTTTCTCAATCATGTTATTTATTTTCTGGCCTTTTCTTTGAAGAATTCAGAGAGGGTTATTTGGTTATTATCTATTTAATTAATAGTGTTTTTATTATTAATTATTATTATTATTATTATAAAGAATCCAGAACGGGGTTATTTGATTGTGGCTTTCTGAAAAACAATATTTTTTTACATTTATGCACTTCTGCAATCGTCACACTTTTTCTGTAACAAATTGACCCCGGCCCCTCATCAGAGAAGGGAAAAGTTATGTGGCCCTCACGGGAAAAAGTTTGAGGACCCCTGCTTTAACACATATTGCCAAAGGCAGAACAAAAACCTATCTGCCAATATATACCAATATTTTTTATGTCTATTAGATAAATGTTTCAGTGAAATGTTACACATTCTTGTGTATTTGCCACTTATTGCCACAGTTAACATTGAGGCTTTGGGCCTCTTTTGATCTCGTTGTGAGTTTGTAAGGTTGTGACTTCTGATTAAACAAACTCGATGCCAATCAAAACGTTTGTTCTTTTCCCCCAAATTAGAATCGATAAGAGAATCGATAAAGAATCGAATCGTTAAGCAATATCGATAATGGAATCGGAATCGTAAAAATCCTATCAATTCCCATCCCTAGTCATGTGCACTTGTTACTTGTGTTTTTTTGGTGTTTTGTCGCCCTCTGCTGGCGCTTGGGTGCGACTGATTTTATGGGTTTCTTATTGACATCAACAATGGCGAGCTACTAGATTATTTTTTGATTGAAAATGTTACAAATTTTATTAAAACGAAAAAATTAAGAGGAGTTTTTAATATAAAATGTCTACAACAGCTAACATACTAACATTTGTCTTTTAAGAACTACATTGATCGCTTTAACAGAATGTTAATAATGTTAATGCCATCTTGTTGATTTATTGTTGTAATAAACAAATACAGTACTTATGTACAGTATGGTGAATGTATATATCCGTCTTGTGTCTTATATTTCCATTACAACAATAATTTACAGAAAAATATGGCATATTTTAGAGATGGTTTGAATTGCGCTTAATTACGATTAATTAATTTTTAAGCTGTGATTAACTCGATAAAAAATTTTAATCGTTTGACAGCCCTACTAAATACGCAACAACTGTGTCTGTCTCATTTGCAAAGAGACGGTCGCTGTTTTTTAAGAGTTCAATGTGGGGCGACATCACCAAACAAGACACGCTGACATGTACGACAACATTACAAGGGAAGATACGCAGCGAGAAATTGAAGCAACTTGAAGCTAGTTTAATTTCACAGCAGCAGTTTCAAGAGCCCGAGAGTCGAAAGAGAACACCACAAAGGCTAGTTGGGAGATTGTTAAAATTATTAATTTAAAAAAAAAAAAATGAAGCAAATGTGACACACAGAATGGCTTGCTAAAATTTGCTTAAAAATATTGTTTTATGTAAAGGATGTCAGTCAAGCTCGGCCCCTCGCATTTTTTCACCACATCAAATCTGGCCCCCTTTGCAAAAAGTTTGGACACCCCTGGCCTAGATGGTAGAACTTCCTTTAAAAATTTTTAGGACATTGCTATGAGATGATACACGCGTCTCTATTTTCCATATCTTGGTTTGTCATGCATGTTGTCGGTTAGATCAGGCAGCAACTTCTAACTTCCTGAATTCGTGGAATTACTTACATCAACCGTCAACCAATTCTCTGTAGCGGTGACACGTTGGGACTCATTTTTTCTAGATATTCAACAGAGGAACTTAATTCAACTCTTGAGTCATTTTGATGCTTAAATTTATGATTAAAGTCTTACATGTCAAGTCATATGATGACACTACTTAATCGTGACTTTGGTATCCCATAGCAAACACAAAAAGGTCAAAGAATCTCTTATAACTCAGTTAGAGTCACTTTAAACACTTTTTGAGCCACTCATGTGCTGGAACGCATGACGAGCCTGACAAAATGCCCGGTGGCGTGCGTTGAGGTCGTCTGCAGTCACGCATTTCTAGTTAAAAGGTCACCGAGTGTTGTTTTTAAAACGGCGATTGTGCTCCCATTCTTACGCCGCTGGTTAGAAATGGAGTCACAACAGGAATCAGCAATTCTTGACACTCAAACGCGATTAACTTGCTTTTTCCTAGGCTTTTTGGGGAGTGTGTGCGGATAAGTTTTAAGGCGCAAAGGCTGATGACGTAAATATCATTGCGGGCCAATCGTCTTTTCCTCTTTCTTTGCAGAAAGATGAAAAGCTGTATACAAGCATCACATTATCAACTTGAAAGATAGCAAAATGAAACTGGAAACATAACGAAAATAAATCGCTAATCTATGTTAGCCGAGGAAGAAACAGTCTGTCGTCCTTCTTTGGAAATGTGTGGTTTATTTTGTTGCTGATGCCTACCAAAACCGCCGTAATCATCCAGGTTGTAAAATCCCGCCCTCTGCCCCCCCCTCCGTACAGACAGCGACGAGTCGCTAACGTTGTCAAGTCTGAAAGTGTCCAACCCGGGTAATTCCCGGTACATCTCCCCATGTCTGAAAGCCATGACACGGGTAAATTCTGTGTCACCTTACAGGGGAATTTAACGGGATATGCAGTGTATCACAAAAGTGAGTACACCCCTCACATTTCTGCAGATATTTAAGAATATCTTTTCACGGGACAACACTGACAAAATGACACTTTGACACAATGAATAGTAGTCTGTGTGCAACTTCTATAATAGAGTTAATTTATTTTCTCCTCAAAATAATTCAAAATACAGCCATTAACATTAGGGCTGTCAAAATTATCGCGCTAACAGGCGGTAATTAATTTTTTTAATTAATCACGTTAAAATATTTGACGCAATTAACGCACATGTCACGTTAAAATATTTGACGCAATTAACGCACATGCTCCGCTCAAACAGTCTAAAATGACAGTACACTGTAATGTCCGCTTGTTACTTGTTTTTTGGTGTTTGGCGTTTTGGGTCCAACTGATTTTATAGGTTAGTACTAGAGCTGGGAATCTTTGGACACCTAACGATTCGATTACGATTACGATTCAGAGGCTCCGATTCGATTATAAAACGATTATTGATGCACCCCCCTCCTTTTTTTTTTTTTTTTTTTTTTTATGTTTTGTAGATTAGTTCCAAAATTGTTCAAAAATACTCTCAGGCTAAACCAAACTACTATTTCAGTATCATGTTAACATATAACAGTAAACAAATATACAAAAATAACAGTAGGCTAAATAAAAAGCCCCAGTCCCCATTCTGTATCAGCAGCTTTAAACTACATTGAATTAATTATTTATGTTGTGAATCAACCGTTAAAGTTGTTAAAATTGCTCCCGTTATTCCATAATTTCCCTTTTGTCTACTTTCAACATGTGAAAGTTTTAAAACTATTTTAAAGATAGATTCAAGTCAATATTTTACCGATTTAGCTGTATTTTAGATAAAAAGTTAATTAGGTCCGCTTGGAAGGTTCGCTACAACAGCCTTGCAGGGAAGTGTACTGCTTTAAGATGGCGGCCGTTTACTAACGACCGTATCTAGCTTTTTGTATTTGTGCTGCTAACGCTACCGAATCTATATTGCATCTAGTCCTATATAAATGATATCTACCATAACATTATGTGGATGTACTTTGTAGCAGCTTTTCGGCAGCAGTCAGGTATGTTGTTGTGTTTTTCTATCTCGTGGCATGAGTTGAGCTAGAGCCGTGAGTTGAGCATTGGCATTACCCGAGGGGCCGGGTAATGACAAGCATGATATTTAGCTACTCTCGCTCCGTTCCGAAGACCGCAAAGCACATAGATTACTGGACCCATGTCCTATGGTCTGATGAGACGGGCGGGAAAATGACAAGCAGTACTCAATTTGGACATTAGGTCTGAATGGAGCGTAATAGGAATGTAACAATAACATTTAAGAAAAAAGATCTAATTTGTACATGAAAGGGGTTAATGGAACACATCCTGTTTGACCTTCAATGTTCCTGAAGTCTGATGCTTGGGCTTGATCCTCTTTATTGAGTTACATCAGTGACATGTTTAGTAACAGCATCCCCCTCTACCGCCCACCTGTGTCTGTGTTTGTGGTTGCGAGTGTTGCTGTGGCAGATCCGTGCTTCGCCTACATGAGCTTTGCGTTAAGTCAGCAGGTGCAAGCCTTCCTCCATAACACTTGTGTGTATGCGTGCGCCTGTGTGCCTGTGTTAGAGTAGTGCATGTGTCACCAGGCAGTCCCGCCCACAGTTGGGTGACACTTAGCCACTGAGGTTAATTTGCGAAACCAGCAAGATGTGTTTTTCTTTCTTTCTTTTTTTTTTTCCTTTCAATAGCAATCCCTTGTGAAAGCATTAAGGAAATTGCTTTACCTCTCCCTTCTTTGTCTTTTTCAGGTTTCAAAATGTTGCTGCATGTAGGTTATTGATTAAATGAAAAATAGATTTTTTTTTTTTTTCCTATTTAGAAAACAAATACGGAAAGACCAGGGTGACTAGGTGCTCTACTTGAGTTGAAGTGTAGCTAGAAGCCCCTCTAAAGATGACAATATATTAGTGCTGCCAAATTTATCACGTTACGGGCGGCAATAACATTTTTTTAATTAATCACGTTAATATATTTGAATGACCCGCTCATGCATTGCCTCAAACAGATTACAATGATGCCGTTTTTTGCCCATAGAGAGCTAAGAGGCAGAGAAAGGCGAGTGGACGCAGGTGTTCATTGGACCGCCCCGTTTATTGGCATAAGCTTTGGCAACTCCTTCACAACAAACATAAGTACATTGGGGCAAATAAGTATTTAGTCAACCACCAATTGTGCAAGTTCTCTTACTTGAAAAGATTAGCGTGGCCTGTAATTGTCAACATGGGTAAACCTCAACCATGGTAGACAGAATGTGGAAAAAAAAAAACCAGAAAATCACATTGTTTTTTTTTTTTTTTAATAATTCATTCCCAGATTAGAGTGGAAAATAAGTATTTGGTCACCTACAAACAAGCAAGATTTCCAGCAGTCAAAGAGGTCTAACTTCTTCAAACGAGGTCTAACGAGGCTCCACTCATTACCTGTATTAATGGCACCTGTTTTAACTCATTATCGGTATGAAAGACACTTGTCCACGACCTGAGTCAGTCACACTCCAAACTCCACTATGTCCAAGACAAAAGAGCTGTCGAAGAACACCAGAGACAAAGTTGTAGACCTGCACCAGGCTGGGAAGACTGAATCTGCAATAGGTAAAACGCTTGGTGTAAAGAAATCAACTGTGGGACGATTATTAAAAAACGGAAGACATACAAGACCACTGGTAATCTCCCTCGATCAGGGGCTCTATGCAAGATCTCACCCCGTGGTGTCAAAATGATAAGAACGGTGAGCAAAAATCCCAGAACCACACGGGGGGACCTAGTGAATGACCTACAGAGAGCTGGGACCACAGTAACAAAGGTTTACTATCAGTAACACAATGCGCCGCCAGGGACTCAAATCCTGCACTGCCAGACGTGTTCCCCTGCTGAAGATAGTACACGTCCAGGCCCGTCTGCGGTTCGCTAGAGAGCATTTGGATGATCCAGAAGAGGACTGGGCGAATGTGTTATGGTCAGATGAAACCAAAATAGAACTTTTTGGTAGAAACGCAGGTTCTTGTGTTTGGAGGAGAAAGAATACTGAATTGCATCCGAAGAACACCATACCCACTGTGAAGCATGGGGGTTGAAACATCATACTTTGGGGCTGTTTTTCTGCCAAGGGACCAGGACGACTGATCTGCGTAAAAAAAAGAATAAATGGGGCCATGTATCGAGATATTTTGATTGAAAATCTCCTTCCATCAGCAAGAGCATTGAAGATGAGACGTGGCTGGGTCTTTCAGCATGACAATGATCCCAAACACACAGCCAGGGAAACAAAGGAGTGGCTTCGTAAGAAGCGTTTCAAGGTCCTGGAGTGGCCTAGCCAGTCCCGATCTCAACCCCATAGAAAATCAGTGGAGGGACTTGAAAGCCTGTGTTGCCCAACGACAGCCCCAAAACATCACTGCTCTAGAGGAGATCTGCATGGAGGAATGGGCCGAAATACCAGCAACAGTGTGTGAAAAGCTTGTGAAGAGTTACACAAAACGTTTGGCCTCCATTATTGCCCACAAAGGGTACATAACAGTATTGAGATGAACTTTTGGTATTGACCAAATACTTATTTTCCACCATGATTTGCAAATAAATCCTTTAAAAATCAAACAATGTGATTTTCTTTTTTTTCCCACATTCTGTCTCTCAGGGTTGAGGTTTACCCATGTTGACAATTACAGGCCTCTCCAATATTTTCAAGTGGGAGAACTTGCACATTTAGTGGTTGACTTAATACTTATTTGCCCCACTGTATCTACTGAGCTAAACCTACTACTTATGTCCGAAACTTATGTCCCTGATGCCATATTCACTGATTAAAATGTGGAAGAACAAGTTCCATAGCAGCAGTGTTTACTTGGCACGTTATATTTTGAGACATAACCAGGAGAAAACGAGCTGTATCATTTCGAGAAAGCACAACAAAAATAATATTCCTCTCTCTCTCAAAAAAAGCGCTTTAATCTGTATTAATGAGGCCCAATTCTCACACAGTTAAACAACAATGCAAAGAGAACTGGCTTTCCCAGTCAAAATAGCTATGCAAAATACACATAAAACTTACTCAGACTTTGGCAAAACTCAAATATTTTATTTAGTTCAACAAATACACTGGATGGCAATATTTAGTCACAATATACAAACTCAGAGGTCTCGTATGTTGTGAAGCCAGCATTCAAATGACTGTGAAGTACAATGGAATGGATGGAACAAGTAAACAAAGATAACACCATTTTCATGCTTAACTTTTAATTTAAATAATGTTGGACAATACCTCCACTTTTCTTTCATCTCCTTTCGTCGCTTTCTTAAAGCAGCCAGCTTGGACATTTTCATATGAAAATTCTTCAATGTCAAATTGACAGCAACAGAAGTGAGACTTACTGCATATATCAATAGCGCTAGCCGCTAACAAAATGTGATGATGCGCAACGCCTAACCCTCACCTTTCACTATCAACTAGAGCGCAAGAGGTTCAGGGCACCAGGAAATTGATCGGACTCACGGTGACAAATTCAGACCAGAAAACCTTTTGAATTTTTATTTATTTATTTTTTTCAAATATGGACGTCGAGTCTACTAGTGATAAACTCACAGCTGTAGGATGGAAAAAGCTTGTTTTTGTGTTTATTAGTCTTTCTGGAGGGTATCCTAGAATTATTTCCTGACCAATGTATCACCATATCGTGAGATCATCTTTATCGTGAGCTTTGTATGGCAAACAGTATTTTATCGTGAGGTACCAAAAGGTTCCCACCTGTATTATAGGTTAATTTAACCAATTAATTTAACTAATTTGCTAATCAATTTGTAGTCGTTTAATTGTGGCAGTCCATCCAGCTGTCCGTCCGTCCATCAATCCATCTATCCATCCAGTGTTGTTTTTGGCAGCCATTTTAATTTTCTTAGTCTTTTGGACGAAAATGCTTATTACTCTTAGTCATATTTTAGGCATTTCAAAATGTTTCGTCTACCTCTGGTTTCTGTCAATGAAAACTCAGACAAATTTCGTCTAGTTTTGATGACAATTCTCAAAATGTTATCGTCTATAAACTTCAAAGGTTTTAGTCCATGAACATACGGACAGATGACGTCGCTGCCGCTGATTGGCCACGACGAAAAGGCACCAAGCTTCATAAACCGGCCGCTGTCAACAGTCTGGGAGGTCGCATTTGACAGCATTTGTACCGCGGTCCTCCTCGCCAGCTGTTTGCTCTCCATTTCACTCTTGTGCGCGTTTGATCGCTACTTTGTTACACTCCCGCTTTTTCGGTGAGGTCTTTGGTGTTTTGCCATTATTGGATCGTTTTTGTTCACCACTGTAAATAAGAGCACTGAAGCAGTAGGGGTAAGCCGCCATTTCTGTTCAACCCTTTTTCTCGTGTTTTGTTTAGAGTAGGAAGCTAGGGTAGTGGCTGTCTTTTTGCTCTTTCCTTTTTACGATCAGGGTTTAGCTAGCGGGTGGGGTTTATGTGTAGATCCGTTTGTTTGTTGTTTTAGCCTGGGCTTACCCTGAAGCCGCGCTTCTTCCGCATTTTGTATATATTCATTGCGAGTTTGATTATTGTGAATAAATTTGTGTACACTTGTAAACTTGTGTGGCTTGTTTTATGTTACGCCCTTCGCGAGCCGTCCTTGGGACGTGACAATCACACATTCTGAATTTATGATGGAAACTATGGCAAATTTTCTTCTCGTTCTCATTGTTTTAGTCTCCCAAAAAACGTTTTCAGCGCGTTTTCGTGACGTCATCGCCATGAAAAAATTGTTCGTTGACGAAATATTTTTGTTATCGTCATCATTGACGAAAACAACACTGCATCCATCCATCATCTCCCGCTTAATCTGGGGTCAGGTCACGGGGGGCAGCAGCTTCCCAATATTTTTTCAGTAGAAGTAGTTTACTGTTTAAGCATGCACTCCTGCATTCCTAAAAGTGTTACATGTTGGCACCAATCGGCGATTGGTCAAAATAGATTGGACGTCCATCATCGTCAATAGCAGCCAATCATAAGGGGGGGCCAAGGGGTCCAGGCCCCCCCTGGTGGCCAAAAAGTGTAATTGCATGTAATTGACTTTCCTATATGTATTAAAGAGCATACGACACCAGAAAAAAAGTCTTAAATGGCATTATTATGTGAATTAGAATCATATTTTGAGACGATTCGACCATATACAACAATTTAGCAAAGCGCAGATGACGAGAAATTAGTCTTTTAATCTGCCAGTTAGCCACGCCTACAATTATAGGGCTTTAGCGTCCCCAACAGGTGGATGACGTCAGCGGTAGACTAGGCTCATCGGTTTTACTATTCAGCCCATTGAGGGGGAATTGTTCAGAACGAGGAAAACGAGACGAAGAGAGCTGCAAAATGTCATTGTTTCAGTCTCTCTACTCCCAATATTTTTACAGGATATTCTTTTTATCCAAGTATTTTCCCCAATAGCTATATAAATGGCTTGAGAAGGACCAGTCAGCCCGTCGAGGGGGAACTATTCACAATGAGGAAAACGCGACGAAGAGAGCGGCAAAATGTCATTGTTTCTGTCTCTTTACTTCAATATTTTTACAGGATATTCTTTTTATCCAAGTATTTTTCCCCAATAGCTATATAAATGGCTTGAGAAGGACCAGTCAGCCCGTCGAGGGGGAACTTTTCACAATGAGGAAAACGCGACGAAGAGAGCGGCAAAATGTCATTGTTTCTGTCTCTTTACTTCAATATTTTTACAGGATATTCTTTTTACCCAAGTACCAAAAGGCGTGACAGCTAGCCGACAAGCTAACCCGAACCGAGGGATGTTTCAAAGTCTTCAAAGTGGAAAATCACACATAACTAGCCTGGATTATTTGACATGACGACCCGGTTGTCAAGTTTCTTTGCGGATCGGCAAACCGCCCGGCGGAGAGCAATTTACAGTTCGTTCCCTGGAGGAGGGTGGCTGGAATTGTTGTGTAGCTAACGTGCTAACAGCTAACTGCTAATGAGCGTGAGGATAGCTTTTTACATGCCTATCAATGATCAAACGTAAGTAGTCCTTTATTTGAAGGAATTTTATAGTGTTTACTTTGTAATCACTGTATTCGTATTTGACATAATACAAAACAAGATGTTTACTCACTTCCTTGTAAGTCCATTGGTCCCACAGTAAATATCCACGGTGAATGGGAACCTTTTGAAACTCCAAAAAGGCGCATACGCCTCTCCCGCATACAGAATGATTTTTCTGCAGCCGTTTGGCTGGCGTGATGCAAAAAATAAAAGTATTAATCCGCAAAATCAGCTGAATCCTTCGTCCTCATACACAACAGTACACTGTAGCGTGAAGAGGACGTCTTCTACCGTACACGTCACAGCGCCCTCCTCCTCAATGCGAGACCGAAGCCGGAAGTCACTCATTTTCCTGGCGCGGGATTCAAAAAAATAAATAAATATAGCGATCGCTTCCACAAACATCCAAGCGGTCCATATCATTCAGGAGCATAAAATACCGCGTGTATTATGAAATAAACATGCTTTTTCGTGTCACAAGCACTTTAAATGTGTATAGCAATAAACCAAACAACAAAAATGAATGAAATGAAGAAAAAAACTATTATTTTTATAATGGTTCAAAATTATTTTTCGAACAGATCATGTGACGAGCACCTTAGGCTTTGCATATTATATTCAAAAAAAAAAAAAAATTAGGGGAGGGCAATTTTATTTTTCAAATGATTTTTTTCTTTGTTTGAAAATATTTTTTTGATTGAATCAACTTTTTGGGGGATTGAATGATTTAGACACAAATGTCTCACAAAAAGGATTGCAAAAATTAAACTTTTTAAATGAAAAATTAAGTGTTCAAATGCAAATATTTGAGTCTCAATTTTTTTTTTCGCATCCAAAAACTTTTTTTCTATTATTGTAATTTTTTTTTTTTTTTTTGATTGAAGTGATTTTTTCTTTTGAAAATATATATTTTTTGTTTGAAGCAACTTATTTTCTGATTGAATAATAAAGACACAAATGTCCTAGCCAGAATGTGGCCCAAACGCAAAACAACATGACTTCAATAAAAAAAATTCAAATTTATTTTTGCATTCAATCACATTTTTTTTTGATTGAAGTGACTTTTTTTAAAAATTGAAGATATATATTTTGATTGAAGCAACTTTTTGGGGGGATCGAATAATGAAGACACAAGTCTACCTCCATATGACTCCTCCCAGAGGATACAATTTTTGACTGGGGTAACTACATTGGCACGAAACCGGCGGGCGTACCATATTCAATGGATGACGATCTTGGCGAAAAGTATAGCTGTCCTAAGCAGCCTAATTTAGAATTTCCCTCAACAAATAAACGCTCAACTTATTATAAATATTCTTGTAAAATAATTTTATTGCTGACACTGTGTTATGGGGTCGTCAACATGTTGTGTCCCCCCTGCCCCAAAAGTCAAACTCTGCCTATGTAGCCAATGAGTTAATTTATGAAATAATATTTAAAGTAGGGCTGTCAAACGATTAAAATTTTTAATTGAGTTTATTACAGCTTAAAAATTAATTCATTGTAATTAATCGCAATTAATCGCAATTCAAACCATCTATAAAATATGCCATATTTTTCTGTAAATTATATATATATTCTGTAAAATAAATTGTTGGAATGGAAAGATAAGACACAAGATGGATATATACATTCAACATACGGTACATAAGGACTGTAGTGGGCATTTCACTCTACTGTTATTTAAATCTGTCTGTGCTGTCCTCACTCCGAAGTGTCTACTTTTTCCAAAGCTAGACAGCTAGTGAATGTCGCCATAATAATCAGACTTCTTTCTTTTTCATCTGATTTATTAATAAAATGGCCTCAAACCATTGTCCTCTTTAGACCGTCGTAAAACTACAAAAAAAAAGTACACAAGCATTGCATTAGCAACAACGTTAGCTTAGCATGCTATACAGGTTCACTAAACATAAACAAAAAGCGTCTCATACAAAAAATATAACATTTCGCTTACTAACATAATATGTACATTCTTTACAACAACCATAATTACGGACAAATCTTGTCCAAGGATCATATAAGCACAACATTACAACGTAGGCATCAGCCCGAGACGTCGTGCAGCCATATTGAACTGGCAAGACAACAATAAACCATGTCGCAAAGCGACCACAAGAGTTCGCTGTTAGACAGCACAAAAAGCCTTGCTGTAAAACTTACCAAAAGGCAGAATACTGTCTGAGCGGGACATGTGCGTTAATTGCGTCAAATATTTTAACGTGATTAATTAAAAAAATTAATTACCGCGCGTTAACGCGATAATTTTGACAGCCCTAATTTAAAGCAATCGTAGTTTTTTGATCTGTTTGTGTGGTCAATTTAAAAACTTTTTTTTTTTTTTTAGATAATCTGGTGAAAAGGATCATAGGTACACATTTTTGCTACTAAACCAGTTAAAAACCCTGTGTCTATTTTCATCTATATAATAAAATAAAGTGCCAAGTGCATGTTGGCATACTACAAGCAGCTGCTCTATGAATCACACAAAGCAGCGAGGTGCGACTCTGCTTGTTTTCCACGTACAGTAAGCTCCGTTCACAAAGACATCTTGGAGGTCAAGCCGCTCTTTCGGAACAGTCCGAATGAGTCATGATGTCACACAGCGACATACTGTGTATGTTTATGAGAGCACAGAGTGGGGGGAGGATTTCAGTCTGACTAAAAGAGTGCATGCCTGAGGGAGTAAAGCCTCTGCAGTGGGATGTCCAGGCCAGTGGTCATGCAGGGAAGCTCCCAACACGACCCCCTTTGCTCTTCTATTACGTCCAGTGATTCTCAATTTCGCTGTTGTTCTGAGTGATTCTCTATCGGCTTGCTTCTCTCCCCCGCAAAAAGCTTTTGTAAAAAGCTTTCATCTGATGCCGAGACCCGCTGACATGAATGGCGGTGTATTGATTAGTCATAGCCTCAGCAGCCCACTCCCCAGTTTATTCCCTCTTGCCTGATGTGAAACCAATCTCAGGTTTTATTCTTTTTTGGAAACGGTGATGGCCCACATGCTTCACTGTTGACAGTAATGGAGGGTCCCACGATGGATGACGCCATCCCATTGGGACCCGCCAAACAGAAAAAGTGAAGTTTTAGCTTGGAAACAATATTACTGAGGTACAATCGCCAGTAGATGGCAGCCATGCACCATTTTCGATGTCAGATCAGCCCAGTTTGGGAATTCGCATAAAGGGTTCAAACAGGGGGTTCAAACAGAGGTTGGTAGAGTAGCCAATAAATTTACTCAAGTAAATGTAGCGTTACTTCAAAATAGTATGACCCAAGTACAAGTAATATTTTAAGAATTTGCTCAAATACAAGAAAATACATATTTAGTGAAAAGAATACTCAAGTGATGTGTCACATTGTGAGTAACTGCTTTCAGTGTCCGATTTTTCAGACAATATTTTTTTTCTTCTCAGCATGTCATCAATATGAACTGTTATTATTAAACTGTGCTATAATCTATTACATGACCATACAGTGGGGCAAATAAGTATTTAGCCAACCACTAATTGCGCAAGTTCTCCCACTTGAAAATATTAGAGAGGCCTGTAATTGTCAACATGGGTAAACCTCAACCATGAGAGACAGAATGTGGGGAAAAAAAAAAAAAACAGAAAATCACATTGTTTGATTTTTAAAGAATTTATTTGCAAATCATGGTGGTAAACAAGTATTTGGTCAATACCAAAAGTTCATCTCAATACTTTATTATGTACCCTTTGTTGGCAATAACGGAGGCCAAACGTTTTCTGTAACTCTTCACAAGCTTTTCACACACTGTTGCTGGTATTTTGGACCATTCCTCCATGCAGATCTCCTCTAGAGCAGTGATGTTTTGGGGCTGTCGTTGGGCAACACGGACTTTCAACTCCCTCTACAGATTATCTATGGGGTTGAGATCTGGAGACTGGCAAGGCCACTCCAGGACCTTGAAATGCTTCTTACGAAGCCACTCCTTTGTTGCCCTGGCTGTGTGTTTGGGATTATTGTCATGCTGAAAGACCCAGCAACATCTCATCTTCAATGCCCTTGCTGAAGGAAGGAGATTTTCACTCAAAATGTCTCGATACATGGCCCATTCATTATTTCCTTTACACAGATCAGTCATCCTGGTCCCTTTGCAGAAAAACAGCCCCAAAGCATGATGTTTCCACCCCCATGCTTCACAGTGGGTATGGTGTTCTTCGGATGCAATTCAGTACTCTTTCTCCTCCAAACACGAGAACCTGTGTTTGAACCAAAAAGTTCTGTTTTGGTTTCATGTGACCATAACCCATTCTCCCAGTCCTCTTCTGGGTCATCCAAATGCTCTCTAGTGAACCTGATACTGATAGTAGCATTTGTTACTGTGGTCCCAGCTCTCTGTCGGTCATTCATTAGGTCCCCCCGTGTGGTTCTGGGATTTTTGCTCACAGTTCTTGTTATCATTTTGACGCCACTGGGTGAGATCTTGCATGGAGCCCCAGATCTAGGGAGATTATCAGTGATCTTGTATGTCTTCCATTTTCTAATAATTGCTCCCACAGTTGATTTCTTTACACCAAGCGTTTTAGCTATTGCAGATTCAGTCTTCCCAGCCTGGTGCAGGTCTACAATTTCGTCTCTGGTGTCCTTCGACAGCTCTTTGGTCTTGGCCGTAGTGGAGTTTGGAGTGTGACTGAGGTTGTGGACAGGTGACTTCCAAACTGATAATGAGTTAAAACAGTTTTTTTTTATTATTAGATTAGTCGACTAATTGTAAAAATAGTCGGCTGACTAATCGGGAGAAAATTAGTCGTTTGGGACAGCCCTAATCATGATGTAGCTGTAGAATATATTGATTGTTCTTTGATTGCTCCAGGTTATATGTTACAATATTACCAATAAATTCATATTTTTTTTAAATTTGAGTTTTATTTTTATTTCATATTGTACGCTAGATACAACGTTGTAAGATTAGTCACCAATTTGTAAGGACATATGTCACTATTTGTAAGATTGCCAACGACCTCGGGTTGACAGGTATGCAATTAGCCATAACATGTTAAGTCAGTGGCCACATACCGTAATTTTTGGACTATAAGCCGCTACTTTTTACATTCATTTTGAACCCTGCGGCTTATAGTCAAGTGCACCTTATTTGTTGATTTATTTCGGTTAATAGGTAACACTTTATTTGACAGCGGCATCAGAAGACGGTCATAAAATCGTATAATTGGGACATGGCACAATCATTGACATTACTGAATGCTTATGACAGATGTCATCAAGTTTCATCCGGCAAATTATGTCACTAACTCCATTCATGTCCAGCTTGGATCGTTTACATCCATTCAAAAGTGAGATAATTTGCCAGATAACACTAAATGGCGTCTGTTATAAGCATTCATTAACGCTCATGACAGTGTCATGTCATAATTATGGTTGTCTAATGGCGTCACTGTCAAATAAACTGTTACCAAATACCATAACTAGCAATTAATGAAACAACTGGAACAGTAACTGAAGACATAATTAGCACAGAACACGAATTTTGATTGTTATTTACATCTGTAGCGCTGCAATGCATGCTAGGAGGCATGTTGGACAACAACAGTGTTGACAGCAGGTGGCTTCAGACTTTGACTGTCTCCCCCAAGGGAGCAGTGATGGCCAAATGAAGCTTCGTGAAGTAATGAAGCTTTGTAGCCAAGTGGTTCAAAGCTTCATGGTGGTTCATTTGGTTTTATGACAGCCGTATGATACCGCTGTCAAATAAAGTGCTACTGGTTAATATCTTTTGGTGTAAATATCCCATAATACAGTGAAGAAAGCTGCGGCTAATAGTCCAGTGCGGCTTGTGTATGTACAAATGCCGTTTTTGTGCCAAATTTGGTGGGGGCGGCTTATATTCAGGTGCGCCTTATAGTGCGAAAATTCTTGTATATCGATATCGGATTTTTGGAGTTGGACAATATCGGTTATCTGTTAAAAATTCATTATCGGACAACTCTACCAAAAAGAGCATTAGAATACTGGGAAAGGTGGCTGCGATCATTCGCTCCCAGTCTCTCCCTATCACTATCAGTAGTATTGAAACATGACAACTTCATAAAGCTATTTTCCTGACCAGACACCGTAATACATCACCTACTGTCTCATCTGTTCTTCAGTTGTAATCTAATAGAACGGCTGCTGGATCTTGGAAGGCCAAAATTAGAACCCAGCTGGTGCGCTGAGGACAACTGCCGTCTTTGTCGGTGTGCTGCTCATTTCCTCCCGGTCAGGCCAGAAATGGAGGAAGACATGAAATAATCTAATCTCGAATGGGATGTAAAAATAGAAGAAGAGGAGGAGGGGGAAAATGCCAGCTCGATCGATGTGAATGAAAGCTAGAAGCGAGAGCCTTTGAATTTGCTCAATATTGCACGGACTGCAGTCGTGCTTGAGATGGAGGTCTCGTGGAGATAATTTGTGTTGCAGATATGGCTAATTAATCGGAAATTGTAATGCAGTATGTTGCCGAGAAATTTTGGACAATGGGATTAACCCTAAAAGCATGACAATGTGCAAAAGGTTTGCTAACATGTGTTATTTTGTGTTTCCAATTTAATTTTTCAATGCGTTTAATTGATCACATTTCGACTAGATTTATGAAATACAGTATTTTACGGCTTTTAAGTTTTTGCTTGTGTACATAAAAAGTACGAATGGGTAATATAGGCCCATTTGTATATCACAATATTTTATGAACTATATGCAATAATATTTCAATACTGTATATGCATTTAATAGATGTCAATGTTGGAATAAAGCTAACACTAAATTTGGTTAGTTTCATATTTTCTCAGAACACAATATTCAGCTGGTTCCGACATGGGTGTTTTTTTTTTTTTTTGTCATCAAATTATTTAAAAAAATAAAAATAATAAAGTTTGATGATAATCTCTTTATTCGTTCTTGAGTTATAGTGAACACAAACATATAAACAAACAAAAAGACAGATGGAACCAAATACATGACCTCTGTTTTTCCGTATTTTTCCTCAAATGCCTTAGGTAAAAATGAAATTATGTAAAAATAAATAAATAAATAAAATAAAATCACTGGAGTTCTATGGCCGTCCATGGCACTAAAACATCGTCATCCACTGCCTGTACATAAAAACAAATCCAATTTCAGGTTGCGTTGTTTTCAGCTTGGGGGAAGAGGAGCTTTTTATTTTTTTTCTCCTGGGCTAGAGTTGCATGCGGCACCACGGGTCGATGGATCGGCTGGCCGCCCATTTTCTCCTCCTCCTCGTCTATTTGCAGCTTCTATTAGTACTCGTCATACAGCAGGAAAAAGGGGCAGCAAGGTTGTTGTCTGCGTAAGATCGAAGGGGGCTGGGATCATGTGCGGCACACCCCCCGAAAGAGGATGATACTGTGTTGTCGCATCCCTCGGGGCGCATCCCTCTTATGTATTGATTAGAGTGCAGACTGATGCACGCCAAGGTCATGCAATTGCTCAAAATGGTAGCCTCCAATAAAACATAATACACTCACCTCATCGCTCCGATATGTGAAGTGAGTGACAGGCGAGGCCCGCATTTTGTCTAGCTTTTCACCCCAAAACCATGAATGGAAAAGGGAGATGTGATGTTAGCATGGTGGCTAACCTCTTTAATTCAATGCAGCTATACTAATGTTCTTTTCACTTCATTATTCTTAGACTTAAATTGTTTGTTTTTCAGGTTTTGAAGGGGAATGCCGCTCCTCATGTCATTTGATAAGTTATACACTGTTCATTACAGTGTAATAAGTACTTACAAAAATAAATAAATGAAATACATTTAAATACATTTATTTAATTTTAAATGTAGTTATAATCATTTTATGACACTTAATCTAATATTGATAAAATCAGGATAAATATTGCATTAAATTAGGTATTTATCTATTTTATTATTTATTTCTTTATTAATACAAAAAATACACAAAATAGGTCATATTTTATTTACATTTTATAAAATAATATAGTTATACAGAAATTAATAAATGATTTTTTTTTACACTTAAAAATCAATTCTCACTAAATATGTTGATATACAGTACAACAATATTGTACATATAACAAAAAAAAAATAAATAAATAAATAAATAAAATAAAATTAAAAAAAAAAATATATATATATATATATATATACACGTATGTATGTATATGTATATATATACATATATATATATACACGTATGTATGTATATGTATATATATATATTAGGGGTGTAACGGTACGCAAAAATCTCGGTTTGGTATGTACCTCGGTTTTGATGTCACGGTTCGGTTCATTTTCGGTAGAGTAAAAAAACAAAATGCAAAATATAAATGTGCTAGTTGTTTATTACACACTTTTGTGCTTTCAACAATAGGAACATTAGCCTATACAAAGCTATAATTTTGCTCAAAAAGTAGCGGGTATTTAAAGATTATAATCCAACAACAATTTGCCTTTCAGACCCCGCGTATTGGTCCGCTTTCTTTCTGAAAAAAAGAAGAAAAAAGAAGTCCTGTGCTAAAGAGAAAAGCAATCCCAATGACAAAGATTTTAACATGTATTTTACAAATGAAATGCCTCAATTATTTTTTTTCTTATGAACGGTTTTCAAAAGTTTTACTGGTGGATTTTCTCAAGTGAAAGCGCCACACAGAAATTAATCAATTTAATTGTATAAGCAGGATCTGTGTATTATTCTTATTATTTAATTACAGCTCATTTAATTAGCTCATTTCAATTTATTTTATTTTCTCTTGAGTGGTAGATCGGGGCACAGTTGACTTGTCTTTGTGGATTTACTGCTGTCTTCTCTGCTATAATAATAACCAACACCTGCCCCGGGTTCAATACAAAACCCTCCTACCACAACAAAACAAGTAGGAACTAATATTCACATAGGAACTAAAGTCATACAACATAAAATATACAGTCTAAATCAGGGGTGTCCAAACTTTTTGCAAAGGGGGCCAGATTTAGTGTGGTAAAAATGTGGGGGGCCTACCTTGGCTGACGTCCTTTATGTAGAACAATACATTCAAGCAAATTTTAGCTAGCCATTTTGTGTGTCACATTTGCTTTATCATTTTTTTTTAATCAATAATTTCAACAATCTCGCAACTAGCCTATGTGGCGTTCTCTTTCGACTCTCGGGCTCTTGCGAAATACTGCTGCTGTGAAATTAAACTAGCTTTCAAGTTGCTTCAATTTCTCGCTACATATCTTCCCTGTAATCTTTTTGTATATGTCAGCGTGTCTTGTTTGGTAATATCGCCTCACATTGAAATCTTTAAAAACAGCGACTGTCTTTTTGCAAATGAGGCAGATGGTTGTTGCGTATTATAGTGAAGAATAGTCCAAATTCCACCTATCCTTGAAGCGTCGGCCATCGCAGTCAACTTTTTGTTGTTGTTGATTGCCTCCATTTTAGAAAATTGGGAGTAAAGGGTCATACGGGGTAATGTTGCTTAGAGTGCTGCTGCATTTTACTGGGTAAATGAGGAGCAGCATTTAGTGTGTAAGATACTTCATATGCTGGTAGCAGTACTGCTGACCAATTTATTGAGTCTGTGTGTGGGCCAGACGTTATTGATTTTATGACAGAGGCTGGGGGCCGGATGAAATTTGACCACGGGCCGCATTTGGCCCCCGGGCCGGACTTTGGACATGTCTGGTCTAAATGAATACATTTTTAAAATATAAACACAGAATAAAATAAATAATCGCCCATTTAAATAAAATAAATCAAAATGAGCTAAAACACCAATAGTTAAATAATAAGAATAATACACAGATCCTGCTTACACAATTAAATTTATTAATTTCTGTGCGGCGCTTTAACTTGAGAAAATCCACCAATAAAGCTTTTGAAAACCGCTCATAAGAAAAAAAAAAATTCATTGAGGCATTTCATTTGTAAAATACATGTTAAAATCTTTGTCATTGGGATTGCTTTTCTCTTTAGCACTGGACTTCTTTTTCTTCTGTCTTTCAGAAAGAAAGCTGACCATACGCAGGGTCTGAAAGGCAAATGTTGTTGGATTTTCTTTAAATACCTGCTACTTTTTGAGCAGAATTCTAGCTTTGTATAGGCTAATGTTCCTATTGTTGAAAGCACAAAGGTGTGTAATAAACAACTAGCACATTTACATTTTGCATTTTGTTTTCTTACTGTACGAAAATGATCCGAACAGTGACCTCAAAACCGAGGTACGTACTGAACTGAGATTTTTGTATACCGTTACACCCCTAATGCACACCAATTTGATGTAGAGTGCGGCGTATGGTCTGAGCACTAACAGGCTGACCCCCCCCACCTCTTCAATCTCTGTAACGAGTAACGTGACATTTTGGAGGGAAAATGACAAGCAGTACTCAATTTTGGACATTTAGGGATGTACGTAGTTTCTGAGGGGTGTACTCACTTTTGTTGCCAGGGGTTTAGATATTAATGGCTATATTTTGTTATTTTGAGGGGAAAATAAATGAACTCTATTATTATCAGCTGCACACAGACTACTTTTCATTGTGTCAAAGTGTCATTTTGTCAGTGTTGTCCCATGAAAAGATATACTTAAATATCTGCAGAAATGTGAGGGGTGTACACACTTTTGTGATACACTGTACGTGTAATAGTTGTTAATTCCATCTGCTAGTGTGAAGTCAAGCACAATTTTAGTTTTATACGTTTTCACCAGAGAAACTTCCAATCAATAAAACGTCCTTCCGCCTTTTTTCAGATGTCCGACTTCAACATATGCCACGCTCTGTAGGTCCCGAGGTCTCCTGCTCGGCGGCCCCTCTGAGCGCCGTCGGTGGCAAGTTGTCTGCGCCGGTCCACTCTAGCCAACCGGTCCTCTTCACCTTCGACGTACCCGTGCGCCACTCGCACCACAGCGCCCTGTCCAACAGCGCGCCGCAGGACTACCTCCTCCTGCACCAGTGCGTGAGCAGGAAGACTGAGAGCGCACGGTAAGGGTCGAGCTTCCTGTTTGTCGGGTCAACGTACAGGCTGGCCGAGCTTCCTCCCCTGTCGGAATTGGAGGGATAAATATTGTCGAGCTTTTTGGAAAGATAATACTAATCGATGCTAGCCGTTTTGAGCTGTATACTCATCAATTCTTTGTTGAAGAATATACTTGTTGATTCGAATCCGACGTCCATTGCCGTTGACGACTCTACTTGTCAGCTACATTATTCAACGGGGAGAGGCAGGAAGTGAATTGCAAGCCCGTATACAATTTTACTGAATGGCGACATTTTGATGAATCTAACCCATGTTGTATTGCTGATTGCAAAACTGCAGAGAAAGGTGGTCTAAAGGCTTGAACGATCTTGAAAAAAAGCTATCATTGCGATTTTTGGAGGGTTGCGATATATTGCGATCTTATAACTAGTAGAATTTTTACAAGATAACTTGAATAGCTCTATTTGGAATAGGCCTGAACGATATTAGAAAAATATAACATTGTTATTTTATTGCCAAGGCTCCACACTTACTTTTTGCATTGGTGGCACCTAACTTTTTCTTAAAGGGATCCACGGATAAGAAGACATGTAGTTCTTAAAAGATAAACGTGATTATGAGTTAAAATAATTTTATATTGAAACCCCTCTTGATGGTTTCATTTTTATACAGTTTGTAAAATTAATTAAACTAGCAGATCTAGAGCTGAAACGAATACTCGAGCAACTCGAGTAACTCGAGTTTAGGGCTGCAGCTATCGAATATTTTAGTAATCGAGTAATTGAATGAAAATTCTATCGATTAATCGCGTAATCGGATAAAACTTTTTTTTTCTTCTTCTTTCTTTTCTTAAGCTAAGGAGCACTGATAAATATACATGAGAAAAAAAGACATTTAATCCAATATTGAATCATTTTCAGTCAATCAATGTCTTTATTTTCGATGTACATTTTTGGAAACAGCCAACAATTGCATCTCAGATGTGACCAGAAAAAAAAAATCACTGCTTTTACTCAAAAAACTTCTAGATCTTATTAAAAAAAAAACATACTTCTTACCTAAAAATGTAATTACGCTTGATAACACACGTCACTTGAAAGCTACGTGTTTTTCCCATGTGTTTCAATTGAATTTCCATTTGTGTCAAGCTATTTTTAAGTTCTAGTTAAGTTTTAAGTTTGTCTAAACTGTAAGTACTGATAGGATTTTGAGTTTTTGCAGTGTTCAAAATAAATGTATGATACCTGCTGTATTGGAGCACATTAGGGATCAGTGCTACTTGGTGTTTTATTCAGCAATGACGACTGAGAGCTAAAACTGACAGTTAGCTTTATTATGTTTTAATTTTACACCCTCATCACTCTACAGCGCTGTGTTTTTACAGATTAAATAAAGCCTGTATGTAAGACACGTTAGCCACACATCGACAGTGGTCATAATCAATAGAAACCTAGCCCTCAGAAGGGCTAACATTCCGTGAGCGAGTGACAGTAACGTTATATTTATTAGCGATGAGAAGTCTACTGCTTAAAGATGGCGGCTGTTTACTAACTGGCCTAGACGCGGCCGAGTCTGTCATTTGCCATCTAGTCCTAAATGCATGCAATATCTATGAGATGCATCGGACACTACCTGCTATCACACTAGCATCATGGGAGCGTCGTTTTTAGCAATGTCGGTGTAGTTTGTAGTGGCTGTCGGCTGCGGTAATTTTTATTTTTTTAATTGCTTCTATGCATGTGACGTCAGCGCGTTAAAAGTAGTCCGGGCAAAACGTGATGCTTAGAGCTGGCAAAATTACTCGGATCAGTTTGGACATCTTTTGCTGTCAATAGTAGCCAACAGTGATGTTAATAATGGCGTTAGAATATAACGGCGTTATTTTTTTCAGTAGTGAGTAATCTTGTAGCAGCCCCTCGGAATGACGACGTGAGATCGACTGATGTGCAAGGTTTCTTTATTTTCCAAACAGTCCTTACGACACCGTGAAACTAAAATTCAATACAAAACAATTAACATTTCACAGTGATCAGTTATCAAACAATTCCAAACAAATAAAATACCTCGCTGCGCTCTCCGAGGCGTGCAAATCAACCCGAACACGGATGTGCCGCTCCAAGACAAATTAAGCTGACATCAGCTGGTTAAATCAAATAAGTTTGAATTTGTTAGATGGTAAAAAAGGCAAAGCGTAGATATCGTAACTCAACAAGGAAGCGAGCATACAGGCTCCTGCGTTGACAAGACGCGGCTGTCTGCTGATTGACAACCGGATGTTACGTCGTTTAAATATGCGCAGCATTGGTCCAAACAATTTATTAACAATTTACAAAATAGCAAAGATCGTTCACAAATATAATAAAAATGCGCTTAATTAATATTGGCCTCTTACAAATCTAATGAATTACTTTTCTCATCTTGGCAATGCCGTTACCGTTACTGAGGGGTGAAAGGCGTGCGTTACTATGCGTTAGTTACTTTGTTGGCTGACGTGAGAAAAGTCTGAGAGAGACGGACTCACAGAGACGAGAGAGCGGAGCAGGAGTGGGGACGCTGTTGCAAACGCGATGCTAGGTGGCTCCAATAATACCCGACTGTAGCCGATAGCCTACAAACTATGCCCACATAATGCTACGGTAGAAATCATATATTATAGAACTAGATGCAAATGACAGACACAGTGGCATTAGCAACATATCTAAAGAACAAGATGCGTTAGTAAACAGCCGCCATCTTAAAGCAGTAGACCTCTTAGGAAAGCTCTGTTGTACAGAACCTTCCTAGCGAACCTAAGTAACCTTTTATCTAAAATGCTCCTAAATTGGCAAAATCTTGACTTCAATCTATCTTTAAATGATGAAACAGTTTTAAAACTTACACATGTCGAAAGTAGGCAGAAGGGAACTAATGCAGTAACGGGAGCAATTTTAACAACTTTAACGGTTGATTCAGAACATTAAATGACTTCCACACATAGCAAAGGTTACTATCTAGTTATCGCAGTTTCCGCAATACCCCAGTGTCTAGTTAAGTTTAGGGTAAAGAATTGGGCTAGGGCCAATTGTCCCAAAAACCCTTTAAACTTCGCATTGTGTGACCTTTTTTTTTTCTTTTTTGAGGGAAAAAAAAAAAAAATAAGAAAGAAAATTATCACCAGTTACTTTGCCAAATAACCAGTGGCGCCTCCAGAAATTTTTCATCGGGGTGGCCAGATGGGGCCACTTAAAATCTTGGGGTGGCCAAAACTAAAAGCTATAATTTTAGGTTTTCAATTTATTATTGCAGTAAAAAGGTCAGGGGAAAACTATCAGTAAAATTGTGTAATATTTGATGTTACTAACGATTTAATGTGCATAGTCCATAACTGTCCAGTCAACATTTTGAGTTCCACAACAATTCTGTTTTATTGTGTTATGTATGTATTAGGCATAAGGTGTACATTTAACTAGGGCTGTCAACAATCAAGTTAATCACAGCTTAAAAATTAATTAATAGTAATTAAACGCAATTCAAACCATCTCTAAAATATGCCATATTTTTCTGTAAATTATTGTTGGAATGTAAAGATAAGACAAGACGGATATATACATTCAACATACTGTACATAAGTACTGTATTTGTTTATTATAACAATAAATCCACAAGATGGCATTAACATTATTAACATTCTTTCTGTTAAAGGGATCCACAAGAAAGGCTTGTAGTTCTTAAAGGATAAATGTGAGTTTGTATATTGTGACTAAATATTGCCATCTAGTGTATTTGTTGAGCTTTCAGTAAATGATACTGTAGCGACTTAACTGTTCTGCCCAAATGCATGATGGGAAGTGCTGCAACCATGACTGTGTGTGGTGGCTGCAAATGCTATATCTTCTCTGCGTTGGGTACACTACAGGGTGTTTAGAAAAAGATCAACTCCAGTCATCCTTCCCCACGTCGCTTCCCACAATATTTATTGTTGCTGTGGGAGGGATGACAAAGCTTTTGCCAATTTAAAGTACGGCCCCAATGAATGCTTTTATCTACTCCACTCACTTGACACTGCCTCTTATCTCTGTATATAAGTAAAACGGCGCCATTGTAGGCTGTTTGCGGCAATGCGCGAGTAAGTCGTACCGCGACGGCGTGATTAATTTTAAAAATAAATCACAGCCCGTTAACGCGATAAATTACACAGCCCTACATTTAACAAAATAAAATAAATGCATTCATTTAAATGCATAACTGATGCTACAACAATCTAACGACATACTGGCAAGCGGGGTGGCCAACCAATTTATAGGGGTGGCCTTGGCCACCCCTGGCCACCCCCTGGTGGCGCCACTGCAAATAACGAATTACTTTTACATTCAGGTAACTGAGTTATTAACGCAATTCCTTTTTGGGAGAAGTAATTTGTAACTGTAATTAATTAATTTTTTAAAGTAGGATTAACAACACTGGTAGCCAATGAGTTCAGCTTTTATATTGTTGAGCACAAGTATAGGGGGAAAAAAGCCGGTTTTCACCACGTCGACGTCATCAACATGCGGAGCAGCTTCCAGAAGTCGAAAGCATTCGTTAATAACCCGGAGAACACCAACACAGCCATTGAGCAGGGGATGATCAATGAGGGCGAAGATGCAATCAATCACTTTGCTATACGTCGGCATCCCCCCCATCACCACCACTAGCATCGTCCCTTCCCCCACCCTCCCTGAGGCACAACGGCCCTCGCTGTCCCGCGACTCCCGCATAAATCTGCTGAGTCAGGAATAAAATGAAAGCCCTTCGTCCATTTCATCAGCGCCACACACAAAAGAAACCTTCTTTCTGTGAGTCATTGGTCCTATGATTTCATCGGTGTAAAAATGCGGACCCCTGCTCGCCCCCACAGTGTCCTTCCTTCACGTCAGACAACAAAGCGTTACGTCGATGTTAATCGTCTTGCAATGATGGACAACTGGCGGGAAAATCGTTACGGTTGTGATGGAAGGTGACCCCAAGTCTGGGTTCGACACCCATCAAACTCAGGTCAAACGGGCAGGTGCTCAAGGTCATACAGGGGCGTGGCCAACTTTTTCCCCCTTCGGCATTTGAATGCTATCTTGGGAAACATAAAAATGTGGGGTCAAAAATTATGATGCTGATTGTAATTTCAAATGGTGTTTATTTCATTTCTATGGCAGTTCTGTAGCCCCCTCTGCTGCCGGATACTGTAAGTACAAAATAATTATGGAAAATGTAATGGCGATTCGAGTTACTAGAATTTTTTGTATTATATATTGACCGTATATGACTGTATTACTGTAGTTTTGTTTGAAAAAATAAAAATAAACATTTACCCAAATAGTTGTTAGGGAGATGTCACCATTGATTTTTATTTTTTATCAGTTACAAATTTAAAATTGTCGTTTACAGCCTACAAGTAGTCCCCAGGTTAAGACCATAAGCGGGCAGCCCCCCCCTCTGGTGGCCAAAAAGCGTCATTGCATGTAATTGACTTTCAATATACTGGACTGTCTCAGGAAATTAGAATACACAATATTCTAATTTTTTGAGACAGTCCTGTGTATATATACAGGACTGTCTCAGGAAATTAGAATACACAATATTCTAATTTCCTGAGTCAGGAAATTAGAATATTGTGTATTCTAATTTCCTGAGACAGTCCTGTATATATACACAGGACTGTCTCAAAAAATTAGAATATTGTGTATTCTAATTTCCTGAGACAGTCCAGTATATACTGTATAATAATAGCACATCAATAAAACTGCAACAAAAATGAATTAAATATACAAAAAAATATTAGGGCTGTCAAAATTATCGCGTTAACGGGCGGTAATTAATTTTTTAATTAATCACGTTAAAATATTTGAGGCATTTAACGCACATGCCCCACTCAAACAGATTAAAATGGCAGCACAGTGTCATGTCCACTTGCTACTTGTGTTTTTTGGTGTTTTGTTGCCCTCTGCTGGCGCTTGGGTGTGACTAATTTTATGGGTTTCAGCACCATGAGCATTGTGTAATTACTGACATCAACAATGGCGAGCTACAAGTTTATTATGTGATTGAAAATTTTACAAATTTTATTAAAACGAAAACGTTAAGAGGGGTTTTAATATAAAATGTCTATAACTTGTACTAACATTTATCTTTTAAGAACTAAAAGTCTTTTTATCCATGGATCGCTTTAACAGTTATAATAATAATAATAATAATGTTAATGCCATCATGTTGATTTATTGTTATAATAAACAAGTATAGTATGTTGAATGTATGTACCCGTCTTGTCTTATCTTTCCATTCCAACAATAATTTATAGAAAAGTATGGCATATTTTAGAGATGGTTTGAACTGCGATTAATTATGATTAAATAATTTTTGAGCTGTGATTAACTCGATTAAAAATTTTAATCGTTTGACAGCCCTAAAAAATATATTTTTATAGTGGGTCAAAATTATTTTTCGAACATATCATGTGACTAGCACCTTAGAGAGTCATTTGCTTTGCATATAATTTTCATTAAAAAAATATATATTAGTAGAGGGAAATTTTATTTTCAAATGATTTTTTTCTTTGATTGAAAATATTTAAAGTAATAAATATAAATTTTTGAGGGATTAAATGATTGAGACACATATGTCCTACCCTTAATATGGCCCAAACACAAACAGGATAGCTTCAATCAAAGAAAATGTTTTCAATGAAAAATTAAATGTTCAAATGCAAAATTTTCAATCTGAAATATTTTTTCCGCATTCAAAACCTTTTTCTATGATTGAAATTTTTCTTTTTTTGCCTGAAGTGATTTTTCTTTTTAAACATATATTTTTTAAGCAAATTATTTTTTTATTTAATAATAAGACAAAAATGTCCTAGCCAAAATGTGGCCCAAACACAAACGACTTCAATTAAAAAAAAAAAAAAAAAAAATTAAATTAAAATTTTTTTTTTTTTTAATCCCTTTCATGTGCATATTTTGGGAGTTTTTTGAGTTTCAAATTTATTCAAAATTATTGTTATTTTTATTTATTTATTTTTACTGAAGCGATTTTTTTCGGGTCGACAATATATATTTTAATTGAAGCAACTGTTTTTTTTTTGGATTGAATAATAAAGACACAAATCTACCTCCATATGGCTCTGCTCAAGGGATATAATTTTTGACGGTGGTAACTACATTAGCACGACACGGGCGGGCGTACCATATTCAATGGATGATGATCTTGGCAAAAATTATTGCCTCAGCAGCCTGATTTAGAATTCCCCTCAAGAATGATGGGAAACAAAAACGCTCATTGTCAACTTATTATTATAATTATTCTTGTAAGTTAATTTTATTGCTGACACTGTGTTTCGGGGTCATCAACATGATGTGCCCTCCCCTGCCCCAAAAGTCAAACTCCCCCTACGGTTAAGACGCACTCGACTCGATTTCGACTTTATGACGCCGGAGTCTCGTCCGCCATTTTGTCTCCAGTCTTTTTTTTTTTTTTTTTTTTTAGTCGCTCAAACAGTACCTAATTGTACCTCACAGTATCTCATTTTTTTTACTTTAATTTAATAACATAACTTGTTCTGTCCTCACTCAACGTGAAGTTGTTCAGCTAGACAGACAGCAAACAAAGTAATTGTGCTTTTTGAAGGTTTTTGCTTCCTTCACTTTTGACAATTTATAAAGCTGTAACACACATATGTACACGTCTGTTCAAAACGACACGCATTTTAACAATAAAACACTCGACACAAAATGATTAGTGTTCTAGCGTCCATCTACTCTGATCTATATGTAAATTCAATAGATTCAATTAGCCTAATTTCCATTGCAAAAGTCCGCTAGCTTAAATGCTATGAATTCTAACGTATTTACAATTCCTATAACAAATCACGAACACGTATTTCCACGAACTAGCTCTAAAGTTAATTACAAATGCATTAACAAACACATATTGGCCGAAGAAACTTCCAGTTTTATGTGGGCCAAACCAGAGCGCAGCTATCCTTAATCCACGTGAGACGTCTGAGTGCTCCTGTACGGAAACATCATTGAACGACAGCCCAACCAGACCCAACGCTGCCACCAGAGGGCAGTGTATCCTCCACCAATAAACAAAATACCATACTTTTGTACGTTTTGGATATTTTTTTTTTTTTTTTTTTAAAGGGTTAATTCCGACCTTCACGGATATTCGGGTTACGTCACCAGCGTAGGAACGGAACTCGTTTGAAACCCAGGGACTACCTGTATTTTATTTATTTACTGTTTGTTATTCATTGAATATTTTAATTTCAGCTGCTTATAAGGGGCGTAATGGTACAACAATATGGATAGATACATCACTGTGATAACAAAAGTCCAATCAAATGGATAGAAACGCAAAACATTGATCCACATTCTATTCATATCAATTGTTTTCACTCAAAAATAGTCAAAAACCTAAAAATTGCTTTAGAATTTTTATTGCTTGAGGTGAAATGTAGCTGTGTTAGCTATCGTATTACCGTATTGGCCCGAATATAAGACGGCACTGATTATAAGACGACCCCCTCTTTTTCAAGACTCAAGTTTGAAAAAAAGACTTTTTGAACACCAAATTAATTTTTCTACAGAAAATAATTACAGTACATCTGAAACAATTGATTATAACAATATATTTGAGAGAATAAGCATGTTATTATGCCTCATTTAAATCTTAATATCTGAACATTTAAATATGTAAACGAAAGTGCAATCGTAAATGAATGGCTTCTGGTTTTTGAAATGTAAATAAACCAATCTATTGTGATAAAATGACAAAATTGCAATAACTGCATTAACCATCAAAGTAAAGTCTAACTGTAACTCTAGTCTTGAAACAAATCTGAATACGGAAAAACATTGCAGTAAAATAATGCGAACTGGTTAAACTTGAGAGTAGCTGAGATCTGTCATGACAGAACATCGCTTCAATGATATCTGGCGTCATCTAGCGTTGTGAATGGGTATAACGTCTAGATGGTGAATATAAGACGACCCCCACTTTTTCAGTATTATTTCAATGCAAAAAACAACATCTTATATTCAGGCCAATACGGTAATTTTTTTTAAAAGCTGATTGAGTTGAATTGTGGCAAACTTTGCAATAGTGGCAAATATTGTAATATTCAAAGATTTAACATTGCATCGTATCTTCATAAAATTGGTGAAAAGACCCCTGTTGGAAACAATTAAATACCTTAATTGGGTAAAAAAAGGTACATGCAAGAATGAGACTGTGGTTCACCACCTGGTGATCAACTGAGTGAGTAGAAGTGCTATATGCAATCACAATTTGGAATTTAGTTCAGCAGGTTTAAGTCTACCAGGAATGTTGCTATACTGGACTGTCTCAGAAAATTAGAATACACAATATTCTAATTTTTTGAGACAGTCCTGTGTATATATACAGGACTGTCTCAGGAAATTAGAATACACAATATTCTAATTTCCTGACTGTCTCAGGAAATTAGAATACACAATATTCTAATTTCCTGACTGTCTCAGGAAATTAGAATATTGTGTATTCTAATTTCCTGAGACAGTCCTGTATATATACACAGGACTGTCTCAAAAAATTAGAATATTGTGTATTCTAATTTCCTGAGACAGTCCAGTATTTAGTCCCCGATTGTGTTTGATGTTGCAGGAGCGCCAGTTTCTCCCAAGCCATGAGAGGCAACGTGTTCTTGGGCAGCGACTCAACTGTCCAGAAGTTGTCGCACGGCTTCTCTCACTGTCTGAATGGGATGGGCGCTCAGCTGCACGGCTTCTACAGTCTCCCCAAGCCCGGCAAGCACCACCTGCCGGCCGCGCCCGATGACTCCCCCCAGGAGGGCTGCTACGTGCTTCCTCGCGGCGCCCCGTCCGACACAGACTTGGAGAACGAGGAAGTGTACACCTTCCAGACACCATGCAACGCCCTGGCCGCCGAGCGGGCTAGCGACAACTACGACCTCCCCACCCCACCCGGTTCTTTCTACCAAATACCGCGGACGTTTGATAAGAACCACAACGCATTGACGCCCTCCAGTTCAGAGTCGTCCTGTGCGCCCCCGCCCAGGCCGCCAAAGCCAGGCTCGGACGGACAGTGGGGGAGTCCGTACTCCCAGAACGGGGAAGCTTCGGCGGCGGTGTCGGTCATCCCAAGAAGGAATACGCTGCCTGCTGTGGAAAACATCAGGCTGCACAGAGGTTTGCTACAGAAATTGATAAGACTAATGAAGTTTATCTTATTCTATTTTATCTTATTTCTCTGTGCGATTGTTCTTGTTATTCACAGGCTCTTCCTTCGAAACAAGCAGCCATCAGCGTCCTATCCATTTCAACAACTCGGGTCAGTCCGTCGAATCAGTCAATGACGGCTTCAGCTCATACCTTGTAAGTCGGATCATCCGATGAATCGATCCTAAGACAAGTTCTGCAATCTTTATCTAGCCAAGGTGCACACAGTGTTTTATATCCTGAGTTACACCACCTGTCCCTCTCCACAGAGAACCCGAACTTCACTTACCCGCTCGGACAGCGGCAACTCTGACGACAACTACGTCCCCATGAATCCAGGGTCGTCGCCACTTAGCGCGGCCCAGGCGGACAGTCCCAAGAACATGTATATCCCCATGAGCCCCGGTCCGCACCACTTCGACTTCCCGGGCTTCTCGGCGACGCTACCTACCCGTAAAGGGAGCAGTGCTTCCCTTTGCCACCGGCCCGGACGTCTAAGCGACGTCACGCCCCCTCCCATCAATCGGAATCTGAAGCCTAACAGGAAGTGTAAGTGATGGCAAAATTTTCTGATGACGTGGGAGTGACATGAATGAATGATCGTTTTTTTTTTTAGTACCGTTGATGACGACAAACATTACGCCCATTTGAACTGTGAAAATGTTCGAACTGGGAAGTGTATCTTAAAATTGTACTGACAGAGCACCTTTGCGTACCACAGCCAAGCCAACACCTCTGGATCTAAAGAACAATGGCTTCATTGACGAGCTGCCATTCAAAAGCCCGGTCACCATGTCCTGGACACGGCCCATGTGAGTATCTAATACTTACATGACAAATATTTAGTATATAAGTATTTAGTCAACAACCAATTGTGCAAGTTCTCCTACTTGAAAAGATTAGAGAGGCCTGTAATTGTCAACATGGGTAAACCTCAACCATGAGAGACAGAATGTGGGGTGGGGGGGGAACAAGGAAAATCACATTGTTTGATTTTAAATAATTTATTTCCAAATTAAAGTGGAAAATGAGTATTTGGTCCCCTACAAACAAGCAAGATTTCTGGCTGTCAAAGAGGTCTAACTTCTTATAATGAGGTCTAACGAGGCTCCACTCATTACCTGTATTAATGGCACCTGTTTTAACTCATTATCGGTATAAAAGACAACTGTCCACAACATCAGTCAGTCACACTCCAAACTCCCTTATGTCCAAGACCAAAGAGCTGTTGAAGGACACCAGAGACAAAATTGTAGACCTGCACCAGGCTGGGAAGACTGAATCTTCAATAGGTAAAACACTTCAACTGTGGGAGCAATTACTAGAAAATGGAAGACATACAAGACCACTGATAATCTCCCTCGATCTGGGACTCCCATGCAAGATCGCACCCCGTGGCGTCAAAATGATAACAAGAACGGTGAGCAAAAATCCCAGAACCACACGGGGGGAACTAGTGAATGACCTACAGAGAGCTGGGACCACAGTAACAAAGGCCACTATCAGTAACACAATACGCCGCCAGGTACTCAAATCCTGCACTGTCAGACGTGTCCCCCTGCTGAAGCCAGTACACGTCCAAGCCTGTCTGCGGTTTGCTGAGAGCATTTGGATGATCCAGAACAGGACTGGGAGAATGTGTTATGGTTAGATGAAACCAAAATAGAACTTTTTGGTAGAAACACAGGTGCTTGTGTTTGGAGGAGAAAGAATACTGAATTGCATCCGAAGAACACCGAACCCACTTTGAAGCATTGGGGTGGAACATCATGCTTTGGGGCTGTCTTTCTGCAAAGGGACCAGGACGACTAATCTGTGTAAAGGAAAGAATGAATGGGGCCATGTATCGAGAGATTTTGAGTGAAAATCAACAAGGGCATTGAAGATGAGACGTGGTTGGGTCTTTCAGCATCACAGTGATCCCAAACACACAGCCAGGGCAACAAAGGAGTGGTTTCGTAAGAAGCATTTCAAGGTCCTGGAGTGGCCTAGCCAGTCTCCAGATCTCAACCCCATAGAAAATCTGTGGAGAGAGTTGAAAGTCCGTGTTGCCCAACGACAGCCCCAAAACATCACTGCTCTAGAGGAGATTTGCATAGAGGAATGGGCCAAAATACCAGCAACAGTGTGTGAAAAGCTTGTGAAGAGTTAAAGAAAACGTTTGGCCTCCGTTATTGCCAACAAAGGGTACATAACAAAGTATTGAGATTAACTCTTGGTATTGACCAAATACTTATTTTCCACCATGATTTGCAAATAAATTCTTTAAAAATCAAACAATGTCATTTTCTGGGTTTAATTTCCACATTCTGTCTCTCATGGTTGTGTTTACCCATGTTGACAATTACAGGCCTCTCTAATATTTTCAGGTGGGAGAACTTGCACAATTAGTGGTTGACTAAATACTTATTTGCCCCACTGTAGCTGCTGCAATGTGTTTTCGTTTGAGGCGTGAAGGTTAGCGCTAGTGTTGTGATCAAGACCACGACCAAGACTGGCCTAAAATCAGGAATCACTGAGATTAATTAAATGTTAAGAGTTTTAGGATTCAATATAAAGATTTAGGAATAAGGACTGAGACTGAGACCTGACAGGAAATAAGAAATCATTGACATTGTCAAGATAAAGAATTGTAGCAGTTAAGATCAAGACTTTCGTGAGTCAAGACTAATACCAAGACATGATCCAGCCTTGGTTTTGGTTTAGATTAAGTAATGATCCAGACTTTCGGGAGTCAAGACTAAGACCAAAACATGGTTTGGGTCTTGACTCCAAAAAGTCTTAATCTTGGGAATCACTGAGATTAAGTTAAAATCAAGACTGTACCGTAGATTCGATTGCCAAAAGACTTTTTCTAGGTCTTGGTTTCAGGGTTTCTGTCTTGGTCTTGTTCTTGCGTTTCAAAAGTCTTTGATTTAATTTTAAAGATTTAATTTCAGTTGTTCCTCATTTCTAACAAGTCTTGGTCAGGTCTCAGTCATGGTTTTGGTCTGTGTCTTGATTCCAAAAAGTCTTGATCTTGGGAATAACTGAGATTAAGTGGATTCAATTGCCAAAAGATTTAGTTTATTTCTTGGGTTCAAGGTTTCTGTCTTGGTCTCGTTCTTGACTATAACAAGTCTTGATTTAATATCAGTTGTTCCTGACTTCTAACAAGTCTTGGTCAGGTCTCAGTCATGGTTTTAGTCTGTGTCTTGATTCCAAAATGTCTTGATCTAGGGAATCTCTGAGATTAAGTCAAGATCAAGACTTTGCCGTGGATTCGATTGCCAAAAGACTGAGTCTAGGTCTTGGGTTAAGGGTTTCTGCCTTGGTCTCGTTTTTGACTATCACAAGTCTTAATTTAACCTTAGTTGTTCCTAAATTCTAACAAGTGTTAGTCAGGTCTCAGTCATGGTTTTGGCCTGTGTCTTGATTCCAAAACGTCCTGACCTTGGGAATCACTGAGATTAAGTGGAGTCAATTGCCAAAAGTTTTAGTCTAGGTCTTGGGTTCAGGGTTTCAGTCTTGGTCTCGTTCTTGACTATCAAAAGCTTTGGTTTAATCTTAGTTTTTCCTGATTTCTAACAAGTCTCGGTCAGGTCTTAGTTATGGTTTTGGTTTGTTTCTTTACTCCCAAATGTCTTGATTTTGGGAATCACTGAGATTAAGTGGATTCAATTGCCAAAAGACTTGGTCTAGGTCTTGGGTTAGGGGTCTCTGTCTTGGTCTTGTTTTAGACTATCTCAAATCTTGATTTAATCACAGTTGTTCCTGATTTCTAACAAGTGTTAGTCAGGTCTCAGTCATGGTTTTGGTCTGTGTCTTGATTCCAAAAAGTCCTGTCCCTGGGAATCACTGAGATTAAGTGGAGTTGCTTGCCAAAAGATTTAGTCTAGGTCTTGAGTTCAGGGTTTCTGTCTTGGTCTCGTTCTTGACTATCAAAAGTTTTGATTTAATCTTAGTTTTTCCTGATTTCTAACAAGTCTTGGTCAGGTCTCAGTCATGGTTTTGGTTTGTTTCTTTACTCCCAAATGCCTTGATCTTGGGAATCACTGAGATTAAGTGGATTCGATTGCCAAAAGACTTAGTCTAGGTCTTGGGTTCAGGGTTTCTGTCTCTGTCTCGTTCTTTGACTATCACAAATCTTGATTTAATCTCAGTTGTTCCTGATTTCTAACAAGTCTTGGTCAGGTCTCAGTCATGGTTTTGGTTTGTGTCTTTACTCCCAAATGTCTTGATCTCGGGAATCACTGAGATTAAGTGGATTCAATTGCCAAAACATTTAGTCTAGGTCTTGGTTTCAAGGTTTCTGTCTTGGTCTCATTCTTGACTATAACAAGTCTTGATTTAATATCACTTGTTCCTGATTTCTAACAAGTCTTCGTCAGGTGTCAGTCATGGTTTTAGTCTGTGTCTTGATTCCAAAATGTCTTGATCTAGGGAATCACTGAGATTAAGTCAAGATCAAGGCTTTGCCGTGAATTCGATTGCCAAAAGACTTACTGTCGGTCGTGAATTCAGGGTTTCTGTCTTGGTCTCATTCTTGACTATCAAAAGTCTTGATTTATTCTCAGTTGTTTTTGATTTCTAACAAGTCTTGGTCAGGGCACGACCAGATCAAGACTTTCAAAATTTGTCTAGAACCAAGAACAATCTAGTAACAGCCTCCCGGTGTGCTTTGCCACAGGCCCGCCATGAATTCCATGTCGTCGCAGCGTTGTCGTCCCATCTCCACGCAAAGCATCACCAGCACTGACTCTGCAGACAGCGAGGAGAACTATGTGGCCATGGTGAGTGTGTATAATTCAAACATTAAAAGCTCAGCATGCCATAACCACGTTCGTTTTCTCGATAGCACAACCCAGCGTCTACCTCCCCGGCCGTGAGCAGCACCAGCAGTCCGGCCCTTCGCAAGAGTGGCAACGTGGACTACCTCGCACTGGACTTCCAGCCCGGGTCGCCAAGTGCGCACAGAAAGGTAAATGGCTATTATATTACAACGTGTAAGAGCACTGTGAAAATTTTGTGTTTTTGTCACTCGGCAGCCGTCGACGTCGTCTGTAACATCTGATGAGAAAGTGGACTATGTTCTGGTGGATAAGGAGAAAACGCAGGCCCTGCAGAATACCATGCAGGAGTGGACTGATGTGCGCCAGTCTACTGAGCCCACCAAGGGGGTCAAGTCTTGACACTGGGTACATGTTTTTTGTAGGGGCTTGGAATGTTTGGACCACAAAAAAGCCATAATTCACAGTATCTATGCCTGTGCTCGGCCATAAAAGATAGCTTTTTTTCAATGAACCAAATATCATAAATAAAAATACCCTGGCCCCCGCTATAGGCGTAGGGACAGTGAAAAGAAAAAAAAAAAACAGCAAGTAATTAAATTTTGTAATTGAAACCGTAAATACACCACAAACTGTGATCCAGAAACTATCATTTCAAAGTCATTTCGCAAGATTAACTTTAAAGTTACAGTGGTACTTCAAGATACGGAATTAATTCATTCCAAAGTTGCTTTTGTATCATGGTTTTTTTCTTATAATGAATTACGTTTTAAGCAGGAAGCAGGAACTTATGGCACTGTCATGTCCTCTGATTGCCTGTCTTTGTTAATTATTTGTCACCCCGTAGTGGTGCTTAAGTGTAATGAATTTGTGAGGTTTCAGCTCATTCTACAGACGTTATCACACGACTACTCAAGCTCATAGTAAAATGTGCTAAAAGATTAACTAACTTTGGCAGCCTTTGCCTTTTTGCAGTTCTTGCCATTTCATCTCAGTGTTTGTTCCTTGAAACACCATTGCTTGTAAGTTATATTCTTTTGATGCACATGAGCATTGTGTAGCAGATTGTAGTGTGTATATTTCTTTTGTTTACATTTGTGTTCAAACGTATTTGCATTATCACATTGCTGCAAGCAAGAACTATCTATTACAGTACGTTTCATAATATAAAAGAGGAAAAGCTTCAAAAAAAATTTCGTGTTCCGAAGCTTCCGTGTCTCGAAGTACCACTGTAAAAGCTGACTGATGTCTCTCATGCGAAATCTACCGCCTGACTTTCCTTTCTTTTCATCTTGGGCAATATACAGTGGGGCAAATAGGTATTTAGTCAACCACCAATTGTGCAAGTTCTCCTACTTGAAAAGATTAGAGAGGCCTGTAATTGTCAACATGGGTAGACCTCAACCATGAGAGACAGAATGTGGAAAAAAAAAAAAAAAAAAAATCACATTGTTTGATTTTTAAAGAATTTATTTCCAAATTAGAGTGGAAAATATTTGGTCACCTACAAACAAGCAAGATTTCTGGCTGTCAAAGAGGTTTAACTTCTTCTAACGAGGTCTAACGAGGCTCCACTTGTTAGCTGTATTAATGGCACCTGTTTTAACTCATTATCGGTATAAAAGACACCTGTCCACAACCTCAGTCAGTCACACACCAAACTCCACTATTGCCAAGACCAAAGAGCTGCCGAAGGACACCATAGACAAAATTGTAGACCTGCACCAGGCTGGGAAGACTGAATCTGCAATAGGTAAAATGCTTGGTGTAAAGAAATCAACTGTGGGAGCAATTATTAGAAAATGGAAGTCATACAAGACCACTGATAATCTCCCTCGATCTGGGGCTCCATGCAAGATCTCACCCCGTGGCGTCAAAATGATAACAAGAACGGTGAGCAAAATCCCTGAACCACACGGGGGGTCCTAGTGAATGACCTACAGAGAGCTGGGACCACAGTAACAAAGGCTACTATCAGTAACACAATGCGCCGCCAGGGACTCAAATCCTGCTCTGCCAGACGTGTCCCCCAGCTGAACCCAGTACACGTCCAGGCCCATCTGCGGTTCGCTAGAGAGTATTTGGATGATCCAGAAGAGGACTGGGAGAATGTGTTATGGTCAGATGAAACCAAAATAGCAATTTTTGGTAGAAACACAGGTTCTCGTGTTTGGAGGAGAAAGAATACTGAATTGCATCCGAAGAACACCATACCCACTGTGAAGCATGGTGGTGGAAACATGCTTTGGGGCTGTTTTTCTGCAAAGGCACCAGGACGTCTGATCTATGCAAAGGAAAGAATGAATGCGGCCATGTATCGAGAGATTTTGAGTGAAAATCTCCTTCCACCAGCAAGGGCATTGAAGATGAGAGGTGGCTGGGTCTTTCAGCATGACAATGATCCCAAACACACAGCAAGGGCAACAAAGGAGTGGCTTCGTAAGAAGCATTTCAAGGTCCTGGAGTGGCCTAGCCAGTCTCCAGATCTCAACCCCATAGAAAATCTGTGGAAGGAGTTGAAAGTCCGTGTTGCCCAACGACAGCCCCAAAACATCACTGCTCTAGAGGAGATCTGCATGGAGAAATAGGCCAAAATACCAGCAAAAGTGTGTGAAATGCATGTGAACAGTTACAGAAAACATTTGGCCTCTGTTATTGCCAACAAAGGGTACATAACAAAGTATTGAGATGAACTTTTGGTATTGACCAAATACTTATTTTCCACCATGATTTGCAAACAAATTCTTTAAAAATCAAACAATGGGATTTTCTGTTTTTTTTTTTTTTTTTTTCCCCACATTCTGTCTCTCATGGTTGAGGTTTACCCACATCGACAATTACAGGCCTCTCTAATATTATGAAGTGGGAGAACTTGCACAATTAGTGGTTGACTAAATACTTATTTGCCCCACTGTAAGTGATTTCTTTCAAGCAAATATATCAGGAAAAATATGTAAATAAGTGCATAGAGAACCACAACTATCTGGGATTTCGCTGTACATGTTGCTCTTTTAGAACCACACGACAGGACCTGAAAACGTTGCCATTTTACGACACTGAACTTCAGGAAGGCTCGCTCAATTTCCAAGAAGTACAAACATTTTAGAGGTTCGACCGTCAGCATGTTTGTGGGGACGAGCTTACAGCCTCACTTTCTATTTCGAGCCAAAGCCGATCGGCGCGAGGCGATTCGAAGAAATGGTCTCGGGAGCCTCGCGTGCACTGACCAATATGGCCGCCATATGAGCGTTCCTTTTAAAGTCGCAGTGTCTGCTGTTTTGAATTGCCTTACTTGCGTAGTACTGATTTGCCTTTGACAGGTCTTTTTGCCGCCTTCTGGGACAAGTCCAATTGTTTGCCAGTGTCCCACTTATTTGCCTCTTCATTATTTTTCTACCATTTTTACAGCTTTCTGTATTTTTTCAGTACTTATTTTTTTACTCCAAAGCAAGCAGATTCTACAAAGGAGTATTCAGGCCATGATCTGAAGAAGAAAAACAAAGCACTATGAGATTAAAGTCATCATTTTACGACAAAGATGTTGAATATTTTGAGAAAAATGTTCATCTGACTTGACTTTATTCTTAAAATACGACGTACTCGACTTACACGATTTCGACTTTACAACGCCGGAGTCTCCTCCGCCATATTGTCTCTCAGTCGTTTTTTTTTTTTTTTTTCCGTCACGTAAACTACTCCACAGCATGTTCTTTTTTACTTTATTAATGTGACGTGTTCTGGCCTTGTTCAGCTTTACAGATAGCAAACAAGGCAATTGTGCTTTTTGAAGCTTTTTCCTTCCTTCACTTTTGAGAATTTTAAAAACTTTTAACACACATATGTACACTTATGTTTCAAAACGACACACATTTTAACAATAAAACACGACACAAAACAATCATGTTCAAACGTCCATCTCGTCTGATCAATATGTACATCTAGTAGATTAAATTAGCCTAATTTGCCTAAAAAAAGTCCGCTAGCTTAAATGCTAGCCATGCACACCAATGTGATGTAGACTGCGGCGTATGGTCTGAGCACTAACAGGTTGACCCTCCCACCTCTTCAATCTCTGCAGCAATGCAGAGCACTCCTGTAACGAGTCACATGACATTTTGGAGGGAAAATGACAAGCAGTACTCAATGGCCCTCGAAGACCAGGGTTGGCCACCCCTGCTCTTTTATATAAGCTGCACATAGACTAAGGGGCAGTTTACATGACGACTCTGCGACACAAAGACGCAATGACTGAGTTGCGGACTTGCCTCGCGTGCCTATGGTGTCGACAAAGACCGAAGGCGAAGACAAAAAATCCTGAATCCTGCTTCCAAAGTGGAAGAATCCGATTGCGGGGGGTCGAGGAGGGCTTCCTCGGCATGCATATCAAAGGCTCCTGCGGCGCGAGACCGCGCTGCTAACGTCAGCACTCGTACACGTCACATTGGGCGTGCACAGCGGTGCTACTAAACATTAAAAACGGCAAATATGGCGGAATGTCTGCTTTAATTTATTGTTTTAATAATATTTTTAAATCAAATATGTTGAACGTTTCAATTTTTGTGCCTTTTTGAACAAAAGAAAAATGACATTGCTTCGAGTGGGCGGGGATACTTTTTTCTGGGCTGAGGGAGGTTGGTGGGGTCAGAGTGCATCATTCTCTGTCGCCCAGTAAATCTGCACTGCCCCCTAGGGCCTGGCATGAATACTACATCGTTTTCATGCGGAATCGCGACATTGTTCAAATGGAGACGCAAATGCAAATTTGAAATTTTTCGTATTCTCGGAGAGTCAGCATGTAAACGGCCACTAATTTTCATCGTGTCAAAGTGTCATTTTATCAGTGTTGTCCCATGAAAATATATACTTAAATATCTGCAGAAATGCAAGGGGTGTACTCATTTTTGTGATATATCACAGAAAGGGTGACAATTAATATTACTTAAAAACATGACCTAAACTGTTAAATTCTAAAAAATTGTTCCCTCTAAAATAATTATGACATAAAAATACAAAACTTTTTTCTTCAAATGCATGACTGCATTCTCATTACGACGTTAAGCTAAAAAATAGGGCTGTCAAACGATTAAAATTTTTAATCGAGTTAATTACAGCTTAAAAATTAATCGTAATTAATCGCAATTAAAACCATCTATAAAATATGCCATATTTTTCTGTAAATTATTGTTGGAATAGAAAGATAAAACACAAGATGAATATATACATTCAACATACGGTACATAAGTACTGTATTTGTTTATTATAACAATAAATCAACAAGATGGCATAAACATTATTAAGATTCTCTTAAAGCGATCCATGGATCGAAAGATTTGTAGTTCTTAAAAGATGAATGTTAGTACAAGTTATAGAAATTTTATATTAAAACCCCTCTTAATGTTTTCGTTGTATTAAAATTTGTAAAATGTTCAATCAAAAAATAAACTAGAAGCTCGCCATGGTTGATGTCAATAATTACACCATGCTCACTCATGGTGTAACACAGGGGTCTGGAACCTATGGCTCGCGAACCAGATATGGCTCTTTTGATGGCTGCATCTGGCTCGCAGACAAATCTTCAGTTATTCAAAAAAAAAAAAAAAAAGTTTCGTTATGTAATGGGAAGGGGGCTAGGACCTCAGGGGGAAACCTGGCGGGCGTAAGAGCCACAGGGGAAGCGTTAAAAATAGCAACCAGTAAGGGGCGCTCACATATTTTCCATTAGCAAACTAGTGATCAGGCGACATTCGGGACACTACAGGTGCGGCAGTGGAGAACGTCTAAAGTCAGATGATGCGTGTGGCAGTCGGTTGAAATAATAGCTATAGATCTGTAGCGTGGTGCAGACAGGGATTAAATGCTTCAGTCTGTTGCTACACATTTAATTTTGCTTTATTTTCATTGTTTCTTGTACAGCTGAAACAAGAAAAAAAACAACGTCCGTCTCGCATTGCTGCACACACACGGCTCATTTCTTATTCGCTCTGAAATGTGGATTCTTACATAATTATATTAATAAACAAATACAAGTTTTTGTGACAAAACATTTAACTTCTGCATTTTAGACACTACTAGCATTCACTCGTTGTTATGTCCTCTGGTCTTATGTTGACTACTTTTTGGGTTTAATTTCTTTCTAAGATTGTACATTGTTCATCCGTCCACAGGATGTCGCTATTCTAACTCAGAATCTTAAGTTTTTCTTTGGTATTGCTGTTTGCGCTCGGCTTCCCCTAGTGGCGACTTGCTGTAAGCAGCAGGCAGAAAGAACTTTTTATTTCAGTTGGAAAAGAGGCCTTGAGGTGTTAAGACGTTACACACCTCCTCTGCACCATACATCGTTGGGAACCCTTGACAAAACAAAATCTGTAAGTTTGTACGTTTTAACAGTGGGTTAGATGTAATTTTGGTGTGTCTATTCTGTTATTTTGTTGTTATTTATGTGGCGCGAACCCACACGTTTTTGTGCTAAGCTAAAGTAGCCACTTCATTTCATTTGCTCATAATGGAGCCAGTTTTCTGTTATTTACATAAACATGTTATTGTATAGAACCTTTTATTTTGTGTATAACATTTGTGTTTTATGTATGTTTCAGTTTTACCACACACACGCACACACGTTGACACAAAGAAATAAATGAGAGGAAGGAGTTCGGGCCTCCAAGTTTCTTTGTCGGTTTAGCTCGCTGCCAAAGTCGAGTAGCCATACGCTCGGCTGAGGGCAGAAGAGTAAAAAGATTTTCAACACATCAAGCACCCAAGATGTCTCAACAAGAAGTTTCACCACCTATCAGCCAAGTGGTCACCAGGTCGGAGGCCAGTCATTCTCATTCTTCACGCCGGTCCAGAACGAGTCAAGCTGCTGCACAAGCACGAGCAGACGCCGAAGCTGCCTACGCCAGAGCACGGTACGCCAAACGCCAAATCGACATGGAGGTCGAGAAGGCACGCATCGAGGCAACACTACACGCTCTGAAGACGGAAGGTGAAGCAGAAGCAGCGCTCGCCGCAGCTAAAGTTTGGGAGGCGACTTTCGAAGAAGAGGAGCGCGCCAAAGTCGACCTCAGCGAGCAAGGGGTATTTTCCAAGACACCCCCCTCCATCAGGCGTGCACAAGAGTATGTGCATGCTCACTTTGACGACCAGCGTGTGCAAGCAGATGGCACACAAACGCCAAACACTGAGCACCTGGTTAGGCACAATGACTCTCAACAACCAGAAAATAGCCCAAAATCAGCTGGTGCTTTTCCACATGTGCGTCACATCGACATCGCTGACGAAGAGCATCTCCAATCTCATCGTGCGAGAACGGACATCTCACACCAGCCTACACCTTCAGCAACCCCACAAAGTGAACTGTCCAATTTAGCAGCCTATCTAGCACGGCGTGATCTGCTGACATCGGGGTTCAAGGTTTTCGACAACCGGCCAGAGTCCTACCTGTCCTGGAAGTCCATGTTCTGCAACGCGACGGAAGGCCTCAATCTCAAGCCCAGCGAAGAGCTCGACCTTCTCACCAAGTGGCTCGGCGGGGAGTCTCTTCAACACGCTCAGAGGATCAGGGCGGTCCACGTGAGTAATCCACAGGCAGGTCTCCAACGTCTGTGGCAGCGGCTAGACAAGACTTATGGCTCTCCAGAGGTAATTGAATCCTCACTCTTCCAACGGTTGCAGACTTTTCCAAGAATCTCCAACAAAGACACTCACTTACTGCAGGAGCTTGCTGATCTTCTGTTAGAGCTATCGTATGCCAAAAGTGAAAGTTATTTGCCGGGTCTTAGCTTTCTCGACACACCAAGGGGCATAAACCCGATAGTTGAAAAACTCCCATATGGACTCCAGGAGTCATGGGTTACACAAGGTACCAAATACAAAAGGGAAAACGGTGCAGTCTATCCACCTTTTTCGTATTTTGTGCGGTTCGTAAATGACTACGCTGAAATGAGAACAGACCCTAGCTTTATGTTACAGTGTTCAAACGTAATAAATCCAAGGGTTGATAAGACATCAGTAAGACGAGACAAATACAGAGTTCCATTGGCGGTGAATAAAATAGAGATCAGTCCGGCTAAATTGACAGCACCCGATCCAGACAAACAATGTCCTATCCACCAAAAACCACATTCACTCGTCAAATGCAGGGGGTTTAGAATGAAAACACTAGACGAAAGAAAGAACATTCTCAAAGAGCACGCCATTTGTTTTAAATGTTGTGCGTCCACAAATCACAGGGCTCGAGACTGTAAAGCTATTATCCAATGCTCAGAATGTGATAGCGATGCTCATGTGTCTGCCATGCATGTCGGTCCACCTCCATGGACACCTCAAGACTTTAATCCCCCAACCCAGAGTCACGGCGGGGAGTCTGAGGGCCCAAATCCTGTGAACACAGCCAGTTGCACAGAAGTATGTGGGCAAGGCGTAAAAGGAAAATCATGCTCAAAGATCTGTTTAGTTAATGTATATCGCCGAACTTCTCCAGAAAAGAAAAAGAGGGTATATGCCATGTTGGATGATCAGAGCAATTCATCCTTAGCCAGATCTGCGTTTTTTGACATGTTTAATGTGCAAGGTACCATATTCCCATACACCATGAGAACATGTGCAGGTTTATCAGAGACACAAGGTCGTAAAGCTGATGGCTTTGTTGTAGAAGATGTAGATGGTAAGGTCTCCATGATGCTGCCTACAATAACAGAATGTGATCAGATTCCAGATAATAGAGACGAAATTCCCAGCCCTGAGGTAGCAGCAGCTCACCCTCATTTGCGATCAATCGCTTCACAGATTCCTCCTCTCGACCCATCGGCAGACATTCTTCTGCTCCTGGGAAGGGACATCATTCAGGCTCATAAAGTTCGTGGTCAGGTAAATGGGCCAAACAATGCACCTCATGCCCAGCGTCTCGATTTAGGATGGGTTGTCATAGGTGATGTCTGTCTCTCTGGAGCTCATAAACCCACATTGAACTCATTTAAGACGAACGTTCTAAACAGTGGACGTCCCACGTTCCTCAGTCCTTGCGAAAACACAATCGTTATCAAAGAGAAATACACCAAAAACGATCCACTAAACACACAAGCGGAACTAGGACAACATATTTTCCAACAAACAACAAATGACGACAAAGTTGCACTTTCGGCAGAAGATGCGTTGTTCCTAGACATTATGCACAACAACTTTGCTAAAGATGAGGCGAATAACTGGGTAGCTCCACTTCCATTCCGCTCACCTAGGCGGCGCCTACCTGACAATCGGCAGCAGGCCTACAATCGTTTAATGTCGCTCCGCAAAACGCTGAGAAGAAAACCTGAAATGAGAGCGCATTACGCTGAGTTTATGGAGAAAATATTCAGCAAGGGCCATGCCGAACCAGCGCCCGCACTGGCGCCAGATCAAGAGTGCTGGTATCTCCCTAGTTTTGGCGTTTACCACCCGCAAAAGCCAGAAAAAATTAGGGTAGTCTTTGATTCGAGTGCTCAACTTGACAATGTTTCTCTCAATGACGTGCTCCTCAAGGGACCAGATCTTAACAACACTCTCGTAGGAGTTCTGATGCGGTTTAGGTCCGACCCATACGCCGTTATGGCAGATGTGGAGCATATGTTTCACAACTTTATAGTACGAGAAGACCACCGTAACTACCTTCGTTTCTTGTGGTTCCAAAATCATGACCTTGATGGAAAAGTGCAAGAATTTAGGATGACTGTCCATGTGTTTGGTAATTGTCCTTCCCCATCAGTCGCCATCTTTGGACTGAAAAGAACAGCCATAGAAGGAGAAATGGAATTTGGCAGTGACGCAAAAGAATTCATTGAACGGCACTTCTATGTAGATGATGGGCTAAAGTCATTCTCTTCCATAGAGCAGGCCATTGATGTTCTTAGTAGGGCACAGAAGATGCTGGCTCAGTGTAACATACGCCTGCACAAAATCTCATCCAATTGTCCTCTCATAACAGGAGCCTTTCCAACCGAAGATCGTGCTGTAGGCATGCAAGGTCTTGACATTGGGCAGACTACCCCACCAATGCAGCGCAGTTTGGGCTTAGGATGGGAGCTGTTGACTGACCAATTCAAGTTCCAAGTAAGAGTAAATGAAAGGCCGTTCACAAAAAGGGGAGTTCTGTCAGTTATCAACAGTGTGTTCGACCCACTTGGTTTTGCTATTCCAGTAATCGTAGGGGGTAGAACCATACTCAGAGACATTTCCACAAATGTTTCAGAGTGGGACACTGAACTGCCAAAAGACAAATTAGAACAGTGGCAAAAGTGGAAAAGTTCCCTCGGACACCTACAACATCTTGAAATTCCCAGAATGTACACTTCAATACCGCTGTCTGCAGCCCAAAGAATAGAGATTGACGTTTTTTGTGATGCTTCCACAAAAGCCGTAGGTGCGGTAGCATACCTCAAACTCACAAATGAGGACGGACACAGCGAAGTGGGATTCCTCCTCGGCAAAGCACGTTTAGCTCCTAAACCAGACATCACCATACCCCGACTTGAACTCTGTGCAGCAGTCCTGGCCGTGGAAGTAGCAGAGTTGGTTCTAGAGGAGCTGGATGTCACAGTCGATCAGGTGAATCTTTACACAGACTCAAAGGTAGTGCTTGGGTACATCTCAAACACCAAGAGACGCTTTCACGTTTATGTGCACAACAGAGTCGAACGCATCAGGCGCTTTGCACAAACTCACCAGTGGCATTACGTGCCCACACACTTAAATCCGGCAGACCATGCCACACGAGCGTTGCCCGCTGAGCAGCTCTCCAGCTCCACCTGGCTCAGAGGCCCAGCTTTCCTCTCCAGGTTGGACCAAAGTCAAGTTCGAAGTCAAACCTTCGATCTCATAGACCCAGAGACTGACTGTGAGTTGCGTCCTGAGGTAACAACTTGCACTACCACCCTATCAAAAGGCCAGTTTAATAGTGCCAGATTTGAAAGGTTTTCAAGTTGGAAGGTGCTGCAAAAGGCTATTGCCAAACTCCAACATATAGCTCAATCATTCAAGAACAACTCTGAGGTTTCCTGTCGTGGCTGGCACAACTGCAACAAACATTTAACTGAAAAGTCACTGCAACTAGCCAAGACCACGATCATTCGCACCGTTCAAAGAGAGGTCTTCGCAGAAGATATTGGATGCATTGAAAAAGGCACAGCTCTAAAAAACTCAAGTCCACTCAGCAAACTGAATCCATTTGTTGACACGCAAGGGCTCCTTAAAGTTGGAGGCCGACTAAAGAAAGCACAGTTGTCTGCAGAAGAAACCAATCCCATACTCGTCCCTGGAAAGCATCATCTTGCTCAGCTCATAATAAGACACTTTCACGAAAAATTATGTCACCAGGGAAGGCATTTCACGGAGGGAGCAGTCAGAGCAGGGGGCTTTTGGATTGTGGGAGGAAAAAGAGCAGTAAGCAGTGTGATTTTCAAGTGCATCACATGCCGCAAATTAAGGGGCAGGCAACCTGAACAGATCATGGCTGAGCTACCTGAAGACAGGCTGTCCACGGACCCTCCTTTCACAAATGTAGGCCTTGATGTGTTCGGTCCCTGGTCCGTTACAGTGAGAAAAACGCGTGGTGCTAATGCAGATGCTAAAAGATGGGCAGTCATATTCACCTGCATGAGTACACGTGCAATTCATATTGAAGTGATTGAGTCAATGGACACATCGTCATTCATTAATGCACTGCGTCGTTTCTTTGCCATCCGAGGTGGTGCCAAACTCTTGAGATCTGATTGTGGGACAAATTTTGTGAGTGCCTGCAAAGAGCTCCAAATAGACAAACTAGGCTGTCACAATGACAAAATAGGCACATTCTTGAAAGACAGTGCGTGCAAATGGCAGTTTAATCCTCCACATGCATCCCATATGGCTGGTTCCTGGGAACGCATGATCGGCGTCACCCGAAAAATCCTCAATGCAATGCTCCTTGAACATCCATATGGGAAGCTCACACATGAAGTACTCGTAACATTGTTAGCTGAAGTTACCGCAATTGTAAATGCCCGTCCGCTAACAGCCGTTTCTACAGATCCCGAAAACCCAGTCATTCTTACTCCTGCGATGCTACTCACGCAAAAGGTTGGCACACCACCGATTCCACCAGGGCAGTTTCAGACCAGTGACCTATTCAAAGCCCAATGGAAGCGCGTGCAGTACTTAGCTAATGTTTTCTGGAGTCGTTGGCAGAAAGAATACATCGCAGGCTTGCAGGTTCGTCGCAAGTGGAAAATAAAAAAGCCGAACCTTCAAATGGGCGACGTTGTTTTAATGAGGGAGTCTCTGGAACATAGGAATAATTGGCCACTCGGACTGATCACAAAATCTTTCCCAAGTGAGGACGGTAATGTCAGAAAAGTTGAGGTTAAGATTTGCCGAAACGGCGAGAATAGGTTTTACATTCGCCCAATTCGTGAAGTTGTGCTTTTGCTGTCTAAGGGTAGCATGTAAAACGAGTTGTTGTTGTGTATCGTTCATTAGTTAAGAGCTGACATCTTGCAGATGTCAGGCGGGGAGTGTTATGTCCTCTGGTCTTATGTTGACTACTTTTTGGGTTTAATTTCTTTCTAAGATTGTACATTGTTCATCCGTCCACAGGATGTCGCTATTCTAACTCAGAATCTTAAGTTTTTCTTTGGTATTGCTGTTTGCGCTCGGCTTCCCCTAGTGGCGACTTGCTGTAAGCAGCAGGCAGAAAGAACTTTTTATTTCAGTTGGAAAAGAGGCCTTGAGGTGTTAAGACGTTACACACCTCCTCTGCACCATACATCGTTGGGAACCCTTGACAAAACAAAATCTGTAAGTTTGTACGTTTTAACAGTGGGTTAGATGTAATTTTGGTGTGTCTATTCTGTTATTTTGTTGTTATTTATGTGGCGCGAACCCACACGTTTTTGTGCTAAGCTAAAGTAGCCACTTCATTTCATTTGCTCATAATGGAGCCAGTTTTCTGTTATTTACATAAACATGTTATTGTATAGAACCTTTTATTTTGTGTATAACATTTGTGTTTTATGTATGTTTCAGTTTTACCACACACACGCACACACGTTGACACAAAGAAATAAATGAGAGGAAGGAGTTCGGGCCTCCAAGTTTCTTTGTCGGTTTAGCTCGCTGCCAAAGTCGAGTAGCCATACGCTCGGCTGAGGGCAGAAGACTCGTCGTCCGCTCGCCATTACGAACACATCTGCAGTCACACATAAAGATATTGTAATGGCACAGAATGGGGAAATAGGAAGGAGAGGAGTCGGTGATGACGTTCCCAATTTATTGTTGGTGGCAACCATAGAAATAATAAACAAAATAACAGCGGCATCTGCAACATGCTAACTTCGCTCTCACGCCGTACGCTCTCTCCTCCTTGCTTCCCGCTACGTCACTACTCTGCCATCTGATGGCCTCTTCAAGGGCCCACAAATAGTTACGGACATTACAATACTTAACGATTAACGTATTTCTGAACTATATTAACACACAGCACTCATCACAATCATCATAAAATAAAGCAATCCGCTAATATACACAGTCAAATTATACTCTTTTTATCACCTCAAACAAGAAAAAAATACTAGTTTACAACGTCCGTCTCACATTGCTCTAAAATGCGAACATTTATTGCCCATGCACGACACGTAGCGAACGCCTCCCCCCTGCTGGTTAAAAACCGTAAGTACAACAGTCTATTTGTGGACACAAAATATTAAAATAACTATTTTGATAATTGTTATTTAATTTATTATCATTTATAAAAGTTATTAAAAATAATTCAGAGACTTATTGTTCTTTAAAAGTGTTGAAATTACATAAGATGTACATATTACTTGTACTTTTTAGTTTTAAACATATTGCATGGCTCTCACAGAATTACATTTAAAAATATGTGGTGTTCATGGCTCTCTCAGCCAAAAAGGTTCCCGACCCCTGATGTAACACATAAAATCACTTGGACCCAAGCGCCAGCAGAGGGTGCTAAACACCAAAAAACAAGTAACAAGTGAACATTTAACTGTACTGTCATTTTGATCTGTTATGAGTGGGGCATGTACGTTAATTGCGTCAAATATTTTACCGTGATTAATTTAAAAAATCTAATTACTGCCCGTTAACGCGATAATTTTGACAGCCCTACTAAAAAATATACAACTTGGTCAAAAAACAAAAATTTAAAAAGTGACATTTTGTTTTAAAAAGGTGACTCTAATCTTGCAGTGTATTAGTTTTATTTTGTTACTTTTTAAACCTGTGTCTGTGGTTTTCATACTATTCGGTAATACTCCAGTCAGGGATGGAGGCAAAATGAAGCCCTATAGGTTTCTTAACAGTATGTGTTTCTATTCCATTTCATTTGATTTTGTTTCTTGTATTCTTTTAAAGTTGAAAAGAAAGCGGGCAGGCTGGCAATTTACATTTGCAGAAAAAAAAAAACAGACTGAAGGAAGACGAAATTGGTGTAAATTATAATCCAGCAGGTGAGCCGTGCGTATGTGTGCGTGTATCTCGAGTGTTGTATTAGATTGTGATCGTGCTAGCGTGTGACATCATGATGGCCGGGAAGACTTTGTACTGTATTTAATGATGATGATTGTTTCCTTTTCAACCACTGGTATTGCTACTACTGTAAAAGCGTTTGCAAGCCGCTCATATGTTGTGTGTATGTTAATTTAATAATTTATTGTGTGCCAGCTCCGTGTCTGAGGGTGTCTCTCTCTCTCTCTCCAGTCGCTGGTCGCTTTATTAGGTACACCCAGCGGGACGTTATACATCAATGGCATAAGGCAGACAGATACGGTATTGATGTAAATTCCATTTAAAAGCCCTAAATTCATCCAAAATTTAAATAATAATAAATACTTGTATTGTTTCGAATTTATTTTGTACGGAACACCCAAGTAGCTGATGCAGGTGTGCCTAATGAACTGTCCAGTGAGCGTTCATGTCACAATGGCGTGAAGCAATATGAGAGAAGAAGCCAAGTGGAGACTTTGGTATTGGTGTATCTTTCAAATGTCAAATGTGGATGTAAAATAAATTGAGTCAATGTTTTGCTGGCAGAATTCTTTAAACATTAACCTGTGTGCAAGTTTCTTTCCATTTGGTGTGTCTAAAAGGTGCTGAGATTTGTGGTTTTGCATTCAAGTAGATGAAAACTCTTGATTCTCTTAAATTCAGCAGTGGTGCCACAAATGGGTGGCCACGGCCCTCTCTATAAATTTCTTGGCCACCCCACTGGCCTCCCTGCTTGCCAGTATATCGTTAGATTGTAGTAGAATCTAGAGCTGTCCCGACTAGTCGACATAGTCGACGTCATCGATGACGTAAATTCGTCGGCGAGTACAACATCCGGTCGACTGTAATGAAGGGTTAAAAAAATATATACAGTGGGGCAAATAAGTATTTAGTCAACCACCAATTGTGCAAGTTCTCCGACTTGAAAAGATTAGAGAGGCCTGTAATTGTCAACATGGGTAAACCTCAACCATGAGAGACAGAATGTGGGGAAAAAAATCCAGAAAATCACATTGTTTGATTTTTAAAGAATTTATTTGCAAATCGTGGTGGAAAATAAGTATTTGGTCACCTACAAACAAGCAAGATTTCTGGCTGTCAAAGAGGTCTAACTTCTAACAAGATCTAACGAGGCTCCACTCGTTACCTGTATTAATGGCACCTGTTTTAACTCATTATCGGTATAATAGACACCTGTCCACAATCTCAGTCAGTCACACTCCAACCTCCACTGTGGTCAAGACCAAAAAGCTGTCGAAGGACACCAGAGACAAAATTATAGACCTGCACCAGGCTGGGAAGACTGCATCTGCAATAGGTAAAATGCTTGGTGTAAAGAAGCTGTAAATTCTGTAAATTATTGTTGGAATGGAAAGATAAGACAGAAGACAGATATATACATTCAACATACGGTACTTAAGTACTGTATTTGTTTACTATAATAATAAATCGACAAGATGGCATTAACATTATTAACATTCTGTTAAAGCGATCCATGGATAGAAAGATTTGTAGTTCTTAAAAGATAAATGTTAGTACAAGTTATAGAAATTTTATATTAAAACCCCTCTTATCGTTTTTGTTTTAATAGAATTTGTGAAATTTTCAATCAAAAAATAAACTAGTAGCTCGCCATTGTTGATGTCAATAATTACACAATGCTCATGTGGTAAATGGTAAATGCATTAGTTAATGCATTTTAAGAAAATAATTAATGTTTAAGTAACATTACAATAATTAATATAATTGCTCACCCAACATTTAATAATGTATTAATTAACATGAGTTAGTGCATTAATTAATGCATTAGTTAATGCATTCGTTAATGCATAACCAGACAGTAACTAATAGTTTGGTGAAATTAAAAATATATATAGGCCTTTATAGGTTTAGGGTTTGTTAACTTAAGCATTTATAATTTCTTACTTAAGGGACACATGAGCTACACTTTACAATAAGGGTCCAAAAAACATTCACTAATGGTTAATTAAGGTTAAGTAATGATACCTTATAGGTATTATTTAACCTTAATTAACCCACATGTGTTCCTTAACTAAGAAATTATAAATGCTAAGTTAACAAACCCTAACCCTATATAGGCCTATGTATTTTTTTTAATTTTACCAAACCATTAGTTACTGTCTGGTTATGCATTAACAAATGCATTAACTAATGCACTAACTGATGTTAATTAATATATTAATAAATGTTAGATAAGCAATTTTATTAATTATTGTAATGTTACTTAAACATTAGTTATTGTTTAAAAATGCATCAACTAATGTTAATTAAGGGACCCTTATTGTAAAGTGTTACCAAGACTTTAATTGGGATGGGGGAATAATGAATAGAAATCAACACTGTCATCAACACTTTCTGGGTGTGACTCAGTCAGTCTTTGCCTCTTTTCTTCCTTCAGTCTCTATATTAAAACTTCCCTCCTCAACTTGTTGTTCATCTGAGAACAAACCACATCAGTTGTTCACTGAGCCACCATCAGCACAGTTTTTTCAAAACTATTATTTCATTATTATCCATATTTGACAACTCTACCACATAATAATTAATAAAGTAATGACATCAAATGTTGTAGAACAATAACATTGTAATTGTGTTTATAATAGTTGGATTCTATCCCTGAATATCCTTGCAGACTGCAGACTCCTCACCACACACCCAGGCCAAGTTCATTTTATAGGCCACAAACTGCAGGCGCGCATCGGACACCAGCAGTTTCGGCGTGCTAAAAATGACAATGCAGGATATTGTTGAGGTCTACTTCAATCTTGGACTTAACTATTAAGATATTACTGCATTATTTGCACAACGTCACCATTACATTGTCTCGGAACGCACTAGAAACAACCTAGTTGTTTTCAGATAGTATCTACTATCTGATACTATCCAGATATCACCAGATAGTTTCTAATGCGCACCACATACTTTCCAGTGCACACCAGAGTGTTAAAATTTATTTCATTTCTGTCGATGTCCCTGTAGGGGAGGTTAGACAAACAGTGCTAAAAAATATTAATAATTACAAAAAATTGCTTGCTTGCCAGTGCCCCAGTATCAGATAGGCAGGCACGTGCAGAGCACCGAAAACACCTTAAAAAAAAAAAAAAAAAAATATATATATATATATATATATATATATATATATTTTTTTTTTTTTTAAAGCCACTGTGACCTGAGTGTGTGGTGAGGAGTCTGGGGACATCTGGTGGTTGAAAACAAACAGTGTTGCCCTATCAAACCCTGTTCGCGCAAATACTGTAGTGAAAATTCTTACACCAGGTTCATTGTGGGGATTTTAAAAAAATTAATAATATGTAATTTTCTCTTACATAGTTTTCTACTTTAAAAATGAATTACCCCCCGCTCCAAGGCTGTTTCGACCTCATGTTTCGACCATGTTTGTCTGTTCTCTATATAACGATATCTCGAAAGGTACACATCTTTAAGTTCTCTAATAATGAAATAATAATTTTGAAAAAACTGCTGATTGTGGCTCAGTGAACATCTAATTTGGTTTGTTCTCAGATGAACATGTTGAGTAAGGAAGTTTTGATATAGAGGTCGAAGGGGGCAAAGACTGACTGAGTCACAGCCAGAAAGTGTTGATGACAGTGTTGATTTCTATTCACTGTTAAAGTCTTTCAGAGTCACAGCCAATTATACTGTAAAGCTGGTTAAAACTGGAAGTTATGTTGTTGTAAGGTGTATTACATTTTTGTTCATGTGCCCCTTTTGAACCATGAGCACCTGCCCCCCATCGGTCTCTGGACGGCCGTGTGGATAGGTCGAGTGATGCCCCTGAAATCAACAGGATTTTATCAAAAATGTACAGCGAGGAACTGACAAAAAATAAACAGGAAGCAACGAGAAAACTCCCCAAAATGAATAGGAAGTGACCCCCAAAACACGGTACGGGATAATGGATCGCTGGAGGAAGGCATTCCCACGCAATTTTCCCCAGAAATGACATTTCCTAGTTTCAATTCAAAATATGTCCATTTTATGTGAAGCTATGAATAAATACAAAAACATAAAATATATAATTTATGCAAAGACTATTTAAGAGTATGTAAACTAGACGAACCAGATTTTACATTGACCACACAGTAACTTTGGCATACTACAATTCACAACACTAAAACAAAGGAAACCCATCTGAGGGTCCAAATGGACTGGACATCTATCCAGGGGTGAAAGTGAGCCAGAACAGTCAGGAACGCAGTTCCGGTATAAGATTCAGGGCAAAACGTCCGGACTCATTTATCCGTTTAATTGGCTGACGTACTGACATGTGATCAGCAAAGATAGTTAGCTCTGATTGGTTCAAATGTGCATGTTTTCTGGAACAGCAAAAAAAACAAAAAAGTGTTGAATTGATGCAACAAAAAAGGGCAATGCAACAGAAAATGGATGAAATCTTTAAGAGCAAGGAAAGAGTTTAGGAGGCTTATTTATCATATTTCGTTTTACTTGCTCTGATGAGGAGGTGCAGAACATCTTAGATGTCAATGTGCACTTCGGACTTATATTCATTTATGTTAGGCTACTTATTCATTTCCTTATGATTTAAAAAAGTCAATGTTTGGGCGACCTTCAAAATATATTCCATTTCACTCTGCATAATATAAGTCATTTGTACTTATTTTTCTGAATGTATGTTACTAAACCCTATCTTTATTATTAAAAAAAAAAAAAAACCTAAAAGTAAATGTTTACATTAACTTCAATTTTAATATACATCCTTTGTTCTTAAGTAGTTAAAATTGAGATTTGAGGAAATGAGGACAAATAAAAATTAGGAGATGGAGGTAGCCGTTATTGCTGTTTTTGTTAACTTTTATTTTGCAAATCATTGAAAAAATACAATTTTGAGTAAAAATCAGTTTTTGTATGTGCTATTGAAATAACTGTGCCAAAACATTTTTATCTGCATTTCAGTGGTTTTAGGAGGTTTGATCCTATAGCCCCCGTACCGGTGCCCTATATTCGGCTTGGACTCCAGCAGACTCCGATGGCTGGATGGAGCCCTGGTGGCCATTATTCTTGCTTCATACTTTTAAGCCATTGGTGTAGTCACCTGCCACTCAAACACACCAGAACTAGCATTGAAGTTGAATCTTTGTGTCAAAATGAGTAAATTGAAAAAAAAGTGCCTTCAAAACTTTTTCCACTTAAAAAAAAGTGCGTTCAAAACTTTTTCCACTTAAAAAAAAAAAGTTTAAAACTTTTTGCTTTTCAAAAAAAGTGACACTTCAAAAAAAAAAATATATATATATATATATATATATATATATATATATTTTTTTTTTTTTTAAATATATATTTTTGCAAATGATTTTTTTCTTTGATTAAAAATAGTTTTTTTGATTAAAGCAACTTTTATTGCGATTGAATGATTTAGACACAAATGTCCTACCCCTAATATGGCTCACACACAAAAAGGATTGCATTGCTTCAATCAAAGAAAACAGTTTGAATAAAAAAGTGTTCAAATGCGAATTTCTGAGTCTGAAATATTTTTTCACATTAAAACCTTTATTTTCTATGATTTAATTTAAAAAAAAATTTTGATTTAAGTGATTTTTCTTTTGAAAATATATATTTTTTTGTTTGAAGCAACTTATTTTTTGATTGAATAATAAAGGCACAAATGTCCTAGCCAAAATGTGGTCCAAACGCAAAATTACATGACTTCAATCAAAACTGTTGTTTCAATCAAAAAAAAAAAAAAAAAAAACGACTTAAATAAAAAATATAAAAAATTCAATCAAAGAAAAATAGTTTTCAAATATATTTTTTTGAGTTTCAAGTTTATTTTTGCATTCAAAAAAAAATTTTTTTAAATTGAATTGACTTTTTCTTCGATTGAAAATATATATTTTGATTGAAGCAACTTTTTATTTGATTGAAGCCCAAAAAATTTTTGATTGAATAATAAAGAGACAAATCTACCTCCATACTTTACCCCATTTGTCCACCAGGTAGCGCCTCAGTACTTCCAGCTACTTCCTCGTGTGCGCGCGTCCCCTCCGAGCAGGAACGCTTTGCACAATGAAGCTCTCTGTTGGCTCGCGCACGCGCACGGCTCACACGGCTCCTTGTCAATGGACTGTTTGAGAAGGAGCTCAAACCACGGATACGCCAAGCAACCGAGAAGAAGAACAAGAAACACCCCGAGTGGATTTGCCGTCTTTTTTCCCCCACTCCGCACTTTAGCCCCAACACGTTTTGGGGTGACCCAGCGAGGAACATGTGACCGTGACGGCGCGTGGAAAAGATGTCAATTACGAATTAATTCAATTTGAGTGTGGATTAATTCATTTTAATTAGATTCTGACGCCTAGGAGGACGGCAATTAATCGCCTGACGTTTTTTTGTGTCTTTTTGTATGAGTCCTTATCGCACTTTCGAGCCACTTTACTCGTGTTTTTCATTTATTTATTAATTTGTTTAGTGAATATTATTTTTAACTACATGGGATCTTAGCAGAGTGATTTCCCCGCCGTGGTCTTGTTGAAGCCAACCTCACCCCGGATGGGAGAGGCGACCCCGGCTCAGTCCGCCGCTGGCGCCTTCGGTCCAATGCTGGCGGTCGGCATGGGCTCCATGGCCGCGCACGGCGCTCCCTCGGCGGCCGCCAGAGGCTCGGCTGTGCCGCAGCTCCACAGCGCCATCGTGGAGCGTCTCCGCGCCCGGATCGAGCTGTGCAGACGGCACCACTCCACCTGCGAGGACCGCTACCGCCGCGGACAGGCTGAGAGCTCGGACCGAGAGCACGAGAGTACTCTGCATCTGCTCAACGTCGTGCAGCAGGGGCCGGGGGCGCGCAAGGGCAAGAGCTGCCGCGGGGCTGCTGGACAACCGCCGCAGCCACAGCCGCCTCCGGACTACGGTGCCAGGGGTGCCAACGGGGAGCACAGGGGCGCCGAGCTGGACCACAAGATGTCTACGCGCATAGCGGTGAGTACGACGAAACCGTGTAGAAGTGAAGCTATTTTGAAAATGAAGTGTAATTTTCAACGTTTATCCTTCTAAGACACAACTTGACACACTGGCAAGTTTGACTTGTCACGTGAACACGCTCGTAACTCGAAACGCTCTTATCTCAATGCAACACAATAAAATGTATGTAAATGTTAGGGGTGTGACTAGGCATGTGCCAGTATAAGATTCTGACAGTATGATAACCTTAAGCCAAAATATTACGGTATCATGGCATTGCAATTACAGCTCTAAAATGTGTTACTTTGAGATATCTGGGTTTAAAAAAAAACTAGGGCTGTCAAACGATTAAAATTTTTAATCGAGTTAATTACAGCTTAAAAATTAATTTATCGAAATTAATTGCAATTCAAACCATCTGTAAAATATGCCATATTTTTCTGTAAATTATTGTTGGAATGGAAAGATAAGACACAAGACGGATATATACATTCAACATACGGTACATAAGTACTGTATTTGTTTATTATAACAATAAATCAACAAGATGGCATTAACATTAACATTCTCTTAAAGTGATCCATGGATAGAAAGACTTGTAGTTCTTAAAAGATAAATGTTAGTGCAAGTTATAGAAATTTTATATTAAAGCCCCTCTTAATGTTTTCGTTTTATTAAAATTTGTAAAACTTTCAATCAAAAAATAAACTAGTAGCTCGCCATTGTTGATGTCAATAATTACACCATGCTCACTCATTGTGCTGAAGCCCATGAAATCATTTGGGCCCAAGCGCCAGCAGAGGGCACCAAACACGAAAAAACAATTAACAAGCGGACATTACACTGCTGTCATTTTAATCAGTTTGAGCGGGGGCATGTGCGTTAATTGCGTCAAATATTTTAACATGATTAATTTAAAAAATTAATTACCGACTGTTAATGAGATAGTTTTGACAGCCCTTATAACAAGCGGACATTACACTGCTGTCATTTTAAGCAGTTTGAGCGGGGTATGTGCATTAATTGCGTCAAATATTTTTACGTGATTAATTAAAAAAATTAATTACCGCCCATTAACGCGATAATTTTGACAAAAAAAACCCCAAAAACTGAGTCGCGCTCAGCGGTGCTACCAGGGTGGGCAGTGCCCACCCACGGACACGCTCTGCCCACCCAAAGAATGGCAGTCTGGGCACCACGTATGGTATCCCATTCATATAGTACTGATGTGTTCTAAGTTTTAACCTTTGCGTTGTTACCTCCTCTTTCACCTTAAAAAAAAATGAATTAAAAGAAAAAAAATGAAATGAAATGTTGGTTTTGTTCCTAGGGGGCGCTACACACATTTACGCATATTTTGATTTTTTTTTTTTTTTTTTTTTTTTTTTTTTTTTTTTTTTTTACATTTTACATTTTATCAGTTTTCACCAGTGTTCACCTGGCTGTTGAGTTCGTTAAGTTTTGAAGCATTCTGAGGGGGTCAAAGTAGGGCTCAAAGCGTTGGCGAATGACTGCTAGGGGGCGCTACATAGTCTATTTGGAATTTGTCTTTACGCGGTATCAAAGATTGCACCTGTCTTGACCTGCCTGCCGATTTTGGTGCATTTTGAAGCATTCTGAGGGGGTCAAAATGAACTCAAAGGGGCTGCGGAACAAAGAATAACTATAATAATAAAACCGAGGAACCACAATAGGTTACCTAAAAAAAACATTGTCACCTGCATGTCCGTACTGTTCAGTTATGGACGTGTTCTAAGTCAAATAAAATCAAATCAACTTTTATTTGTTTAGACCAAATCACAACAACAGTTATCTCAAGGAGAAAACAAAACGTGTTTTAAGGTGCAGTAGCCGTACGCTGGATTTCGACCTCCTTGAGCATTGTAGCTTTTTTTTTTTTGCCCCCCCAGGTAAGACTAATGTCCACCTACACCTGGCATCCTGGTAACACCACTGCTTGCGCTAGCTTAGCCGCTCTGGAGACCTGAAACTAATATATAACTAACTAGCTGCATGGAATTTTTTGAAATCAACTCCACCAACTAATCAAACACCCGCTAACTCGAAGATTAAGCCTAATGTAAAAAATTCTGAACTTAAGAGCCGTCATGACAGAACATCGCTTCAATTATATCTGGCGCCATCTAGCGTTGTGAATTGGGAGAGTAGCTGAGATCTGTCATGGCAGAACATCGCTTCAATGATATCTGGCGCCATCTAGCGTCGTGAATGGGTATAATGTCTAGAGCGAGAATATAACACAACCCCCTCTTTTTCATTCTTATTTCAATGCAAAAAACCCTGTCTTATATTGGGGCCAATACAGTATTATTTATATATTTATTTATTTTATTTTGTTTTCATCACGTTGTTTAATTACCTTAAATTTTGTATAAAGTGACGGATGATGGTCAAATAAATGTGAAATCATGCTGGAGGTGTTGCCTGCACGTCAGTTGTCCTTCCTCCTTTAAGCTGTGGCCGTCTGTTTCTTTTCATTAGCCAAAATACTCCCAGACTAGACTAGACTTTTGAAGGGGTTTTGAAAAAACTCAGGTGTAGTTTTGACAGTGACAGCAGTGTTACCGACACACAGGACACAGCAACAACCGGAGGGGGAGGGGTGAGCGCTGCCGCTCCAAGCCATTCTCGCCTGCATTTCTGGGACATAAAAAAATAGCTAATACCTACTACGGTATGATGGGAAAATTCTAGTGGGTTTGAAACCGTGACGTTTTCATACGACGGTAAACCTTGAAACTAGTAACTAGGGTTGTTCCGATCATGTTTTTTTGCTCCCGATCCAATCCCGATCGTTTTAGTTTGAGTACCTGCTGATCCCGATATTTCCCGATCCGATTGCTTTTTTTTTTGCTCCCGATTCAATTCCAATCGTTCCCGATAATTTTTCCCGATCATATACATTTTGCCAATGCATTAAGAAAAAAATGAATAAAACTCGGACGAATATATACATTCAACATACAGTACATAAGTACTGTATTTGTTTATTATGACAATAAATCCTCAAGATGGCATTTACATTATTAACATTCTTTCTGTGAGAGGGATCCACGGATAGAAAGACTTGTAATTCTTAAAGGATAAATGTGACTTTGTAAATTGTGACTAAATATTGTCATCTAGTGTATTTGTTGAGCTTTCAGTAAATGATACTGTAGCCATTTAACTGTTCTGCCCAAATGCATGATGGGAAGTGCAACCATGACTGTGCGTAGTGCCACCAATTGATATATCTTCTCTGCGTTGGGAAATAACATAGGGTGTTAAGAAAAAGATCAACTACTACATTTCTTCCCCACATTGCTTTCCACGATTTTTCTAATCGTTGAGGGAGGGATTGTAAGGCTTTAGCCAATTCAGAAAAGGCTCTAAAGACTGCCAAAATTCACTCTACTCATTTTACGCTGCCGTATAGCTCTATATAAAGGTAAAACGATGCCGTTATAGATTGAATGCGACAATGCGTGAGTGGGTCGTGCAGCACATGCGTTAATTGCGTTAAATGTTTTAACGTGATTAATTTAAAAAAAATTAATATCCGCCGTTAACGCGATAAATTTGATAGCCCTACTTTAAGCCAAAATTAAAGACTGTGGATGAGTGTAAGACATTTTGTCTATAACGTTAAATACAATTAGAAAATGATTTAATTACAAAATATATATATATAAAGGCATGTCCGATATATTTTTGCCGATTCCGATACTTTGAAAATGACGTGATCGGACCCGATCGATTGGGATGTCGATCGATCGGGACATTTTTACTAGTAACCAGCACATCCCCAGTCATGATCATTTTGAGTTGTGCCTCATTCACATTGTATGCAAGCATTATATTTATCATAGCATTATTTATTGCTTATACATTCTTTTTTAATGATACAACATAATTTATTGCATCCAAGTTGGCGTCAGGGGAGCTCAAATTAAGATCCACTGCCATAAAGGATATTAAAAGTTTGAAAAACAAACTCCCAGATGTCAGCTCAGAAAAACAAACAATCCATGTTTTCCTAATGACGATCGTTTACCGCCAACACGCCAAGTTTCAGCCGACACGCAATAATCATGTTGTTGAGCTTTGAGGAACATCAGCGTCCCGCCATGTTTGGTCCAAACGAGGTCAGGCAACATCATTATCATGTTGTGCGTGTGTAAAAAGTGATGAGCGCAGCAAAAAATGCGCGAGCAGGCAGGAAATGAGCCGCTGGCGTGCATGTTGTGGAGGTTAATATGTTTTTAACAACCCTGGTGGTGATGGAAGGCAAGCAGCAACAACACAGGACTCTTTTCCACATTGTTGCATTACAGCATTATTGTTATTTTCAGACCAGAAATGTTTGTTAATTTTTTGGCAGCCATTGAGGGCGATGGGCGTCCAATCCATTTAGACCGGGAGGGCCGGATGAACGTTCGTCAATCGCCGTCAATAATAGTGGATAAGGAGATAAAATAATGAAATTATAAGTTCTTCACAAAATGTCTTTGCTGATGTTTTAGCTTCAAATTTCAAATTGCTCAGCACAGACAGCACTTAAACAGAACGAATGAATCTGAATCTTAATCCATATCTCCGCAGCAAATTTATCACGTCTTGATAAGATTATTTTTCTTAAATCTAGTCAAATAATTTCTCCATCTTGTTTTGAGTGTTAACGACTAGTTAAGAGATTAATGCATTAGATTATTCCACTTATTTGAAATAAATATTGCTATTTGTTCTTATTAAGCTCTCATAAAAGCGGAGGTTTGGTCTTTCAACATTAGTAGGGACGATATACAGTGAGGCAAATAAGTATTTAGTCAACCACTAATTGTGCAAGTTCTCCCACCTGAAAATATTAGAGAGGCCTGTAATTGTCAACATGGGTAAACACAACCATGAGAGACAGAATGTGGAAATTAAACCCAGAAAATCACATTGTTTGATTTTTAAAGAATTTATTTGCAAATCATCGTGGAAAATAAATATTTGGTCAATACCAAAAGTTCATCTAAATACTTTGTTATGTACCCTTTGTTGGTAATAACGGGGGCCAAACGTTTTCTGTAACTCTTCACAAGCTTTTCACACACTGTTGCTGGTATTTTGACCCATTCCTCCATGCAGATCTCCTCTCGAGCAGTGATGTTTGGGGGCTGTCGTTGGGCAACACGGACTTTCAACTCCCTCCTCAGATTTTCTATGGGGTTGAGATCTGGAGACTGGCTAGGCCACTCCAGGACCTTGAAATGCTTCTTACGAAGCCACTCCTTTGTTGCCATGGCTGTGTGTCTGGGATCATTGTCATGCTGAAAGACCCAGCCACGTCTCATCTTCAATGCCCTTGCTGTTGGAAGGAGATTTTCACTCAAAATCTCTCGATACATGGCCCCATTCATTCTTTCCTTTAAACCAGGGGTGTCCAAACTTTTTGCAAAGGGGGCCAGATTTGGTGCGGTAAAAATGTGGGGGGCCGACCTTGGCTGACGTCCTTTACATAGAACAATATATTTAAGCAAATTTTAGCATGCCATTCTGGTTGTTATATTTGCTTTATTATTTATATTAATTAATAATTTTAACAGTCTCGCAACTAGCCTTTGTGGCGTTCTCTTTCGACTCTCGGGCTCTTGCAAAATACTGCTGTTGTGAAGTTCAACTAGCTTCAAGTTGCTTCAACTTTTCTTTGTGTATCTTCCCTATAATCTTGTCGTGTATGACAGCGTGTCTTGTTTGGTAATATCGCCTCACATTGAACTCTTTAAAAACAGCGACTGTCTTTTTTGCAAATGAGGCAGACACAGTTGTTGTGTATTTTAGTGAAGAAATAGTCCAACTTCCATCTGTTCTTGTTGCGTCGGCCGTCGCAGTCAACTTTCTTTTTCATGTTGATTGTCGCCATTTCAGAAAATAGGAAGTAGAGGGTCACACGGGGTGATGTTGCTCAGAGTGCTGCTGCCTTTTAGTGGGTAAATGAGGCGCATCATTTAGTGTGTAAGCTACTTCATATGCTGGTAGCAGTACTGCTGACCAATTTATCAAGTCTGTATGTGGGCCAGACAGAGGCTGGGGGCCGAATGAAATTTGACAACGGGCCGCATTTGGCCCCCGGGCCGGACTTTGGACATATCTGCTTTAAACAGATCAGTCGTCCTGGTCCCTTTGCAGAAAAACAGCCCCAAAGCATGATGTTTCCACCCCCATGCTTCACAGTGGGTATGGTGTTCTTCGGCTGCAATTCAGTATTCTTTCTCCTGCAAACACAAGAACCTGTGTTTCTACCAAAAAGTTCTATTTTGGTTTCATCTGACCATAACACATTCTCCCAGTCCTCTTCTGGATCATCCAAATGCTCTCTAGCGAACCGCAGACTGGCCTGGACGTGTACTGGCTTGAGCAGGGGGACATTTCTGGCAGTGCAGGATTTGAGTCCCTGGCAGCGCATTGTGTTAATGATAGTAGCCTTTGTTACTGTGGTCCCAGCTCTCTATAGGTCATTCACTAGGTCCCCCCCGTGTGGTTCTGGGATTTTTGATCACCGTTCTTGTTATCATTTTGACGCCACGGGGTGCTCCCACAGTTGATTTCTTTACACCAAGCATTTTACCTATTGCAGATTCAGTCTTCCCAGCCTGGTGCAGGTCTACAATTTTGTCTATGGTGTCCTTCGACAGCTCTTTGGTCTTGACAATAGTGGAGTTTGGCGTGTGACTGACTGAGGTTGTGGACAAGTGACACATAAGAATAGACTAAAAAAATAAAAGTTAATACACATACGTAAACGTGGACATCAGGGACTGTGCCTATGGATTGGCAGACCAGGATTCCCCTTTTTAAAAAAGGGGACCAGAGGATGTGTTCCAATTATAGAGGGATCACACTCCTTCCCATCCATCCATCCCTCCCTCCCGTCTTCCCAGCCTGGTGCAGGTCTACAATTTTGTCTCTGGTGTTCTTTGACAGCTCTTTGGTCTTGGCCATAGTGGAGTTTGGAGTGTGGACAGGTGTCTTCTATACCGATAATGAGTTAAAACAGGTGCCATTAATACAGGTAACGTGTGAAGCCTCGTTAGACCTCGTTTGACCTCGTTAGAAGACGTTAGACCTCTTTGACAGCCAGAAATCTTGCTTGTTTGTAGGTGACCAAATACTTATTTTCCACTCTAATTTGGAAATAAATTATTTAAAAATCAAACAATATGATTTTCTGTTTTTTTTTTTTTTTTTTCCACACATTCTGTCTCTCATGGTTGAGGTTTACCCATGTTGACAATTACAGGCCTCTCTAATGTTTTCAAGTAGGAGAACTTGTACAATTGGCTGTTGACTAAATACTTATTTGTCCCACTGTATCTCGTTCCTACACTATTTACATGTGTCTAGCATGAGTGACACGGGCAAGTTTGACCCTCCCTAGCAACAGTTGCTAGCTTCATGAATATTAATGAGCAAAGGTGACGTGTTATGTGCAGTACGCTACTGGATGTATAGTGCGGTCAATGGCAGCCAGTGAGCCAATGTAGACACTATTCTAATGGAAGATTTTGGTAGCAACATGTTGGTTCCTTTTTTTTCTTTAAAGTGCCTGTGACACGAAAAAGCATGTTTATTTCATAATACACGTGGTATTTTATGCCCCTGAATGATATGGACCGCTTGGATGTGTGTGGAAGCGATCGCTATATTTATTTAGTTTTTTGAATCCCGCGCCATGAAAATGACTGACTTCCGGCTTCGGTCTTGCATTGAGGAGGAGGGCGCTGTGACGTGTACGGTAGAAGACGTCCTCTTCACGCTACAGTGTACTGTTGTGTATGAGGACGAAGGATTCAGCTGATTTTGCGGATTAATACGTTTATTTTTCGCATCACGCCAGCCAAACGGCTGCAGATAAATCATTCTGTGTGCGGGAGAGGCGTATGCGCCTTTTTGGAGTTTCAAAAGGTTCCCATTCACCGTGGATATTTACTGTGGGACCATTGGACTTACGAGGAAGTGAGTAAACATCGTGTTTTGTATTATGTCAAATACGAATACAGTGATTACAAAGTAAACACTACAAAATTCCTTTAAATAAAGGACTACTTACGTTTGATCATTGATAGGCATGTAAAAAGCTCTCCTCATGCTCATTAGCAGTTAGCTGTTAGCACCTTAGCTGCACAACAACTCCAGCCACCCTCCTCCCGGGAACGAACTGTAAATTGCTCTCCGCCGGGCGGTTTGCCGATCCGCGAAGACAGTCGACAACTGGGTCGTCATGTCAAATAATCCAGGCTAGTTACGTGTGATTTTCCACTTCGAAGACTTTGAAACATCCCTCGGTTCGGGTTAGCATGTCGCCTAGCTGTCACTCCTTCTGGTTTGTTTACATTCTCCGAAGCCGGGGAAGGGAAATGACATATGTCCGATTTAGGTGTCATAAAATATCGTTCGGGAGGTGCGACAGTAAAGGTGAAGTCGACAGTTTTGACCATTATGGAGTAATTTTGCCATGTCGTCTTGAATAAATGGATTTTTATTATTTCATATTCCACTTAGCACAAGATTGTTATTTGTCTTGACCATGCCATTTATTTAGCAATTGGGGAAAATACTTGGATAAAAAGAATATCCTGTAAAAATATGGAAGTAAAGAGACAGAAACAATGACATTTTGCCGCTCTCTTCGTCGCGTTTTCCTCGTTGTGAATAGTTCCCCCTCGACGGGCTGACTGGTCCTTCTCAAGCCATTTATATAGCTATTGGGGAAAAATACTTGGATAAAAAGAATATCCTGTAAAAATATTGGAGTAGAGAGACTGAAACAATGACATTTTGCGGCTCTCTTCGTCGCGTTTTCCTCGTTCTGAACAATTCCCCCTCAATGGGCTGAATAGTAAAACCGATGAGCCCAGTCTACCGCTGACGTCATCCACCTGTTGGGGACGCTAAAGCCCTATAATGGTAGGCGTGGCTAACTGGCAGATTAAAAGACTAATTTCTCGTCATCTGCGCTTTGCTAAATTGTTGTGTATATAGTCGAATCGTCTCAAAATATGATTCTAATTCACATAATAATGCCATTTAAGACTTTTTTTCTGGTGTCATATGCTCTTTAAACACTGACACCTTTAAAAAACGATATATATTGATTCTTGGTGGGAGCATGTCGATAACCTTTTAGGCTACAAAGAATCGCAATATATCACTTTTTCGATATATTTTCATACCTCTAGTAAAATTCCAAATTTATCAAATTCAACGTGAAAATAATCACCTAAAAATACCAAATTGATTACATGATAATGTAAATTGTGACAATTCCTGTTCCCTTATTTACATTTTATCGAATTCCGCATGATTTCAGGTCAGCGACATCTTCAATTTCCACAAATATTTCATTTTGTAGTTAGTTGTTTATCATCAATAAAAACAAATAGATTGTAGGCTCTTTTGGGGATATGCATGTATTGACTGTTCACACTGGAGTTTTCGGGCGAGCGCAAAGGATTATGGGAACGGTGCTGGTTGAGAGCAGATTAACAAAGGATATTCTTCAAGAGGGAATTTGAGAAGCGCGGGGAAGGAGCTGTGAAGGGATTTCCCATCATGCTTTTGTATTTTCATCTTTTCGCCTCTACCAAACATCAACAAGCAAGAATTATTCTGTTAGGATGATCACACAAAACGGCTACACCTGATTATCTGGCGATTAGGGAAGCTTTTGTGAGGTGGACGCTCCTCCCAGTTGCAGGAGATGTTCACGTCATTTTTTTTTTAGTTTTTAATTTTTAAAGGACTAGTGTTGTTCGTAATGTACTTGCGCCACAATAGCATATGATGCAAAGTGGTCCTAAACGTCAATCATGGAACCACAAAGAACATTGTTTTGGAATTGGTGTGGCTTGGAACACTTTTTTTAGTAGCTTGGAATCTTGATGTTATTGTGCTTTGCACCATGGGAGGCGATAGTGAGTCACTGTTAATGTGAATGAGAAGAAAGTCCTTGCCTGAGCTATGCTTGTTAGGGGTGTAACGGTACACAAAAATCTCTGTTCGGTACGTACCTCGGTTTTGAGGTCACGGTTCGGTTCATTTTCGGTACAGTAAAAAAAACAAAATGCAAAATATAAATGTGCTAGTTGTTTATTACACACTTTTGTGCTTTCAACAATAGGAACATTAGCCTATACATAGCTAGAATTCTGCTCAAAAAGTAGCGGGTATTTAAAGATAATCCAACATCCAAAGCTTTCTTTCTGAAAGAAAGAAGAAAAAAGAAGTCCTGTGCTAAAGAGAAAAGCAATCCCTATGACAAAGATTTTAACATGTTTTTTACAAATGAAATGCCTCAATGAAACTTTTTTTTTTTCTTATGAACGGTTTTCAAAAGCTTTATTGGTGGATTTTCTCAAGTTAAAGCGCCACACAGCAAAATAATAAATTTAATTGTGCAAGCAGAATGTGTGTATTATTCTTATTATTTAATTACAGGTGTTTTGGCTCATTTCAATTTATTTTATTTAAATGGGCTATTATTTATCTTATTATGTGTTTATATTTTACAAATGTGATGTAGTGTTCATTTATATTGTATATTTTATGTTGTATAACTTTAGTTCCTATGTGAATATTAGTTCCTACTTGTTTTGTTGTGGTAGGAGGGTTTTGTATTGCCCACGGGGCTGTGTTGGTTATTATTATAGCAGAGAAGACAGCAGTAAATCAACAAAGACAAATCAACTGCGCCCCGATCTACCACTCAAGAGATCTGATGGCCTCAAAAAGTAGGTTACAATTGCATATTAGTTTGAAAATCGACCGGATCCACCGTATTTTTACACGAGTGACTTCCGGTCTGCCCGATCCTAGCTAGTAGTATTGACGCAGGAGGGCTGCGTCTCGCGTCAAATAATAAACTCTGCCGTTCTTTTTGCGTGCGTCGCGTTGAGCCGCTTCTGGGACGCATCTAACACGCGGCCGCACTGTGACTGGTGTGCATTGGCTAATTGACTCTAACACCCGCGTTTCACTGCGTTCTCGCGGCGGCCACGTTGTCGCGCCGTCGACGTACCTTACTGCCCTACCGTGTTGGTCCTCATTATAGTAGAAGACGGAGTAAATATAATCTACACAAAGAAACTGTAACCCGATCGACTCACAGCCTCGAAAAGTAAGGGTTATATTACGTCAGAAACTCGTTCGGTACGCGTCCGTTCCGAACTGACTACCACGTACTGAAACGGTTCAATACTATTACATGTACCGTTACACCCTTAATGCTTGTACATACTTGCCGTAAAGAGTATGACACACACCTCAATAAATTCGAGTACTATTACGACGTTCAGTGTTGTTAATCTTACTTTAAAAAAGTAATTAATTACAATTACAAATTATTTCTCCCAAAAAGTAATTGCGTTTGTAACTCAGTTACCTGAATGTAAGAGTAATTAGTTACTTGGCAAAGTAACTGGTGATAATTTTCTTTTTTTTTTCTCAAAAAAAAAACAAAAAAACAAAACAAAACAGGTCACACAATGTGAAGTTCAAAGGGTTTTTGGGACAATTGGCCCTAGCCCAATTCTTTACCCTAAACTTAACTAGACGCAGGGGTATTGAGGATATTGTGATAACTTCATAGTAACCTTTGCTATGTGTGGAAGTCATTTAAATGTGTGAGTCAACCGTTAAAGTTGTTAAAATTGCTCCCGTTATTGCATTAGTTCCCTTCTGTCTATTTTCGACATGTGTAAGTTTTAAGACTGTTTCATCATTTAAAGATAGAGTTAAGCTAAGTTTTGCCAGTTTAGGAGCATTTTAGATAAAAAGTTACTCAGCTTCGCTAGGAAGGTTCTCTACAACAGAGCTTTCCTGAGAAGCCTACTGCTTTAAGATGGCGGCTGTTTACTAACACATCTAGTTCTTTATTATACATGTTGCTAATGCCGGCGTGTCTGTCATTTGCATCTAGTTCTGTATATAAGTGATATCTACCGACGCATCATGTGGGCGTAGTTTGTAGGCTATTGGCTACAGTCAGGTGTTATTGGAGCCACCTAGCATAGTAGCATCGCGTTTGCAACGGCGTCACACTCCCTTGCCTCCTCCCCACTCCTGCTCTGCTCACTCGTCTCCGTGAGTCCGTCTTTTTCAGATTTTTCTCGTGTCAGTCAACCAACATCGTAACGCATGGCTTTCCCGCCTCAGTAACGGTAACGGCGTTGCCAAGATGAAAAAGTAATTAATTAGATTCCTCACTACTGAAGAAAATAACGCCGTTAGTAACGCCGTTATTAACAACACTGATGATGTTGAGTTTCCTTTCTTCGTGTCATTGTTGTTTTTGTCAACCGTGACGATGGCGATAATATTTGATTGACGAACAATTTCTCATGACGATGACGAGCTGAAAATGTAGCTCAGAAGACTAGAACATCACGAGACAAATGCCTGTTTTCGTGTGTTGAGACGACAACAAGTCGAAAATGCGACATGGTTTCTGTCATATGTAAGGAACAGGAAAGGGTTATGGGGGAACAGCAGAACAGAAGGCGACAGAGACAGAAGAAGCACAAACAACAAGAAGAAATACATTGGACACCTGCACTAACTATGAATATGTTGGTGCTATCGTTAGCTATTTGTATTTCTGGTTGACACCATGTGGGGGGGCCTGATGACCAAGAAGAGAGAGGAGGGGATGGAGGGTCAGAAAGATATGTGAGGAGGGGTGGAGTGTACAGAAATCAGCCATGTGGTTTAGAACCCAGTATTTGTGTGAATCCCTTGTGAGTGTACAGTATGTTGGCATCCTATTCTATGCTGGTTCATCCTGTAAATCCTGACACCGAAATTTTCTACTTGAATGTGTCTAACTGCACCTAATCATGCGTGAATCCCATCAGACATGTGATAGTCTTGCAGACGAGTGAAAATGCCGCATGGGTGTCGCCCCATGGCCATGGCACTTCCTAAGCCAATCGGGGCGGGGGGGCAGTGAAGCTCATCCCTCCCGCAGCGCACCAAGGGGGCTGCCGTCATCCCCACAGGATCCAGGGTGGTACCCCTGGGCATCCACGCCCCATCAACCGACCTTCAGGGATGGGATAAGGGGACGCACAAGGTCCCCGACTGGTAGCCATTACCCAGCACCGTGATGTGATTACTATGTGGGGAGGGTAGTGCAGTGTATGCATTGAAATCGGAGGGCCCGGCTTAGGGCAGTGGAACCGCCGCATGGAAGATCTACCCAGCCGCCCGTCCCGCCACACCCCTGTGGAGTATGATGTATGCAAGGTCGTAAAGTTAAGTCTCAACATTGGTAGGGACGATATTACCGCAATGCACATAATAAAAATGATCCAAAGAAGGGACGACTAGCTTGACTTCGTGTTCCTTGTGGAGGCTGGCCTGACCGGAGTAGTTTTGACGGTTAGCAAGTTTAATGTTATGCTAACTCTGATGCAGGTTAATGTTATGCTAGCTCTGATGCAGGTTGGGCTTTCAGTAGCAAAATTAGTGGTGTTCCCCCCACCTCCACAACATTGATGTCTTTTTACTAGGGCTGTCAAAATTATCGCGTTAACGGGCGTTAATTAATTTTTTTAATTAATCCCGTTAAAAAATTTGACGCAATTAACGCAATTGGCCCAGCTCAGACAGATTTAAATGACAGAGGAGTGAAAGGCCCACTTGTTAATTGTGTTTTGCAGAGTTTTGCTGCCCTCTGCTGGCGCTTGGGTGCGACTGATTTTATAGTGTAAGTAATTATTGCCATCAACAATGGCGGGCTACAAGTTAATTTTTTGATTGAAAATTTTACAAATTTTATTAAAACGAAAACATTAAGAGGGGTTTTAATATAAAATTTCTATAACTTGTACTAACATTTTTCATAAAGAACTACGTCTTTCTATCCATGGATCACTTTAACAGAATGTTAATAATGTTAATGCCATCTTGTTGATTTATTGTTATAATAAACAAATACAGTCCTTAAGTACCGCATGCTGAATATATATACTGTATATCCATCTTGTGTCTTATCTTTCCATTCCAACAATAATTTACAGAAAAATATGGCATATTATATAGATGGTTTGAATTGCGATTAATTGCGATTAATTACGATTAATTAATTTTTAAGCTGTAATTAACTCGATTAAAATTTTTAATTGTTTGACAGCCCTACTTTTTACATTACTTACAGTGGCTGCTGCTGCCAACACCCCCCCGCCTCTAATATTCCTCCTCTCCGAAGGAGGGGGCATGTTGTCGACATGAATCTGTCAGGGTTGTGTGAGTATGTGTGTGTGTGTGTGGCTTTGTGGCAGGACGGGGGGCTTCAAGTCATTCAGCTAACAGTTTTGGGGGGGACAAATGAACCGGCACATTCAGCAAGTGAAAAGAGTTATAAATGTAAGTCTGAACATAATGAAAATAATTCACTTAATAATGGTAGGTGATATTCTATCCTTACAACATTTGGTAAGACAAATCTAAATTACCTACTGTATTTTTCGGACTATAAGTCGCACCAGAATGTAAGTCGCACCAGCCATAAAATGCCCAACGAAGAGAAAAAAACATATATAAGTCGCACCGGAGTATAGGTCGCATTTATGGGGGGAAATTTACTTGATAAAATCCAACACATAAAACCGATATGTCATATTGAAAGGCAATTTAAAATAAAAATACAATAGAGAACAACATGCTGAATAAATGTACAGTATGATAATGTTACATGATGCATGATCAACGAAATGCGAATGTGGCAGGTATGTTCACGTAACATCGCTAAAAGTTATTCAGATAACTATAGCATAAAGAACATGCTAACAAGTTTACCAAACCATCAGTGTCACTCCAAAAAAACAAAATAACATGTGAAATGGTATAATAATGTGTTAATAATTTCACATACAAGTTGCTCCAGAGTATAAGTCGCACCCCCAGCCAAATTACAGAAAAAAACTGTGACTTATAGTCCGAAAAATACGGTATATACATTATCTGAAGTCTTTATGTGATGAAATAAGGCTGCTTAAAAGTTGAAGTGGGCAATTTGAGAATCCTGAAAAGTTGCTAGTGTTATGTCCCTACCGTCCCTATGCAAACCTACGCCCTTGGATGTATGTGTTGCGTTAAAAGAGGTGTGGGAATGGTGGGGCCTGCCGTGCGGAGGCAACCCTGATGTCAAACAGGTCCCATCAATCCCATAACCTCGGTGTGTGATGCATTCAAATCAAGGGGGAGCCGGCCGGGGACTGTACGGGCCCGTTCCAACTCTCCCCGCTCAATCCCTTGATTGACAGGGAAATGAACGAATCAGTGATCTTGTCGTATTAACAACCGCAGAAGGCATGTTTCAATTTTCATTTTCGTTGTTCTGTGTAAAACCGGTGACTTTAGGTGACTTGAAGTTCCGCTCTGAGAAATTTCAAAATTGTCCGATATGCATGTGTGCATCAATGGAAAGCATAAAATCTCCATTTTCTGGGGCAGAAATTTTTTGAGCAAGAGGCTTTTTAAAAAAAAAAAAAAAAAAAAAAAAGAAACATTTTAAACAGCAAAACCCTAACTGGAGGTGAGAGCACGCGAGAGCAGAATTAAAGACGCCACAATTTTATTGAGATGTTATTGTGTACTTACCTTGTTTTGATCCAAGAACTCGATATAAAGTATGTATCATCGAGTCTCAACACACAGATGTGAATGTCCACAGCTGGATTTTGGGGGGATTTTATGGGTGAAACATGGTAATATAACAAGGGTCGCGATGCATAAATCACAGACCTCAAGGAGTGGCCGAGATTTTCATTTTCATATTTTTACCATTTTAAATGTTTTTTTTTTTTTTTTTTTTCTTTGTTTGGATCGATTATTTATCATCTAAAATATTGGGGAAAATGCAGTAGTTATGATGTAGATATCCGTGACTTTTTTACAGACGCCAATTTTTTCATTGTGACGTAATTTGTTTAAAATATGTAAGTGAATCATTTTTTAATGTCTTTTTTTTTTAACTAAATATTAGACACCAATTAATGATTCTAAGCTAAAAATGACAGACATTTCGAATAATAAATACGATTACTTACCTTCTTCTTATGGCTAGGTTGAAACAAAAGCGGTTGCGCGATGTCTGTAAACGTGGGTTTCAAGGGGAAAATGGACAAATTAAAAATCGTTTGGGGGTTAAGTGCGCCATGAATCTGCTATGGCAGCATATAGTAGTCATATTGTGCTATCAAACACAACAGTTCTTTTGGCTTAAAATACAGCAGTTTATTTTAAAGAGGGGTGCAAGAGCAGAAACTGCTTTTTCTCCTTTGTCTGTGTTTTCCGCCTTTACTAATCATCCTAGCGACACATGCTTTGTTAAAAACGACTGATGGCGCCTCCAGAAATTATTCATAGGGGTGGCCAGATAGTGCCACTTAAAATCTTGGGGTGGCACACCAAAAACTAAAAGCCATAATTTCAGGTTTTTATTACGTTGTTGCAGTAAAAAGGCCAGAAGAAAACTATCAGAAAGCCTTAAGGACACCCCACTGATATACTTTGGTGTATTGTGTTATATTTAATGTACTGCTGCAACAATTAATCAATCATTCAATTCGAAAAAAGATTCAAATTAAATTTTGCTGCTTCGAGTATCCGTGAGTAAAGTGTTTGCATTTAGTTTTATTGATTTGGGTGGATACATTACCCTCCAGTGGCAACATGAATATGACATAACTCATTTCACATGGCTGAATCCCGTTACTCCCTGTTGAGACCAACATAAGCTAAGTTTCTGTTTGAGCTAATGCTTTTTGAATCCATTTGTAATTTAGGTAACTGGTATATTTAGCCATTTTTGTGGGAATATGTGTTTGAACCGTTTGTTGACAGCCCTGTTAAAAAAAAAAAAAAAGAAAACCTTAGCATTTTATAGCATTGAAGCTAGCAGACTTTTGCTATGCAAGTTAGCCAGTTGTTCTGTTATTGTACTTAGATCCTCATTTATTTATTTATTTTTTATATACCGTTTGAGGCTCAGCTCAGGTACTTTTTTTTTTTTTTTTTTTAAATGTTCCTTATCCGATTACTCAAATATTCGAACTAACTAGTTCATTGATTAATCGATTACTAAAATAATTGATAGCTGCAGCCCTAATTTAATGTTACTAATTATTTAATGTGCATAGTCCATAACAGTCCAGTCAACATTCTGAGTTCCACAACAATTCTGTTTTATCGTGTTATGTAGGAGTGGGAACCTCTTGGTACCACACGATACGATACGATTTGCGATACAAAGCTCTCGATAACGATGATCTGATGATATGATGATCGATACATTGGTCAGGAAATCATTCTAGGATATTCTACAAACAACTAATTAACAGAAAAACAAGCTTCTCGTATGAATTGAAATTAGTTTAGCATTAGTAGACGTCCAATCCATTTGAACTGGGAGGCATCCCTCCTACTTCAAACGGATTGAACGTTTATGGCTGTCAGTGGCAGTCAATGCCAGGCAATTAGGTAATTTTGGCCCATTTAAGGTCTCACTGGGACAGCACCAAACAAAAGTTCCAGCATCATCACCTTGTCCAATGCAGATTCTTGACTCTAGAAAAGGTGATGATGATGGAACTTTTGTTTGGTGCCGTTCCAGTGAGATTTACAAAGATGATTGCCTGAAGAAGACATCAAAATTCCCTCAGTCCTTGATGATATGGGGCTGCATGTCAGGCAAAGACACTGGGGAGATGGCTGTGGTTAAATCTTCAATAAATGCAGAAGCTAACATTGAAATTTTAGACAACTTTCTTGTCCCTTCAATTGAAAATATGTTTGTCAGTTTCCAAGATGACAATGCATCATGCCGCAGAGCTAAAACTGTTAAAGCATTCCTTGGAGAAAGACTAATCTGGTCAATGTAATGGCCTGCAAATAGCCCAGAACCCAACCCTATTGATAACTTGTGGTGGAAACTGAACAATAATGGTCCACAGCAAGGCTCTGACCTGCAAGGATGATCTGGCAACTCCAATCAAAGAGAGTTGGCACCAAATTGATGAAGAATACTCATCAAGTCCATGGCTCAGAGACTGCAAGCTGTCATTATGTACTTCCTTGATCTACGTACATGTAAGGTCGAGACTTGAATGGAACAACACTTCTTTATTCAGTGTGCTTCTCAGCATATATGTCACAGAGACATAACAGAGATTCCTTTTTATACTGTAATACCACACCCACAGGAAGTGCACACTATGGCAACAGCAGTGTGACATAAATATGTCATATCTTTGTTTCTTATGATTCCATATATTTTTCCTAAGAATGGAGTGATTCCATATATATTTCCCTGCACTTGCTCTATAAAATTAACATTTGCTTACAACCACAATGTTTTTTATTCATTTCTTTTAGTGTTTCTGAATGCTAAAGAGTTGCACTTTTGAACTAATTCATTATTTTTTCAAGCTTTCTATCTGAGTTTGTTCTACATGATAAATCCTTTTTAGAACGATATCTCGATTCTTGGCAGGAGCATATTGATAACCTTTTGGGATACAAAGTATCACGCTATATCACCATTTCGATATTTTGTCACACCCCTAGTGTTATGTGTATATTAAGCATAAAGTGAACATTTAACAAAAGAGGGGTTGTCAGTGGGGTGGCCAAAAAATTTATAGGGGGGCCGTGGCCACCCCTGGCCACCCTCTGGTGGCGCCACTGAAAACGACGAGTGAAAATTTGACCTTGTTTCTGGTGTTTTTTATATTGTAGCCCTCTAGTTTCGTCCCTACCAAGCAGCGGGTGCCGCTGAGCAGCTCCACAGTCACAAAGCACTCACACTTTGAGTTCTGATCAGCACTTTGATCACTGAAAAACCAGCATCCGCCACTGCTACAAAACATATCACTTTCAGGAATGACCTTTGACTCACTCACTCCCTTTGACGGTGATAGACGTCCAGTCCAATTTGACTGGGAGGAACATTCGTTCATTAGCCTCTCCCAGTCAGACGTCTGTCACCGTCAATGGCACTAAATCGCATCCACAGAGACTCCCGCTGGGATTAAAATGATCGCGTACACGCAGCCATTAAACCCTTCGTTAATCTCTTCTCTCAATTTGGGATTAGCGCCGATTCCAAACTGCGATCGAGACACGCGCTCTACCCAAAACGACACTGTTTAATGACTCCCAGTGGCGAATATCAATATTCACTTGCAAGCAGTTCACTTATGACTGTATGTTTTCATCGCTTTTTTGTGTGTTTGTTGTTGCTGCAGCCGTGTTGCCAGGATGTTTTAGAATTGATTCCATGTGCTAGCTAAATGACCCATGAAATTAAGTTCTCAATCGGGGAGTACTGTAATCAGCGTTTTTTGTTTTGTTTTGTTTTGTTTTTTGGGTGATGATATCAGGACGTCGGCACCCGAAAGAACTTAGCTGGGCAAAATCCTGATGATTGTTGCTCACGCACCAGAGACATTCAGGGGTGCTTGATTTATGCACTTCTATGCATAATAATTGGCAAAACGGAGTTTCCTCCCCCAATGGGTTTAGTGCGTGTTATGATGGTATTTTTGTGTTTAGTAAGCGGATGAGAAAAAAGCGTATGTTTATATACTCTTTGATTAGACTTACTTTACTGGACTAATACTGTACTTTTTTTTCTTGCCTCTCGATGATTGTATTGCTTGCCTTTTATTTACTTGAGTTTTACCTTAACCAATTTTTGTTTTCTGACGCTAATATTTACTTTTAATTGGATTGATTCTGGTAGTGTGGATTTATTGAGCAGCTGAATAAAGTCAGCAAACCACACGGATGTCTGACATCGTCATTTCGGAGCTTTGCTCGCTGTCTAACTAGGACTCCAATGTCTTGGCGAAGACATATAATACATGTTTTTAGATAATAATTTTGAGATTTGGGGAGTATTTAGGGGTATTTATAGGGTAAACTGTGACTTACGCGGATATTCGGGTTACGTCGCCAGCGTAGGAACGGAACTCGTTCATAACCCATTACCTAAACCAATTTTTATTTTTGTTTTGTGCATTTTGGTCCAAGTTATCCTCATCTCAGGTCATTCTGACTGAAAATTCTTAATGAATTTAACATCGTGTTTCAAGTGGAAAAGACTCAGTGGCGTACCGCAAGCAACACGTCACTTTTGCTCATTAACTCAGTCACTCCCAGCCATTTTCACCAGAGCAGGGCCCTTCTCTTCCGGCCGTTTTTCTGGATTTTGACTGATTTTGCAAGGCCCACAGAAAATTCTGTTCTATTGCTATATAAACATGGAACCCACCAAAAGAAAGATTAGATTCTCTTCTTTCAGCAGAAAAAAAGGAAGTTCATATCTTTTTCCATTCTTTAGAAATCAGCATTAGAAAACAGCTTATGGTAGTTTGAGCAATTTTCCAATTTCTGATGAAAAAACGGAGAAAATTAGCTTTTTGTAAACGCATACATTTCAAACATAACTTTGACTTTAACACAGCTATTTTTTGCATTAGTTACATCCCAAACATCTGAATAATGTTTTCCCTTTACAAGATATCATAATAAACAAGACAGAGCTTTTGATAGCAATGTAACAATTTGTTTACCGTAATTTCCCGAATATAACGCGCACTTTTTCCCCCCAAAATCAACTTGTAAAATCATGGTGCGCATCATAAAAGGGTACAGGGATGGAGACAAAAATATAAATATATTATATATATATACTATATAAAGAACAATTTTTTTTTTTTTTATTGACCCGGCCATTTTCTGTTGAAGAAACGTATGCGGCGACCCGTTGCCGACCATTACTGTACGTGACATCACCATTTTGTTTCGGTCGTGGCGAGCTAGGGAAGGAGTCGGAGGCGGAGTATCAAACAACGGAGCTAATCCGCGTTGCTTTATTGACATTTAGGCTGCAACAAAATACGGTAGCAATGTCTGTCTCACATACAACCCGCGGAATCTAATTATCTTTCCGGCTGTTCCCTCAACAAAATACCTCCCCCCAGGAACTATACAACGTGCCAACATAAGTTCTGCCGGTGAATTCTGTTATAACCCGCTATATAGTACTACTCACCCATACTTCACTCTGATTGGTCGAATGATTTCGTCTGTGTTAAATTCTGCTTTTTTCACTCTTCATAAAGCACAGAATTTAGTTTCTTGAACTCATGTGAGTCAACATTTATTGCAGCTCCGCAACTCGGACAGTAACAAACGTAACACAACACAGACTTTCTGTGTCCGTCAACTATATCTGTCCCACGGGAAACTCAAATCCAAATAATAATAGTTCCTATTGTTACTGTCGTGTCGCCCGCGATGCACTCTTCTGATTTCCGACCTAAATCACCACTTTTATTTTACCGTATCAACCCATGGAAGAAACATTTATTCATCATGATGAAACGAGCAAGTTATACAGCAGCCTTTAAAAGAAAAGTCACATCTGTTTTGTTTTCTCCTGGATTCTGCTAAGTTGAAGAAGTTGTCAGATCATATTATTACCGTACATATTGTCAGTTTACGCTAATTTTTTAAACTACCAATGTGCTATGCTTGTGCTGTGTTTCACCAGTCAGTAAAATGACATTTCTGTATCTGTACACGAGCTATGTTTTCTTGTATTCTTCTATTTATTGGTGCTAAAATCAGGGTGCGCGTTATACACGGGTACAATAATACACGGGTACAATAATTTCCCCTAGATTTTACAAGTAAATTTGGGGTGCGCCTTATATTCGGGACGTTACGGTACACATGACTACTGAGAGATGATGCCTGTTGTCGCCGAGATGACGCCGTTGTCACCGCGTCTGCCATGTAAACTTTTCCCTCATCGTTGTCTGTCTCACAGAGATGGATTATTTTTTCATCTCTGCGGGGTCTGCTTGGCGAGCCGCTCCACGGTGGTCTTAGTCGTTTTGCTCCGTCGTCCAGCGCCTGGCATTCCAGGCGTCCTCACGGTTGTTTTGTTCGGTCGTCCGCCGCCTGGCATACTGCCGCCAGCGCTCAGACTGTGCTGCCCGGCCTTTCATTGCTGTTGAATCGGGTCTTTACAAAATGCGCTACTGCCCTCCAGTGGCCAGTTTTATTGCTTTAAAATGGGTTTGGAGCCTTGTTTTTTTTTTCTTCTCAGATAGATCGCAAGCTATAGATTCTTCTCGTTAAAAAAAAAAAAAAAAAATGCAAAAGACTTATAAATACGTTTTTGGGACAATGAAGCATTTAAAAATAGAACGTATTTATACGTTTCTGGGAGCAAATGAGTTAAAATTCATGACGTTAGCAATTGTGGCTAGGCGGGTCAACCTCCTGTTTGTCCCTCATTAGTGAATGAATGGAAATAGTATACGAAAGAGATGTTTACTGAGCTGAACCTACCAATTCTGTCCGAAAATGATGTCCCTGGTGCCAAATTCACTGGCAAAGATGTGGAAGAACATACAAATGTTCAGTTAAAGAGATGGCTTGAGTTTCGAGGGTTGAAAAAGGCAGGAAAAAGAGCTATTGAGAGAAATGGTGGAGGAAATGTTTTGTATTCATAAATGTGTCCTCAGTTGATGTTGAAATAATGTTCCTATTGCTTGTTATGATTGACATATTATCTTTTCGCCACAAGATGGCAGGATGGGACTTAATTGTCTAAAGTGCTACATTTATTACTTCTTTGTGTTTGACTTTGATGACTTTGATTTTGTGGGATTGCCTGTGAAGACAGCAATGAGAGAGGATGTATCCGCATGTAAATGGAAATTAAATACGCCGAGTTTTGGCTAAAAGACAACTTATTCTCCGTCAATTCTTCCTACGAATGCAACGTTGAGCTGCAACCACCTCAACAAGAGCCGACCTTATCCAGAGTTAGCTTTTTTATCGACAGCTTTTTCTTGTGTGCATTGTCTTACACCACTGAAAATGACATTTTCCTGTTTCAACAATCCATCGTTTACCACTATATGCCGTATCTTTCTTATATATTATATCCTCCGGTTGTCTTACGTCTCTGACCGTTCTTGGGGGCAATTTACTTTGCTATTTCTGTGTAGCGATCGCAAATGCTACTCAGTGACAGCCAATGAACACTTTTAATTTTTTCATTGATAACAAATCTTAATTATATAATTTATTTTCAATTCCCCCTTACAATTTTTTTTACAACAGAAACGGTAACAGTGGCAGTAAGATACCTTTTTATTTTTTTCAGGTCAATCATTGTCAGACAGAAGCAGCACGGCAAAACACCATGCTAAAAAAAATAAGTAAAAATATCAAAATGGCTTACGTCTTCGTCCTCTGAAGGACCATAGCCCCCAACAAAATGTTTACTGCATATGAAATGTGAATGGTATCACCTTGCTGGCGTTAAACTTGTCTTTTGGATGTCCGCGCAGGTTGATCCATTCTTCAAATTTTTTCCTTCAAGTTTTTGGTTTCGGGAAACGTATAAAGAAAACATCCTTCGTATGTCGTAATGTCTAGAGTTGTTTCTACAAGTCCCGTAGCAGCAGTGTTTTATCGGCATGTTCTTTTTTGAAAGATTACCGGAGAAAACGAGCAGAAATAACATGGTTTCTATGCGAGGGTGTGCCTATACTGTCCCACTTCTGCGTTACGATGGCGCCGTCACGGTCTATAAATAGCTTTCGTGCAGTACGCTATTAATGGTAACTACAGCAGACTTCCACCTAAGCAGCCAAATTCAAAGCATCACCATATTTCTGATCTCTCTGACCTTTGACCCTTTATCTTCTAATATCAAGCACCCAGCAAAATATAGTTAAATAGACTAATCTATTATCAAAGTTTTGCAAAATTCCTTTTCTCACCTATGTGACCTATGACCCCATTATCTCCAAATTTAAACACCTCTTTGATTTCATACTACAAACATCATCTTGTGACTTTTATAACTACTTGATATGTTTTGAAGTTATCATGAACCAATCCAGTCATAAGGAACCAAATAAATGGCCTTTTCACTCACTGGCTGAGGTTATTACACAATAACAGTCTATTATTGACATCCTTCCTTTAAAAAAATAAAATAAAATAAGGACAAGTCAAGGGGAGTAGCTGTTTTCGAAACAGCAGTGAATTTGAATAATCTGTGAATGTGGGCCATCTCTCTCTCTCAAACCTTGGACATTTGCATATGCATGATTATCATTTTTACATAAAAACTTCCATTATCCTCCTTTAAATGACACCCTGGTGCATTTGAAAATGATCCAGTATGACCTGTGGAGGTTTCCAGCCTTGCTTTTGGCCAGCCTGGGATTGGGTGATGAATCAAAAGGCATTTGTTGTTTTATATTGTACATTATCGCCACTATTCCCACTTACTCTCCGTTTTTACACACAAAGCACCCCGCGGTGCACATGCTCATGTTTTATTCAGCAACCTATGGGATGTCTGCGCTCGTCTTTGAAGCCAGCAAAAAAAAAAAAAAAAAAAACGGCGCCAATTCTCCGTCTTCAAGGAACGCCGCCGTGTTATCTGGGACACGACATTCAGGTGTAAAAAAGCAGCCACGCCCATGGGTTTATATTGAAAATGCTAACGTGGGCTCATAATGCTAACTAGGGCTGCAACTATCGAATATTTTAGTAATCAAGTAATCGACTTAAAATTCTATCGATTAATCAATCAGAGAAAACATATTTTTTCTTAGGTAAAGAGCAATTATAAATATACATGAGAAAACAAGACATTTCATCTAATATTGAACCATTTTCAGTCAATCAATGTCTTTATTTTCGATGTACATTGTTGAAAACAGCCAACAATTAAGCCTGTCGCAATATGCAATAATTCCATTCATCACACGATAAATAAAAATGAAGGCGGTGGAAAATAAGTATTTGGTCACCTACAAACAAGCAAGATTTCTGGCTGTCAAAGAGGTCTAACTTCTTCTAACGAGGTCTAACAAGGTCTAACGAGGCTCCATTTGTTACCTGTATTAATGGCACCTGTTTTAACTCATTATCGGGATAAAAAGACAACTGTCCACAACTTCAGTCAGTCACACTCCAAATTCCACTATGGCCAAGACCAAAGAGCTGTCGAAGGACACCAGAGACAAAATTGTAGACCTGCACCAGGCTGGGAAGACTGAATCTGCAATAGGTAAAACGCTTGGTGTAAAGAAATCAACTGTGGGAGCAATTGTTAGGAAATGGAAGACATACAAGACCACTGATAATCTCCCTCGATCTGGGGCTCCATGCAAGATCTCACCCCGTGGCGTCAAAATGATAACAAGAACGGTGAGCAAAAATCCCAGAACCACACAGGGGGACCTAGTGAATGACCTACAGAGAGCTGGGACCACAGTAACAAAGGCTACTATCAGTAACACAATGCGCCGCCAGGGACTCAAATCCTGCACTGCCAGACGTGTCCCCCTGCTGAAGAAAGTACACGTCCAGGCCCGTCTGCAGTTCGCTAGAGAGCATTTGGATGATCCAGAAGAGGAATGGGAGAATGTGTTATGGTCAGATGAAACCAAAATAGAACGTTTTGGTAGAAACACAGGTTCTCGTGTTTGGAGGAGAAAGAATACTGAATTGCATCCGAAGAACACCATACCCTCTGCGAAGCATGGGGGTGGAAACATCATGCTTTGGGGCTGTTTTTCTGCAAAGGGACCAGGACGACTGATCTGTGTAAAGGAAAGAATAAATGGGGCCATGTATCGAGAGATTTTGATTGAAAATCTCCTTCCATCAGCAAGGGCATTGAAGATGAGACGTAGCTGGGTCTTTCAGCATGACAATGATCCGAAACACACAGCCAGGGCAACAAAGGAGGGGCTTCGTGAGAAGCATCTCAAGGTCCTGGAGTGGCCTAGCCAGTCTCCAGATCTCAACCCCATAGAAAATCTGTGGAGGGAGTTGAAAGTCCGTGTTGCCCAACAACAGCCCCAAAACATCACTGCTCTAGAGGAGATCTGCATGGAGGAATGGGCCAAAATACCAGCAACAGCTTGTGAAGAGTTACAGAAAACGTTTGGCCTCCGTTATTGCCAACAAAGGGTACATAACAAAGTATTGAGATGAACTTTTGGTTTTGACAAATTACTTATTTTCCACCATGATTTGCAAATAAATTCTTTAAAAATCAAACAATGTGATTTTCAGGTTTTTTTTTCCACATTCTGTCTCATGGTTGAGGTTTACCCATGTTGACAATTACAGGTCTCTCTAATATTTTCAAGTGGGAGAACTTGCACAATTAGTGGCTGACTAAATACTTATTTGCCCCACTGTATATAAGTATTGTTTTGATATTGGTATAGGATTTATGGAGTTGGACAATATTGGGATATCGGTTATCGGTTAAATGTCATTATCGGACAACTCTTGTAAAAAGTATAGTGTGGTAAAACTACTCTTAAGTTACATTTTTCTCAAAATGTTACTCAAGTAAATGCAGCGAAGTAAAGTAACACGTTACTACCCGCGTTTGAATTTGACTGATCAAAATGGATTGAACGTCTACCACCGCCAATAGCAGTGAAACATGATAATACAGTGTATGAAAAATAGAGTGGGGGAGGGGAGGGATGGTTTGTAACCGTAGCCCCGTGGGAAACTATGCATTCAGGTGCAAAACACATGCAGGTGTTAGTCGTTTTTTTTTTTTTGCGACATCAGCGACCATGTTGACATCGAAGAAGTCCAAGCTAGCGAGTTTATTTTGGAATGTTCTTACACTGCAAAGTGTTACAGTAAACAGGTCCAGTTGGCCAACTCAGCATTTCTAGCCAGCCTCAGATTTACTATTTTTTTGGGTATCACGAAATGCCGATGCCGAGGTTAGATAGACTGATAATATTTTAGGTAATACAGTAATTTTAGGTAATACAGTAATTCAAATGATATTAAAAACAAAAAAAACGTTTTAAGTAATTTTAGAATAGTCATATTTAAAATGTGAGGAAAAAGGCGTTCTAATATTGTCCAAACTATAATTACAAAATCATTTTAATTTATGTTGTGTACTGTAGTGTATTTTGTTTGTAAAATCAAAATATCAAGTAGAATATTTTCATGAGCTAATTGTGAAATTGTTGTGATAAAATTGCAAAATAGAAAATTAATTATTTGAATGATTATAAATAAAAAGCATAGGCTTATTAAATGAATTGTTTTTATTATAAATAAATCAAATGTAAAATGCAAACATGTTTATATTATCGTTGCAGTATTTTTTGGATATAAGATAAATTTAATCAACTTATAGAAAAAAGTTTTCTAAAATAACATAACACAAAATAAAATGAACAATTTCAATGATGGGGAAAAAATATATATTTATAAATATAATAAATAGAAATAAATAAATAAAAAATAATAAAAATGATAAACCGTTTATAAAAAATTATATATAGAATAAAAAACCCTAAAATAATGTTTACCAATTAAAAAAAAAAAAAAAGACTAAAATAATGTTATTAAAAAATATAAACCTAGTTTTATAAGTTTAAAATACAGCATGTTTTGAATCATAAAAAATATCAAAATGTTTTAAAAATAATCGTGGATAAAATGGGGAGCATTACTTTGCCAGTAAACTCAAAATTTGAAATAATTAAAATCCCAGAAAAAAACATTTAAAAGCCTTAATGTGAATTAAATAAAATTTGAAATTAATAGATGAATTTATAATTAATCTAGTAATGAAGTCATAATGTTCAATAATCAAGAGGAGCTTAAATATCTTTTTAAATGCTTAATTTCTTTTCTGTATTTGTCATTATATCGCTCTAATGTGGAGGCTAATGTGTTCCTATGAGAGACTTTTTTTTTTTTTTTTTTTTCTAACGTCCGTTTGAACTGGGCGTAGAGGTCCACTTGGCTCCTAACACAATGCCTCCCTCCCATTCCTTCACAGCAAAATGCCTGTATCTGTCCAAGCAGTGCTCAATGCAGCCTGCCGACTCGGGACAATCGGGGGCAAAAAAGTCCCCGATTCTCCCCACGGTATCGTTAAAAATTTGAACGTGGGCTCCTGATGTCATCGGCGAGCCCCTGCGCGGGGGCCCGCAACGACTGGGAAAAAGGAGGGGGGCGGCACTTCTGTTGGATCAGAGTTCAGACATGTTTACATTTCAAGCGCAGGATATTTCTCAGAGCTGCACAATTTCCCAGGCTCCCATTTGCAGCCCCCCCCCCCCTTCTGCCAGAGTTCATGTGCATGGAAGCAATCCATTTTAACTCGGAGTGAATGATCGTGTTTCACTACCATTGACGGCGATAGATGTTAGGGATGGGACGATGCACCTCACAAAAGTGAGTACACCCCTCGCATTTCTGCAGATATTTAAGTACATCTTTTCATGGGACAGCAGTGACAAAATGACACTTTGACACAATGAAAAGTAGTCTGTGTGCAGCTTATATAATAGAGTTCATTTATTTTCCCCTCAAAATATAGCCATTAATATCCAAACCCCTGGCAACAAAAAGTGAGTACACCCCTTAGTAAATACGTACATCCCTAAATGTCCAAATTGTGTACTGCTTGTCATTTTCCCTCCAAAATGTCATGTGACTCGTTACAGGAGTGCTGTCAGCATCGCTGCAGAGATTGAAGAGGTGGGGGGTCAGTGAGTGAACAGTTTGCTGAAGACATGTCAACAAAGCACATGGATTACTGGAACCATGTCCTATGGTCTGATGAGATGGGCGGGCTTTCTTGTGTACCGTCTTCAGAAAAGGCTTCCTCCTAAAGTGACAGCCATGCACACCAATTTGATGTAGAGTGCGGCATATGGTCTGAGCACTAACAGGCTGACCCCCCACCTCTTCAATCTCTGCAGCATTGCTGACAGCACTCCTGTAACGAGTCACATGACATTTTGGAGAGAAATTAAATGCAGTACTCCATTTGGACATTTAGGGATGTAGTTTCTAAGGAGTGTACTTACTTTTGTTGCCAGGGGTTTAGATATTAATGGCTATATTTTGAGTTACTTTGAGGGGAAAATAAATGAACTCTATTATATAAGCTGCACACAGACTACTTTTCATTGTGTCAAAGTGTCATTTTGTCAGTGTTGTCCCATGAAAATATATACTTAAATATCTGCAGAAATGCGAGGGGTGTACTCACTTTTGTGATACACTGTACAGTAATAGGGTCACGATACGATATCAAAAAATCTTGAGGGAAAAAGGTCTGTGTACCTCTTGGCCATTCATTTTCCCTTCTAATTTTGGAAAACAAATAACGGAAAACGAGCCCAATTCCGTGTTTTGTTTTTATGTGTGTTAACAAAAAACGATAAATGAATAGTGTCCCGTTTCCCGATTAATAACTGGTAAGTCAATAACAGAAAACAAGCCATAATCCGTTTTTACAGTAGAGCATTAGTTTATTGAACTGAAGTCGAAAAACAATACAGGTAGTCTTTGATTGCACCAGGTGATATGTTACAATATTGCCAATAAATTCATATTATTTTACAAATTGAGTTTCATTTTTGTTTCATATTCCACGCTATATACAACGTTGTAAGATTAGTCACCAATTTGTAAGGGCATACGTCACTGTTTGTAAGATTGCTAACGGCCTCGGGTTGACAGGTATGCGTACTCTACATCAAATTGGTGTGCATGGCTGTCACCCCAGGAGGAAGCCTCTTCTGAAGACGGTACACAAGAAAGCCCGCAAACATTTTGCTGAAGACATGTCAACAAAGCACATGGATTACTGGAACCATGTCCTATGGTCTGATGAGACGAAGATAAATTTGTTTGGTTCCGATTAGAGCTGAAACGAATACTCGAGCAACTCGAGTAACTCGAGTTTAAAAACTGATCCGAGTAATTTTATTCACCTTGAGTAATCGTTTATTTTGACAGCTCTAAGCATCACGTTTCGCTCGGACTACTTTTAATGCGGGACAACGCGCTGACGTCACGTGCGTAGAGAAAGAAGCAATAAAAAAATATAAAAAACATTTCCGCAGCCGACAGCCGCTCCAAACTCCGCCGACGTTGCTAAAAACTAGCCCGCGTGATGTTAAGTTGGTAGCAGGTAGCATCTGAGGAGTCTCATAGAGATCACATGTATGTTGAACTAGATGCAATATGATAGACTCGGCCGCGTCTGGGCAGTGGTAATAAACAGCGGCCATCTTAAAGCAGTAGAGCGCTAAGCGTTAATAAAGAGCGCTAAGCGCTAAAAAATAAGATTAACGTTACTGTCTGAGTCACTAGCTCACGCAACGTTAGCCCTGCGGAGGGCCAGGTTTCTATTAATTATGACCACTTTCGATGCGTGGCTAACGTGTCTTACATACAGGCTTTAACATAACATAGCTTTGTGGAGTGATAAGGGTGTAAAATAAAAACTCGATAATGCTTACTATCAATTTTAGCTTAGTAGTCATTGCTGGATAAAACACCAAGTAGCACTGGTCCCTAATGTGCTCCAATACAGCCTGTATCATACATTTATCTTGAACACTGCAAAAACACAAAATCCTATCAGGACTTACAGTTTAGAGTTGCGTAAAACTTAACTAGAACTTAAAAATGGCTTGACACAAATAGAAATTCAATTGAAACAGGTGGGAAAAAATCCTAACTTTTAAGTGATGTGTGTTATCAAGCGTAATGGCATTTTTAGGTATAAATATATATATTTTTTAATAAGATCTAAAGGTTTTTTGAGTGAAAGCAGTGAATTTGTCCTTTTTTAAATTCTAGTTACATCTGAGATGCAATTGTTGGCTGTTTTCAACAATATACATCGAAAATAAAGACATTGACTGAAAATGGTTCAAGATTAGATGAAATGTCTTGTTTTCTCATGTATATTTATAATTGCTCATCACCTGAAAATATATTTGTTTTATCCGATTACTCGATTAATCGATAGAATTTTCAGTCGATTACTAAAATATTCAATAGCTGCAGCCCTAGTTCCGATGGTCTCAAGCATGTGTGGTGGCGACCAGGTGAGGAGTACAAAGATAAGTGTGTCATGCCTACAGTCAAGCATGGAGGAGGGAATGACACCCCCCCCCCCACACACACACCTCTACAATCTCCACATCAATGCTGACAGCACTCCTGTAACGAGTCACATGACATTTTGGAGGGAAAATGACAAGCAGTACTCAATTTGGACTAGGCCTGCAGCTATCTGTTAATTTATTAGTCGATTAATCGATGAACTAGTTTGTCGAATAACCGAGTAATCGGATAAGTAACATGAAAAATTAAAATACCTGAGCTGAGCCTCAAACGGTGTAAACAAACAATTAAATAAGGATCTACAGTGGGAAGAAAAAGTATCTGATACACTGCCAATGGGTATCAAATACTTGTTCTCCCCACTGTATGTACAACAAAAGAACAATTGGCTAACTTACATAGCAAAAGTCCGCTAGCTTAAATGCTATACATTTTTTTTTTTTTTTTCATTTTTTTACACAACGCTCTTAACAGATCAGACACATTCTCCCACAAAAAAGGCTAAATACACCCAGAAACTAAATTATGAATGCATAAAAAAACATAAGCGCAAACAAAAACTTAGCTTATGTTGGTCTTAACATGGAGCAGCTGGATTCAGCCATGTGAAATGAGGCAGACTAGAGGGCAGTGTAACCACTCAAATCAATAAAACTGATTGCAAACACTTTCAAAATAAAGCATGACAACGCCACAATAATTAAACGAATACTCGAAGCAGCAAAATTTATTTCGAATCTTTTTTTTTCTAATCGAATACTCGAGTTAATCGATTAATCTTTGCAGCACTAATTTGGACATTTAGGGATGTACGTAGTTCTTATGCGGTGTACTAACTTTTGTTGCCAGGGGTTTAGATATTAATGGCTATATTTTGAGTTATTTTGAGGGGAAAATAAATGAACTTTATTATATAAGCTGCACACGGACTACTATTATTGTGTCAAAGTGTCATTTTGTCAGTGTTGTCCCATGAAAAGATATACTTAAATATCTGCAGAAATGCGAGGCAAGTGTCATTTTGTCAGTGTTGTCTCATGAAAAGATATACTTAAATATCAGCAGAAATGTGAGGGGTGTACTCACTTTTGTGATACACTGTATTCGAGACTCGGTCGTGGAAGATTCGAGAACGTTTCACAAACATCCAAATTCCAATTATTCAAATATGCCAAATAAAGCGGAACTAAAACACAGGCAGCTCGATGAGGAACGGACCGACAACTTATGCCGCTAAAAAAAAACAATAACACCAGACTGCGGCCGACAGCGCTTCAAACAATGCCCGTGTTGCTACAAACTACTTCATCCACATTATGCTACGGTAGATATAACATGTATATAGAACTAAATGCGAAATGACCGACTCGGCGGTGTTAGCACATGTATAGAGAACTACATGCGAAATGACAGACTTGCCGGCGTTAGTAAACAACCGCCATCTTAAAGGAGTAGACTTCTCTGAAAGTCTGTTGTAGCGAACCTTCCGAGCAAACCTAATTAAATTTTAATCTAAAATACTCCTAAATCGGCAAAATCTTGACTTGAATCTATCTTAAAATGATGAAACAGTTTTAAAACTTTCACATTTCAAAAGTAGACGGAAGGGAAATAATGGAATAATGAGAGCAATTTTAACAACTTTAATGGTTGTTTCGCAACATTATATTACCGTAATTTCCCGAATATAACGCGCACTTTTTTCCCCAAAATCAACTTGTAAACTCATGGTGCGCATTATAAACGGGTACATGGATGGAGACAGAAATATATATGTATTACATATATATATAAACCGATTTTTTTTCATTGACACGGCCACGTTGTGTTGAAGAAACGTATGAGGCGACCCGTTGCCGACCATTACGGTACGTGACGTCACCGTTTTGTTTCGGTAATACTTCACTCTAATCGGCAGAATGATTTCGTCTGTGTTAAATTCTGCTTTTTTCACTCTTCATAAAGCACAGAATTTAGTTTCTTAAACTCATTTCAGTCGACGTTTATTGCAGCTCCGCAATTCGGACTATAACAAATGTAAGGACACACACTTCCTATGTCCGTCAACTATATCGGTCCCTCGGGAAACTCAAACCCAAATAACAATAGTTCCTTTTGTTACTGTCGAGTTGACAGCTATGAGCTCTCACGGATTTCCGACTTACGTTCTCACTTTCATTTTACCGTATCAATCCATGGAAGAAACATTTATTCATCATGAGGAAACGAGCAAGTTATACAGCAGCCTTTATAAGAAAAGTCACATCTGTTTTGTTTTCTCCTAGATTCTGGTAAGTTGGAGAAGTTGTCAAATCATATTATTACCGTAAATATTGTCAGTTTACGGTAATGTTTTGAACTACCAATGTGCTATGCTTGTGCTGTGTTTCACCAGTCAGTAAAATGACATCTCTGTATCTGTACACAAGCTCTGTTTTCTTCTAAAATTAGGGTGCGCGTTATAAACGGGTACAATAATTTCCCCTAGATTTTACAAGTAAATTTGGGGTGCGCATTATACATGGGTGCGCCTTATATTCGGGAAATTACGGTAGTTTAAAGCTGCTGATAGAGATTGGGGACTTAAGTATTTTATTTACTGTTTTGAACTGTTAACTTCGCAGTGAAATAGTAGTTTATTTAAGCCTGAGAGAATTTTTGTACAATTTTTAAAACTAATTTACAAAACATTAAAAGCAGCTAACAGCCTTGGGGTGCATCAATAATCGATATATAATCGAATCGTAGCCTCTGAATCGTAATCGAATTGTGAGTTGCCCCAAGATTCCCACCTCTAGTCAATACTGTTGCCATCCAACATGCCTCATGCCTCCCAGCATGCATTGCAGCGTTACAGATGTAAATATCGGTCGTGGTGCAGTTTGTAGCTGGAGTTGTCCTTGGACCGAAGGGTCAGCAATTCGATTCCTGGCTAAGACTGCTCACTGTCGAAGTGCCCTTGGGCAAGGCACTGAGCCTTAATTCGCCCCCAATGGGTTGGCAGCCCCCTTGCATGGGAGCAGCACCATTGGTGTGAATGTGTGCTAATGTAAAGCGCTTTGGGCATGGTAACCATGTAGATAAATGCGCTATATATAAGTTCTGTCCATTTAAACTTAAGTTCTGTTCTCATTATTTCTTCAGTTACTGTTCCAGTTGTTTCATTGATGCTATTTATGCTATTTAGTTTGTTGTTCTGTGAAAATTCAAGCTTTGTTTTGAAACCGTGAGTTTGAACCACCTTTGAATCAATCAAGTGCTTGACTTTGTTTGTCAAGTGGGTGGAAGCCAGTTCTTCAGCTTGCACATTATCAATGGGATTTGATCCTTCCTGCCTAATGACCGCCAAAGAGAGGGTACTCATAGTAAGATTTTTGGATCAGTAGAGCGCTATGACTAAACTATTTATGGGCTGTAGTACTTGAATAATGTGGCAAAGCATCTAGTCTATATATCGGACTCAGTGTGGTTCAAACTCGTTTTGTATCATGAAATCGTGTATCGCGATATATCACCAAATGATATTTTGTCCCATATCTAATAGGCTTCGAATCCAAAATGGATGGATGCCCCGTCAGTGGCAGTAAATCACTTTTTCTTACCAAATATAAACCGGAATCAAATGTGGTCGCCACAAGATAAAGTTACGCAAACAACAAGAGTCCCTTCAGACAGAGAGACTCCTGGAAAATGGTGTGATGGAACTATAACACAGGCAAAATTGTCAATCACGTGTACACTTTAACCACTTTTGCAGGCCTCGGGACTTTTTCCTTAGCAGTTATCTTGTTCCTAACTGTTATCTTGTCAATATTGTTTGACCCTTATTTTAACAGCCCGCCTGTCTCATCAAACCATCGGACATGGTTCCAGCAATCCATGTGCTTTGTTGACATGTCTTCGCAAACTGTTTGCGGGCTTTCTTGTGTACCTTCTTTAGAAGAGGCTTCCCCCTGGGGTGACAGCCATGCACACCAATTTGATGTAAAGTGCGGCGTATGGTCTGAGCACTAACAGGCTGACCCCCCACCTCTTCAATCTATGCAGCAATGCTGACAGCACTCCTGTAACAAGTCACATGACATTTTGGAGGGAAAATGACAAGCAATACTCAATTTGGACATTTACGGATGTGCATTTTTTCATAGGGGTGTATTCACTCCATAACTAAGCGCGGCCCCTTAAGAGATGATTGGACTGGGGAGCTGTGATGCAGTGAGTAGGAAGAATGGGAGAACGGGTGCGATAGCAAGAGAGTGGTTGCATGTCGTGGCATGAAATGCGAGGGGTGTACTCACTTTTGTGATACACTGTAAATGACTGAGATTATTCACGATTGATCTCATGTATTTAGAATTTAAAGGCCTGTTGTCTGTTGGCATATGCAGGCAATGGCATCACAATTAACCGCGGCGGACTTTAAGGTCCTCCTTTCGAGCAAGTTAATAGCAAATATTCAGTTTTTTTGTTTGTTTTTTTTTTTACCTACTTTATTAAAAAAAAAAAAAAAAATATATATATATATATATATATATACATATATATATATATATATATACAGTGCCTTGCAAAAGTATTCGGCCCCCTTGAATCTTGCAACCTTTCGCCACATTTCAGGCTTCAAACATAAAGATATGAAATTTAATTTTTTTGTCAAGAATCAACAACAAGTGGGACACAATCGTGAAGTGGAACAACATTTATTGGATAATTTAAACTTTTTTAACAAATAAAAAACTGAAAAGTGGGGCGTGCAATATTATTCGGCCCCTTTACTTTCAGTGCAGCAAACTCACTCCAGAAGTTCAGTGAGGATCTCTGAATGATCCAATGTTGTCCTAAATGACCGATGATGATAAATAGAATCCACCTGTGTGTAATCAAGTCTCTGTATAAATGCACCTGCTCTGTGATAGTCTCAGGGTTCTGTTTAAAGTGCAGAGAGCATTATGAAAACCAAGGAACACACCAGGCAGGTCCGAGATACTGTTGTGGAGAAGTTTAAAGCCGGATTTGGATACAAAAAGATTTCCCAAGCTTTAAACATCTCAAGGAGCACTGTGCAAGCCATCATATTGAAATGGAAGGAGCATCAGACCACTGCAAATCTACCAAGACCCGGCCGTCCTTCCAAACTTTCTTCTCAAACAAGGAGAAAACTGATCAGAGATGCAGCCAAGAGGCCCATGATCACTCTGGATGAACTGCAGAGATCTACAGCTGAGGTGGGAGAGTCTGTCCATAGGACAACAATCAGTCGTACACTCCAGAAATCTGGCCTTTATGGAAGAGTGGCAAGAAGAAAGCCATTTCTCAAAGATAACCATAAAAAGTCTCGTTTAAAGTTTGCCACAAGCCACCTGGGAGACACACCAAACATGTGGAAGAAGGTGCTCTGGTCAGATGAAACCAAAATTGAACTTTTTGGCCACAATGCAAAACGATATGTTTGGCGTAAAAGCAACACAGCTCATCACCCTGAACACACCATCTCCACTGTCAATCATGGTGGTGGCAGCATCATGGTTTAGGCCTGCTTTTCTTCAGCAGGGACAGGGAAGATGGTTAAAATTGACGGGAAGATGGATGCAGCCAAATACAGGAACATTCTGGAAGAAAACCTGTTGGTATCTGCACAAGACCTGAGACTGGGACGGAGTTTTATTTTCCAACAGGACAATGATCCAAAACATAAAGCCAAATCTACAATGGAATGGTTAAAAAATAAACGTATCCAGGTGTTAGAATGGCCAAGTCAAAGTCCAGACCTGAATCCAATCGAGAATCTGTGGAAAGAGCTGAAGACTGCTGTTCACAAACACTCTCCATCCAACCTCACTGAGCTCGAGCTGTTTTGCAAGGAAGAATGGGCAAGAATGTCAGTCTCTCGATGTGCAAAACTGATAGAAACATACTCCAAGCGACCTGCAGCTGTAATTGGAGCAAAAGGTGGCGCTACAAAGTATTAACGCAAGGGGGCCGAATAATATTGCACGCCCCACTTTTCTGTTTTTTATTTGTTAAAAAAGTTTAAATTATCCAATAAATTTTGTTCCACTTCACGGTTGTGTCCCACTTGTTGTTGATTCTTGACAAAAAATTAAAATGTTATATCTTTATGTTTGAAGCCTGAAATGTGGCGAAAGGTTCAAGGGGGCCGAATACTTTTGCAAGGCACTGTATAATCACGTCAAAAAAGCGCGCCGAAACCCAAATAATCAGCTGCACTGAATCGCCAGCAGAGGGCGACATTACGCCACATAACATATACAAGTCACACCCAAGCGCCAGCAGAGGGCGGAAAAACTCCATAAAACACAATTAACAAGTTGGCCTTTCACTGTACTGACATTTAAATCTGTCTGAGCGGGCCTAGTGCGTTGATTGCGTCAAATATTTTAACGTGATTAATTTAAAAAAATTAATTAACGCCCGTTAACGCGATAATTTTGGCAGCCCTATTTTATTGCAATGTTTTTCCTTCTTCAGGTTTGTTTCAAGATTACAGTTAGTTAGACTGCACTTTGATGGTTAATACAGTTATTGCAATTTTGTTGTTATATTACAATCGATTGGTTTATTTTCATTTCAAAAACCAGACGCCATTCATTTACGAATGTGATTGCACTTTAGTTTACATATTAAATGTTCAGATATTAAGATTTGAATGAGGCAAAATGACATGCTTAAATATATTGTTATCATTTGTTTCAGATGTACTGTAATTATTTTCTGTATAAAAATTAATTTTGTGTTTTTTCAAACTTGAGTCTTGAAAAAGAGGGGGTCGTCTTATAATCAGGGCCGTCTTATATTCGGGCCAATACGGTAATTAATCAGATTACTCACAACTGAAAAAATATAACGCTGTTAGTAACGCCGTTATTAACAACACTGGAAACCGGTAACTGGCACATGCATATTTGTGTTGTTTTATTTCTTTCAAAAATATTTTTTTTTAACAAAAAAAATGTAAATGATTACTGCTTTCTATAGCCATCGAGCTTTCGGTGAAGTCTACAGAAATTTTATTTTATCGGGAAACATTAAGTCAACACACCTGATGTCTGAAATCTGCCCCCGGGCCTTGAGTTGGACACTTTTGATTCCAATCATTTCCAAACCGACCCAGTTCTTGTCGGTATTGGGTCGCTACCGGACCAGATTTCATAATGCAACACTTTGACCAAACAAGCATCCAAAAGAGGAACACAGATTCACTTGTTACTTGCTTGCGCGCTGCCAAGTGGCAGCCGCTGTGTTAACACCACTGTTGTCTTAACGCCACTGCTGATTCTGCATCCATATTTTAGCTTTCTTAGAGTTCCTCTCATTTTGGGGACAAAGTGTGATACAGCTTTCCTTTCATCTGACAAGAGCACAAGCCGGCTTATTACACGCGAGAGAACATTCCTTTCCTCACTCCCTTTTTCCACCAACAGTGCGACTCGCTACAATGCACCCCACTCCACCCCCAGTTTCCTTCCTGGGCTTTTTATAGTCCATTGGATGTTTTTTTTTTTCCCCACATCCGGCAACAAAGGTTTCGGTTCTACACTTCATAATAATAATGTATAGATTAATTCCTTTGACGTTGATTGACATCTAGGGCTGCAGCTATCGATTATTTTAGTAGTCAATTACCTATCAACTAGTTAGTTTGAATAATCGGTAATCGAATTAGAAAAATTTAATGCGTTGCAGAACAGATTTTAGGGGATGTAAAGCAAAGGCTTGCTAGGATTGCACTTTCAGAAGTGCAATATATGCAAATAGAAAATACAATTCCTGATTGTTTCTTCAAACTCTGAAGAATTGACTTTCATGTAAGAATAAATTAAAATACCTGAGTTTAGCCTCAAACGGTATTAAAAAAAAAAAAAAAAAGTAGGTTCGAAGTACAACAAGGGAACAATTGACTAACTTGAATGGCCAAAGTTCGCTAGCTTAAATGCTATAAAATGATTGATTGAATTTTATTTCGAAAACATGCATCACATTATGGATATACAAGAATGCAAACAAAATCATAAGATTTTGATGCTCTTAACAAATAATTCAAATATATATTCCCACAAAAATGGTTAAATACACCTACAGTGGGGCAAATAAGTATTTAGTCAACCACTGATTGCGCAAGTTCTCCCACTTGAAAATATTAGAGATGCTTGTAATTGTCATCATATGTAAACCTCAACCATGAGAGACAATGTAGAGAAAAAAAACAGAAAATTACATTGTTTGATTTTTCAAGAATTTATTTGCAAATCATGTAGGAAAATAAGTATTTGGTCAATACCAAAAGTTCATCTCAATACTTTGTTTTTTACCCTTTGTTGGCAATAACAAAGGCCAAACGTTTTCTGTAACTCTTCACAAGCTTTTCACACACTGTTGCTGGTATTTTGGCCCATTCTTCCATGCAGCTCTCCTCTAGAGCAGTGATGTTTTGGGGCTGCCGTTGTGCAACACGGATTTTCAACTCCCTCCGCAGATTTTCTATGGGGTTGAGATCTGGAGAGTGGCTAGGCCACTCCAGGATCTTGAAATGCTTCTCACGAAGCCACTCCTTTGTTGCCCTGGCTGTGTGTTTGGGATCGTCATGCTGAAAGGCTCATCCACTTTTCATCTTCAATGCCCTTGCTGATGGAAGGAGATTTTCAACCAAAATCTCTCGATACATGGCCCCATTCATTCTTTCCTTTTCACAGATCAGTCATCCCGGTCCCTTTGCAGAAAAATAGCCCCAAAGCATGATGTTTCCACCCCCATGTTTCAAAGTGGGTATGGGGTTCTTCGGATGCAATTCAATATTCTTTCTCCTCCAAACATGAGAACCTGTGTTTCTACCAAAAAATTCTATTTTGGTTTCACCTGACCATAACACATTCTCCCAGTCCTCTTCTGGATCATCCAAATGCTCTCTAGCAAACCGCAGACGGGCCTGGACGTGTACTGGCTTCAGCAGGGGTGTCTGGCAGTGCAGGAATTGAGTCCCTGGCGGCCATTGTGTTACTGATAGTAGCCTTTGTTACTGTGGTCCCAGCTCTCTGTAGGTCATTCACTAGGTCTCCCCGTGTGATTCTGGGATTTTTACTCACCGTTCTTGTTACCATTTTGACGCCACGGGGTGAGATCTTGCATGGAGCCCCAGATCGAGGGAGACTACCAGTGGTCTTGTATGTCTTCCATTTTCTAATAATTGCTCCCACAGTTGATTTCTTTACACCAAGTGTTTTACCTATTGCAGATTCAGTCTTCCCAGCCCGGTGCAGGTCTACAATTTTGTCTCTGGTGTCCTTCGACAGCTCTTTGGTCTTGGCCATAGTGGAGTTTGAATGTGACTGACTGAGGTTGTGGACAGGTGTCTTTTATACCGATAATGAGTTACAACAGGTGCCATTAATACAGGTAATGAGTGGAGCCTCGTTAAAACTCGTTAGAAGAAGTTAGACCTCTTTGACAGCCAGAAATCTTGCTTGTTTGTAGGTGACCAAATACTTATTTTCCACTCTAATTTGGAAATAAATTCTTTAAAAATCAAACAATGTGATTTTCTGGTTTTCCCCACATTCTGTCTCTCATGATTGAGGTATACCAATGTTGACAATTACAGGCCTCTCTAATCTTTTCAAGTAGGAGAACTTGCACAATTGGTGGTTGACTAAATACATATTTCCCCCACTGTATAAACTAAATTACGAATGCATAGAAACATTATCTCAAACAAAAAAAAATATCCTTATGTTGGCCTTAACAAGGAGCAGTTGAATGAAGCCATGTTAAATGAGTTACACTGCTGGCCAAAAGTATTGGCACCCCTGCAATTCTGTCAGATAATGCTCAATTCCTCCCAGAAAATGATTGCAATTATAAATGCTTTGGTAGTAATATCTTCATTTATTTTGCTTGCAATGAAAAAACACATAAAAGAATGAAAAAAAATTTAAATCATTATCATTTTGGGCCGGACAAAAGTATTGGCACCCTCAGCCAAGTATTAACTTGGTAGCACAACCTTTAGACAAAATAACTGCAAACAACCGCTTCCGGTATCCATCAATGAGTTTCTTACACTGCTCTGCTGGAATTTTAGACCATTCTTCTTTGGCCAACTGCTCCAGATCTCTGAAATTTGAAGGGTGCCTTGTCCAAACTGCCATTTTCAGATCTCGCCACAGGTGTTCTATGGGATTCAGGTCTGGGCTCATTGATGGCCACTTTAGAAGTCTCCAGCGCTTTCTCTCAAACCATTTTCTAGTGCTGTTTGAGGTGTGTTTTGAGTCATTGTCCTGCTGGAAGACTCATGACCTCCGAGCAGTGTTGTTTTCGTCAACGATGACTTTAACGAAAATATTTCGTCAACGAACAATTTTTTCATGACTGACGAGACGATAACGAACTAAAAAACTTGTCTTGGGAGACTAATTCATAATGACACGAATGCTAGTTTTCATCTGATGAAACTAAAACAAGACGAAAATGCACCATAGTTTCAGTCACATGTTCACAATGACAGGTTTTATGTGTAGTTAGCCTACATCGTAGCAGTGTCTGGTTGTGTCACTCATGTGATGTGCTGCACCCCCCCCCCCCCCAACTCACTTACTGGTGTCCTCTCCAGTCTCCCCATTGCTTGTTTTGAGGCAACCACAGTAGGATTTGTTTTCTTATCTTGGCAAGAGAGAATATGGAATGTTGCTTTAGCCTTTAAAGGTCTGTGCTGAGTGATCCTTATACACCAAATATAACTTGCAGCATTAGTATATCATTCACGTTTGCGTTAGCATTAGGCTATTGCTAACGGCGAGCATCCTTTTAAATTCTCGACTTTTTTTTTTTTTTTTTTTTTTTTTACGTACAGTTCATGACGTCCAGGTGGGTATAATTCATTGAAAATAATGTACTGTTTTACTGCTGAGTGTGTATTATCACATGATAGATTTGTAGATGCAACAATATGTGCTCGTCTATCAATGTTCATTCGAATTAGTTGGAAACCTTTTTTTATTTATTTATTTTTGGAGTGAAACTTTTAAAATTTACAGACGAAAATATTGAGTAAACATCGACTAAAACAAGACGAAATTAGTCTGAGTTTTAGTCAACAAAAACTAAACGAAGACAAATACATTTTGAAATTACTAAAATGTGATTAAGACCAGACCGAAAAGGCTAAGATTAAGGCAAAAATAAAAATGGCTGCCAAAAACAACACTGCCTCTGAGGGAGACACAGCTTTCTCACACTTGGCCCTACATTATGCTGCAAAATTTGTTGGTAGTCTTCAGACTTCATCATGCCATGCACACTGTCAAGCAGTCCAGTGCCAGAGGTAGCAAAGCAACCCCAAAACATCAGGGAACCTCCGCCATGTTTGACTGTGCGAACCGTGTTCTTTTCTTTGAAGGCCTCGTTTTTTTTTCTTTTTTTTTTTTTGTTTTTTTTTCTGTAAACTCTATGTTGATGCCTTTTCCCAAAAATCTCTACTTCTGTCTCATCTGACCAGAGAACATTCTTCCAAAACGTTTCTGGCTTTCTCAGGTGAGTTTTGGCAAACTCCAGCCTGGCATTTTTATGTCTCTGGGTCAGAAGTGGGGTCTTCCTGGGTATCCTTCCATAGAGTCCCTTTTCATCCATACGCCAGTGGATAGTAGGGGTTGACACTGTTGTACCCTCAGACTGCAGGGCAGCTTGAACTTTTTTTTAATGTAAATTGAGGTTCATTGTCCACCATCCGCACAACCTTTCGTTGAAATCTCTCGACAATTTTTGTTTTCCGTCCACAACTAGGGAGGTTAGCCACAGTGCCATGGGCCTTACACTTATGAATGACACTTATACACTTACTTACTTACTTACACTTATGATGCGTGCGGTAGACACAGTAACATTCAGGTCTTTGGAGATGGACTTGTAGCCTGGAGATGGACTTGTAGCCTAGAGTTTGCCTATGCTTCCTCACAATTTTGCTTCTCAAGTCCTCAGAAAGTTCTTTGGTCTTTTTTCTTTTGTCCATGCTCAATGTGGTACACACAAAGTCAGAGGACAGAGGTTGAGTCAACTTTAATACATTTGAACTGTATGCAAGTGTGATTTATGTACTATTTTACTTTTTATTTTTTCATTCTTTTTTGTGTTTTTTCATTGCAAGCAAAATAAATGAAGATATTACTACCAAAGCATTTGTAATTGCAATCATTTTCTGCGAGAAATTGAGCATTATCTGACAGAAATGCAGGGGTGCCAATACTTTTGGCCAGCAGTGTATGTCATATAGACCCTACTCACATGACGTCACAACCACGCCTCCGCGCCATATTGTCCGTCAACTCGTCGTGTTTACGCATTACCGCTACGTAAATTCCTCCTATTATGGCGTGTTTTTCTGCTCGTTAACATAAATAATCAAAATGGTGAAGGCGTGTGTGGCGGTTGGTTGCAGTAACAGAGAAGATAGACGGAGAGACTTGAAGTTCTACCGTATTCCGAGAGACATAGAGAGGAGTGCAAGATGGACTGCTGCAATTCGATGAGAAAACTGGGCACCAAATGATCACCACGGACTATGTAGTAGTCATTTTATACCTGGTAAGATGCATTTAATATATATTTAGAGGGTTTTGGGCTGACAACCACAATTAAGATGATTGCGAGGCTAATCGCCGACAACATACAGTTTCAAATTCAAGATGTTTATTTCTTCCGCCATCATTATTTTTTGAATAATATTTAGCTGGTACCAAGTGAAAGAAGCTGGCCTCGTCTCCGGATCATCAGTTAAACAGGTGTGTCCAAATTTTTTGCTAAGGGGGCCAGATTTGGTGTGGTAAAAATGTGGGGGGCCGACCTTGGTTGACGTCCTTTACGTAGAACAATATATTTAAACACATTTTAGCAAGCCCTTCTGTGTGTCACATTTGCTTAATTATAATTTTTTTAATTCATAATTTCAACAATCTCGCCTTTGTGGCTTTCTCTTTCGACACCGGGCTCTTGCGAAATACTGCTGCTGTGAAATTAAACTAGCTTCAAGTTGCTATAATTTCTCGCTGCGTATCTTCCCTGTAATGTTGTCGTACATGTCAGCGTGTCTTGTTCGGTAATATCATTATCGCGTCACATCGAACTCTTTGAAAACAGCGACTGTCTCTTTGCAAATGAGGCAGACACAGTTGTTGCGTATTTTATTGAAAAAATAGTCCAATATCCACCTATCCTTGAAGCGTCGGCCATCGCAGTCAAATTTTTTTTTTTTTGATTGTCGCCATTTCAGAAATTTGGACGTAAAGGGTTACACGAGGTAATGTTGCTTAGAGTGCTGCTCTTAAAGTTTTGTGAGAATAGGCTGAGTTTCTGTGGACAAGATAGTTGTAGATATCAGGGTAGCAGATGTCAGGCAGAGAGGGCGAAGACAGTGGGTCGAAAAATATCGATTTAGGCATCAAATATGGATCTGGCAAATGGATAGACTGAAGCTTTTCTACATAACGCCTTGTATGCAACGCATCCAATGAGTTTACAGCGTCTGAAAGCACTGGGGCTTCCATGAATTGCACTATAAATTGCACGACAAATTGAAACCATTGAGAATATGGATAAACAGTGATGGACAATATGGCGGCCGGATACAGCGACACGTCATTCTGTGACGTTGGTGAGTAGGGTCTATTCAATTATGCCACCAGACGCCAATGTATCCACCCAAATCGATAAAACTGAATGCAAACACTTTCAAAACAAATCAGTACAACGCCACTCTAATTAAACAAACACTCGAAGCAGCAAAATTTAAATCGAAGCTTTTTTTGTTTTTTTGTTTTTTTTTTGTCCATTTAGACTGGGAAAGGCTGGAAGCGATCGTTGGATCCCAGTCGAAATGGATCGAACAATTATCACAGCCTCATGTATTTCACGCAGAGCAGTCACGGAAAGCGTTAGGGGATAAAACAGCTGGCTTCGCTGACTCCAGCTGAGCTGCGAAATCCCCTTTAGCCGGGATGGGAAGCGCGCGTCGCCCTTTCGGGGGACGGTAAAGCCAGCTGCGGCTTTTGGACTGCAGCCAGCTTGCACATTCATGCTCCCGTAATACATATACTACAGTGGGGCCAATAAGTATTTAGTCAACCACTAATTGTGCAAGTTCTCCCACTTGAAAATATTAGAGAGGCCTGTAATTGTCACCATGGGTAAACCTCAACCATGAGAGACAGAATGTGGAGAAAAAAAAACTGAAAATCCCATTGTTTTATTTTTAAAGAATTTATTTGCAAATCGTGGTGGAAAATAAGTATTTGGTCAATACCAAAAGTTTATCTCAGTACTTTGTTATGTACCCTTTGTTGGCAATAACGGAGGCCAAACGTTTTCTGTAACTCTTCACAAGCTTTTCACACACTGTTACTGGTATTTTGGCCCATTCCTCCATGCAGATCTTCTCTAGAGCAGTGATTTTTTGGGGGGCTGTCATTGGTTTTTTATGATTTTTTTATGGGGTTGAGATCTGGAGACTGACTAGGCCACTCTAGGACCTTGAAACGCTTCTTACGAAGCCACTCCTTTGTTGCCCTGGCTGTGTGTTTGGGATCATTTTCATGCTGAAAGACCCAGCCACGTCTCATCTTCAATGCCCTTGCTGATAGAAGGAGATTTTCACTCAAAATCTCTCGATACATGGCCCCATTCATTCTTTCCTTTACACAGATCAGTCGTCCTGGTCCCTTTGCAGAAAAACAGCCCCAAAGCATGATGTTTCCACCCCCATGCTTCACAGTGGGTATGGTGTTCTTCGGATGCAATTCAGTATTCTTTTTCCTCCAAATACGAGAAGCTGTCTTTCTACCAAAAAGTTCTATTTTGGTTTCATCTGACCATAACACATTCTACCAGTCCTCTTCTGGATCATCCAAATGCTCTCTAGCGAACTGCAGACGGGCCTGGACGTGTACTGGCTTTAGCAAGGGGACACGTCTGGCAGTGCAGGATTTGAGTCCCTGGCGGCGCATTGTGTTACTGATAGTAGCCTTTGTTACTGTGGTCCCAGCTCTCTGTAGGTCATTCACGAGGTGCCCCCCGTGTGGTTCTGGGATTTTTGCTCACCGTTCTTGTTATTATTTTGACGCCACGGGGTGCGTTCTTGCATGGAGCCCCAGATCGAGGGAGATTATTTTGTATATTTGTTTATGTCTATGTTAACCTGATACTGAAATAGTAGTTTGGTTTAGCCTGAGAGGATTTTTGAACAATTTTGGAACTAATGTTAAAAAATAAAAACATTTTTAAAAAAGGAGGGGGGTGCATCAATAATCGTTTTATAAACGAATCGAAGCCTCTGAATCGTAATAGAATTGTTAGGTGCCCAAAGATTCCCAGCTCTAGTAACGCATTATGCGTTATCGGATTACTTGATTATTCGAATGAACTAATTGATAGATTAATAGATTACCTAAACAATCAATAGCTGCATCCCTTGTGTTTGCTGAGTGATTCTTTCACTCTAAATGTAACTTGTAGCGTTAGTGTAGCATTATCGTTAGCATTAGCTTTAGCATGGCAACCATCCTCTTAAACTTTCACACGTTTGTATCGCGTTGTGACGTCCTGGTGGGTTTAATTATTTGAAAACCATGTACTGTTCTTGCCGATTGTTTATCACCATAAAAATAAGTGCTGCGTTTTTTGGTTTAGTAGCACTAGACCAAATTAATCCTTTAAATCTCAGGTCGTCATTGCAAATTTGAAGCTGTTGAAGCATTTTTTTTTTTTTTAATTGCCTTTTATAAGCTACGTGCTTCCAAAAAAATATATCAGCTTACAAAATCAGCTTTGGATATCGGCAATCGGATGACATTTTTTAAAAAATATCGGTATTGGCATTTTAAAATCCCATATCGGTCGACCTCTAGCAGGAGACTACGAACCTCCACTGAGGTCAGTCAATTCTTGCCATTTCTGTTAAGAACATGATCTTGTGCAGTGTGAGGTGACACTATTTTAGTGACTGATTGACTTTGACAATGAAAATATTGTGGATAAATTCCTAACTGATCAATATCAATGACTTGATAGACTCAATTTGTGGTCAGCAGTGAAATTCTAGTTGAATCTGATAAAATGTCGATGTTCAGAAAGCTATACTTTGACTGTGTTATCACCCGCGACACTCCAAATAAGGTTTGTGTGGAGTTTGTGTTGAACCGCGCCAGCGGAAAAACTCTCTGGACATGGTCTTTTTACTGTTTTTGCGTGGTCGTGGCGGTGAGCAGGGCCAACGATGACGGGGGATGAGGGAAATATTTGACCTCTAAAGATTTATCATACGCCTGATATTTCCCAGAGGCGAAAAGACAACGTCAAATCGTGTGTGGCACCAAAAGACATTCAATAGCAGGGAAAAAGATAGATAGTGGGATGCAAAATTGGGGGAGAACATGGAAGATATTCCACAATGCAACTAACAAAGAGCACATATGAAACCGAGCTTAACTGCAACATTTTGGTTTGGGTGTGCTTTGCTCCCTCAGGTCCTGGACAGCTTGCTATCATCAACAGCAAAATGTATTCACAAATGGAACAAAGTATTTTGCATAAGATCTTTCCCTCATAATTGTCCATATCCAACTGAGAGGAGAAAAAAAAACAACAATAACTGTTATTGTCTTGTTTGTATAAAAGCCCAAGCGTGAACATTAGCAAAGCATTAGGCACTCAGCCCGTCTTTCCCACGGGATAACAAATGGATCCTAAAGAGCTCTCCATATCCTGCTTTGGAAATAGAACCCTTAAAAGTCATCTCAGGAAAAAAAACTTTGATACAGACAGGGAAATCGTCGGTGCGCGAGCGTAAACATCGTGCGAGGTATTAGTAGCCTTGTTGGTTAGCGTTGCCACGCAGCTGCACGGTGAGCCAGATGTGTGAAGATGATGGCCGGGCAGCAGGAAACGGTCTGTGCATGCTTTAGGAGTCGTCTTTAAAAACAGGAAGAGAATTTTTTGGCTTCCCACCCGCTTAACGGGCCTTATTTTCCTGTGGCAGGGCCGGGGGCGGAGACCGCGGTTGTTGTGTGACAACTGCCTTTTAAAGTCTGTTCTGGGATTTTACTCATTTGCATTAGGGCAGAGGTTCTAGTCCACGTGATGATAATTTAAAAATTCGGTTCTCCTTTTAAACACCTTGATTAACATTAATGCGATACAAATCCCATCTTTTTGAACTTTGAGGGCTGGCAATTATTGTCCAATCGCACTGAAACATGATCATTCACTCTCAGTGCTAGCAGCACTGCACCGTCCTTCCTAAAATGTCGCAGCAAGGTTCCGCGAGCAACCCAAACAAGAGGCGACAGCGACGTCAAGAGCGCTCGGCAAACCTCGCTTGATGCCCCGCGACAGCTTGTCACCGCAGGTTCGCTCTCACAGGTTTGCAGTTGAAGCTAAACCAACAATCTTGTTGATTTTGTTTACTCTATCAGCAAGAATTATTTGGAGTACAGGGTTTCCCTTACATAAAAGATATTGTGGCGGCACGCCCCATTAAAATAAAAGCCGCCACACCTTGCAAATGAGATGTTTTTTGTTGTTTTTTTAAAAATAAATTCTTATTAGTTAAAAAAAATTTAAGGCCGTTTCAAACTAGCAGCAGTAGGCCTGTTGCGATAACAAATTTTAGTGTGCGATAATTTATTTAATAAATTATTGCGATATTATTGTACCCCCCAATTTAAAAAAGATAAAAAATACAATAACACTGTGAGAATACAGTATATATTAATAGATCACGTACACCCATTTAAACGCAATAATCGTTTACTCTTAAATTCAAAAATACTTTTTAAGAAATCACAACTAAAAACAATAGACCATGCCTCTTTTAAGTAAAAAGACAACAATATTAATACTGCACAGAAACACAGAATAAATAAAATTTGTTTTTAAAAAAAAAAAAAAAAATTCCACCTAATCATTTAAGCATCTATGCAAATGAACACTTTTCCCCTCATAGCTTCTGCTATGGCGTTCCATGTGTAATACAGTGGTACCTCTACATACCAAGTTAATTCGTTCCAGGAGCTTGTTTGTAAGTCGAAATGGTCGTATGTCGAGCAGAATTTTCCCATAAGAATACATTATAATTCTGTTAATTCGTTCCACAGCCCAAAAACCCACCCTACATCCTTAATAAACACTGTTGTTACTATTGCAAATAGCAATTGCAAAGAGCAGAACAAATCAAATATGAATAAAAATCAGAATAACAATAATGTAATTAGGGATGTCCCGATCCAGGTTTTTGCACTTCCGATCCGATACGATATTGTTTTGCACTTCCGATCCGTTACCGATACTGGCCGATACCGATACCGGCCTATCTGAGCATGTGTTAAAGTTTAAAGTTATTTAGCCTCATTACTTAGTTGTCAGACTCATGTTGAAAAAGGTTTTAGTACTCTTGATAACAACTCGCCAGCTGAATTAGGTGAGTTTGAATAACACACAACGGTTGGTAACAAGAAACTGACCTGTTTATTCAGTGACAAACACAAAACATTATAAATAACAAACAGAAATGGCATAGTCAGTCAGTAAAACGTGCAAATAATATTGTAAATTGTCTTAAAAAAGCAAAACACACAAACAACCTCAGTGGAAAATCCCACAAACCCCCCAAGCTATTTGATGCTTTTAATATTTTGTGCATTAGTTACAAAAATTGTATAAAAAGCCTCTCAGGTTTAAATAAACGACTATTTCAAAATCAAGTTAACATTTTAAAACAGTAAATAAAATACTCAAGTCCCATTCTGTATCAGCAGCTTTAAACTACATTCAATTCATTTAATTTTGCGAATCAACTGTTAAAGTTGTTAAAATTGCTCCCGTTTTTCCATAATTTCCCTTCTGTCTACTTTCGACATGTGAAAGTTTTAAAACTGTTTTGAAGATAGATTCAAGTCATGATTTTGTCGATTTAGGAGTATTTTAGATAAAAAGTTAATGAGGTTTGCTTGGAAGGTTCACAACAGCCTACTAGGGAAGTCTCCTAGGAAGCTGGTAACAAGGAAGCCGAACTTTTAACAGCACGTCAGCCGCACGCGCACACGCACGTGCACGCGAGGCGATAAATCGCAGCGGAAAAATGACCGCCTTCATTTTTATTTACCGTGCGATAAATGGAATTACTGAATATTGCGACAGGCTTAATCAGCAGCCGAGTGTTCAGTGGCAACCTATTCATTGTGTATTGCAATGTCCGTAATTATGCGAGGCCCCCTTAAAAGACGAGCTGTGACGTACAAGGAAGCGAGAAGGAGAATGGGCGAGCTAACGAGAGATAGCGGTCGCACGTCGCGGCAGCCCGCTGTTATTTTGTAATTGTTTTTCTTTATTATTCTTTATTATTTTTACCACAATAAAGTGGGTGAGCCAGTACAGACTTCTCTCCTTCTTCCCAATATCCGGGGAATTACAGTAGTTTGGATCGGACATTTCGGCGAAAGTGAGCGGTGGACGGCCGTCTTGGACGGAAGGCCAAGTTTGAATGACTGCGCCGAGAGCCTTGCTCGATTTCCAGAGCGCCGCCGCGCTAACTTTGACAACGAGGGGCATGCATACCTAATCTGTGCTATCCGGCTGTTTCGGCCGACGCAATCACGGCTGACGAAACTGTGATAAATGCGCTTTTTTCAAGTTTTACGAACTCTGGGACACTCCAAAAATGACTGTCATGCCTCTCCTTGCTAGGTTAATGGTACCTCGATGTGCGTTTGCGTGTAAATGTAGTTCCCGAACAACAACAACAACAAAAAAAACTATTCTCCTTCTCACCGTAACTAGTAAAACTCTTTACATGGCTATTAGATTTTCCCCCCTACTCCTTGAAATGGGTCCGTTGACAGAAGGACCATTATTGTTGTGGTAATATAGCTCATATTAGGGCTAAATATATGGAAAAAGGAGGACTACGACGGGGGTCTGCAACCCGCGGCTCTAGAGCCAAGTGCGGCTCTTTAGCGCTGCCCTAGTGGGCGGGTCCCTGGAGCTTTTTCAAAGACTTTTGAGAATAGAAAAAGATGGGGGACGGAAATATATACTATATTTTTAATATGGTTTCTCTAGGCGGACAAACATGACACAAACATTCTTTCAATTCATTATCGTTATTAAGTTAAACTTCAGGTGGCATCGTACAACAGAGTAGTCAAACGGTGTGGCAATCTCTATTAGATCCATTGCAAGGAAAATAAACATTTAATCATGAAGGCTAATTATGTATTTGAAGCCAACTTAGTCATTTTGATAGTAGGCTAATATCGATACATACAGCCAGTGTTGCTTTCATTATAAGGCTTATACAAGGCAAAATTTTATGTGGCTTCAGATATACTGTATCAATTTGTCATTTTTGGTCAAATACGGCGCTTTCAACATTTTGGGTTGCCGACCCCTGGGTCACTACGAGATGTAAGTCGAACTATTGCTACGAGAAAAAAAGTATTATTACATCGGGTAACGTAGCTGATTACAGCTACGCATCTTACGTACAGTGGGGCAAATAAGTATTTAGTCAACCACTAATTGTGCAAGTTCGCCCACTTGAAAACATTAGAGAGGCCTGTAATTGTCAACATGGGTAAACCTCAACCATGAGAGACAGAATGTGGGAAAAAAACAGAAAAATCACATTGTTTGATTTTTAAAGAATTTATGTGCAAATCATGGTGGAAAATAAGTATTCGGTCGATACGAAAAGTTCATCTCAATACTTTGTTATGTACCCTTTGTTGGCAATAACGGAGGCGAAACGTTTTCTGTAACTCTTCACAAGCTTTTCACACACTGTTGCTGGTATTTTGGCCCATTCCTCCATGCAGATCTCCTCTAGAGCAGTGATGTTTTGGGGCTGTCTTTGGGCAACACGGACTTTCAACTCCCTCCTCACCCCGTGGGGTCAAAATGATAACAAGAACGGGGAGCAAAAATCCCAGAACCACACGCCGGGACCTAGTGAATGACTTCAGAGAGATGGGACCACAGTAACAAAGGCTACTATCAGTAACACAATGCGCTGCCAGGGACTCAAATTTTGCACAGCCAGACGTATCCCCCTGCTGAAGCCAGTACACGTCCAGGCCCGTCTGTGGTTCGCTAAAGAGCATTTGGATAATCCAGAAGAGGACTGGAAGACCCACTGTGAAGCATGGGGGTGGAAACATCATGCTTTGGGGCTGTTTTTCTGCAAAGGGACCAGGACGACTGATCTGTGTAAAAAAAATAATGAATGGGGCTATGTATCAAGAGATTATGAGTGAAAATCTCCTTCCATCAGCAAGGGCATTGAAGATGAGACGTGGCTGGGTCTTTCAGCATGACAATGATCCAAAACACACAGCCAGGGCAACAAAGAAGTGGCTTCGTAAGAAGCATTTCAAGGTCCTGGAGTGGCCTAGCCAGTCTCAACCACATAGAAAATCTGCGTAGGGAGTTGAAAGTCCGTGTTGCCCAACGACAGCCCCAAAACATCACTGCTCTAGAGGAGATCTGCATGGAAGAATGGGCCAAAATTCCAGCAACAGTGTGTGAAAAGCTTGTGAAGAGTTACAGAAACGTTTGGCCTCCGTTATTGCCAACAAAGGGTACATAACAAATAATTGAAATGAACTTTTGGTATTGACCAAATACTTATTTTCCACCATGATTTGCAAATAAATTCTTTAAAAATCAAACAATTTGATTTTCTGTTTTTTTTTCCTCCACATTCTGCCTCTCATGGTTGAGGTTTAACCATGTTGACAATTACAGGCCTCTCTAATATTTTCAAGTGGGAGAACTTGCACAATTAGTGGTTGACTAAATACTTTTTTGCCCCACTGTACATGGACCGTAGCTGAGAGCTACAACATTAGCTTGAATGAAATATTTAAAATATATCTTTGTTATGGTTCTTCTTGGGGGGGCAAAAACATGGGGAAAAAAAACTTCGCCGTGGCACTAGGCCTGTCGCGATAATAAATTTTAGTGTGCGATATTTATTCTCATAAATTATTGCGATATGCGATATAATTGCACCCCCCCCCCATTTTTTAAACCAATTTACAATAACACAGTGAGAATACAGTATATATTAATAGATCAAGTACACCCATTTAAACGTGATAAATATTTATTCTTAAATTCAAAAATACTTTTTAAGAAGTCACAACTAAAAACAATAGACCATGCCTCTTAAGTAAAAAACAACAATATTGATACTGCACAGAAACACAGAATAAATAAAATGTGTTTGAAAAAAATAAAAAAATAAAATAAAATTGCACTTAATAACTTAAGCATTTAGGCAAATGAAAACTTTTCCCGTCATAGCTTCTGCAATGGTGTTCGATAGGGATGCATCGATACAGTTAAGTCATGGTTCGGTACGATTTTTGATACGGGGAACACGATTTTCGATCCGATTCAATACATTTAAATCTCTGTAAAAAAAAAAAAAAAAAAAAAAAAAACAATTATATTTTTTGTTTTGTTTTGTTTTTTTGTTTTTTGTTTTTGCTAACGAGCAAAAATTAAATTGCCATCATATAAACATGCATTTTAGTGCATAATATTTATGTGCTTACTTCTTACTGATCTGAAAAAAAATTGTATAAAAGTGCCGAGAACAATCTTTACTGTTTGTAAAGTGAGGCAGGGCACACTGTTGATTGCTACAGCTCTCTTAGCAGCTAGGTTTACTACATGAGCAAGACATCCTATTTGTGGTCCGAATCCATCTGTGTCACGTACTGAATTAACAATATTTGCAACATTATCTATAGTCACTGGTATGGATTGATTTGGCCTTCTCAACTTCCATTCAGTCATGACAAGTTTAGAATTCATCGATGTAGCACATGGACTACGTGTCCCATAATCACTCTGGGCTCACGTAGCACATCTAGTTTGCCATTTCATGATATCTAGTGTGTGCGCGCATTAAAAAAGTTAGCGAGCACCGCTGAAGTCATGTCTGCTCATTTCTACACAACACCAGCATATGACAATCGACTTTCATAAACAGGACGAGTTTGAAGCACAGCGCTCTTAATTTCATTCAGCTGTTCGTTGTCAAAGCGAGGTTGTACGTAGCAGCCAAGTTGGTAACAATGTTTTGGCGGACTTCGTTGTAAATATCCGGCGTTGTGCCGAAAAATAGCCGCCCCGCGTGAAATGTCACTCCTGACGATAGCGCCCACAAGTCAACAACACCGGCGCACCATAGATGGTCCACAGTCACTACGGAGCACTGACGCGGCCGGTATACGTTGAACAATAGGATATAATGGGAACGATTGGCTCCGGCGCTAGGTTTTGCCGGACCTGGAACGAAGATACATTTTGCGCAGTTGGTAACGAGGAATCCGAACTTTTAACAGCACGTCTGCCGCGCGCACGTGCACGCGAGGCGATAAATTGCAGCGGAAAAATTACCGCCTTCATTTTTATTTATCGCGCGATAAATGGAATTATTGCATATTGCGACAGGCTTATGTGGCACGGCATAGTGGGCTATCTGACTCCGATGCAGCCCACCACCACAGCTTCAAAAAATCCTAGGGGAAACCTGGAGTATTTATTTGGAGTTGTTGACAGCGGACACTTAAGACTCTTGGACTGCACGTGAATTCAGTACAAAACAGCACAACTGACTATTAAGGTCATCACCCAAATTTCATAAAATTAAAGAAAAATTACAAATGTAAGCTGACTGTAAACCGCAAATGTTCATGTTTAAGTATGGGATATTTACATGGAAAGATGTTACACAGAAAGATTTGGAGTGATCAAAAATCTCTGCTAACCGAATTAACATAAACACAGTGTCACAAGTCCTTCCGGTGTGTTCACAGCCACTCTAAAAATACAAACCCACTTAAGGTTAAAAGCTATGTTGCTAAAATTACAAAAAGAACAAATAGAATTCACCTCTCCTGGACTTCCTAGCTCGTAAAAGACTGAGTCGTCAAAAAATCCAAGTACCGTATTTTTCGGACTATAAGTCGCACCTGAGTATAAGTTGCACCAGCCATAAAATGCCCAAAGAAAAGGAAAAAAACATATATAGGTTGCACCTGAGTATAAGTCGCATTTTGGGGGGAAATATACTTGATAAAACCCAACACATAGAACATATATGTCATCTTGAAAGGCAATTAAAAAAAAAAAAAAAAAAAATAGAGAACAACATTCTGAATAAGTGTACAGTATGATAATGTTACATGATGCATGAAGAACGAAATGCGAACTTGGCCGGTATGTTAACTATAGGAGTGGGAACCTCTTGGTACCTCACGATACGATACGATTTGCGATACAAAGCTCACGATAACGATGATCTGACGATATGGCGATACAACGATTATCAATACATTTGTAGAATATACAACATTCGTTCATTTGCTGCCATCCCACCCACTTCAAACGGATTGAACGTCTATGGCCGTCAGTGGCAGCCAATGCCAGGCAATGAGGTAATTTTGGGCCATTTAAGGTCATTAACCTGTTGATGTTCAGTTCCCTCCTGTTGATTTTGGGGTATTTTATGGGTCACTTCCTGTTGATTTTGAGTTACAGAACAGGAAGTGACCTGGGAATCACCCAAATGAATAGGCAGTGACTCAAACTCAACTGGAAATGACCTATAAATGCCCTAAAATGAACCGCAAGTGACCTGTAAATGCCCCAAAAAACCCCAGTCTAAATGGATTGGGCGTCGTGCACCGTCAATGCAGACGGCTTAGAGTTAACTGAGACACTATTATGGTGAAAGATTTTGTTAGCAACTTGTTGCTTCCTTTTTATTTATTTATTTTTTAGACATTGACACCTTTTTAAAATGATAACTCGATTCTTGGCAGGACCATATCAATAACCTTTTGGGATACAAAGTATCATAATATTTTCGATATTTTGTCACACCCCTAATGTTAACATTACAAAGCTATTAAGAGTTATTCAGACAACTAAAGCATAAAGAATATGCTAACAAGTTTACCAAACCATCAGTGTCACTCCAAAACACCAACATAACATGTGAAATGATATAATAATTGGGGCTGTCAAACGATTAAAATTTTTAATCGGGTAATTACAGCTTAAAAATTAATTAATAGTAATTATTCACAATTAAAACCATCTATAAAATAAAATTTTCTGTAAATTATGAGCATTGTGAATTGGTATAATTTCTATACCGCGAATATAAGATGACCCCCTCTTTTTCACTCTTATTTCAATGCAAAAAAAACACAGTCTTACAGTGCCCTCAATAATTATTGGCACCCCTGAAAAAGTAACGGTCTCATCTGACCAAAGCACACAGTCCCAGTTGAAGCCTGGGACCATGTGTATTTTTGTGTGGGACCAAGATTGAGCTTTTTGGCAACAAACACTCTAAGTGGGTCTGGTGTGCCACGAAAGATGTGCTTGCTGAAAAGCACCTCATACCCACTGTGAAGTATGGGGGTGGGTCAGTGATGCTGTGGGGCTGTTTCGCTTCAAAAGGCCCTGGGAACCTTGTTAGGGTGCATGGCATCATGAATGCTCTGAAATACCAGGACATTTTGAATCAAAATCTGTTGCCCTCTGCCCGAAAGCTGAAGATGGGTCGTCACTGGGTCTTTCAGCAAGACAATGACCCTAAACATATGGCCAAATCTACACAGAAATGGTTCACCTGACACAAAATCAAGCTCCTCCCATGGCCATCTCAGACCCCAGACCTTGTTTTGTTGGCAAAAGGGGGTTGTACAAAGTATGAACATGAGGGGTGCTAATAATTGTGACACACATTATTTGATGTGAAATAATTTGTTCTTTACGTGGGATTTTTTTCCCCTCTGAATGAATGCACTTGTATTGAAGGTTGGATTTTTCTCTTTTTTTCCATTAAAGGTCCCATATTATTTGAATTAAAAAAATATATTAGAAGCTAAAAAACATATCTTTTTCAGGGGTGCCAATAATTAGGGAGGGCACTGTATATTCGGGCCAATACGGTACATATGCCATTTCGTGTATTGAAGCTGCAATATTTAATGAGAGAGAACAAAGTTTTACAGTCCGAAAAATATGATAATTTCTAATCTCGGGCGTTGGGATAATGAAAACTAATATTTGAATGTGTCTCCATCATCTGACTATTTTATGCACCAAAGACTCTGCCTTGGGTAAATATAATGCACGATTTCTCTTCAAAGACGCTTTTATCGTCTCTTTCGATTTCCCCGAGGCTTCCTCTACTGCTCTTTTTCCTTGTATATGAACTTTTTTTCTCCGCCGCTGCTCATCCTTCTCTCCCGTGGGCAGCCTCCATGCGAGACAAGTGTGTCAGGAAGCGTGTTGGGAGGGAAAGTGCTGATGAGGCCAGAAGTAGCCCACCTCAGCAGTGCCCTGATTAGAACAAAAGTACAGCGTGAACCCAAGGTGCACCCCTCGCAACATGTGGCCGTTTTGTCGGAGGAGACCCAATTTGGACTTCAAATCAAAGGATTGTGATTGTAACTGTTCCTTTTTTTTTTTTTTGTACAAGGAAGCAAACATGCATCCTAATGAATCTACTACAGTTGACCATGATTGATCGCCAGTGCAGTTGAATTGAAAATGGCAGCGGCGCGGACATGAAGAGTGAAACATTTCTGTGGATCTATAAATGCCCTATAAATGTTAGATTTTTAAGCTTTTAAACCTACTGCAAAGCAAAAGAAACCTAAAAAGTAAAAAGTCACTATTGCCCCGTTTTTATAATCTTCAAATATTTACATATGTAATTTTTGTGATTCACGGTGACGGGATACTGTATGATTCTTTTTCATTGGCTGTCGATTATTATTATGACTTTTTTTTCTTTCTAGGGGTTGGAACTGTTTTTTTTTTTTTTTTGCCATCCTAAACAAAAATATTTTATAACTTAATTTATTATTATGATTATTTATTTATTTATTTATTTATTTATTTTTAGAAGTAATCTTTAGAGGTAAAATGCTTTTTGATTTGCTGGCAATGATTATTTTAACTTTTTTCAGGTTTTATTTTGTTTCAGTTAAGCAAGGGGTTTAGATCAGGGAATGTCATATTTTTCATTTTTAATATACTTTTAAAAATTATTATTAATAGCAGTTATTACCGTAAATTATTATGAATAGAATGTCAACAACAGGGTTTCACATCTCACATTGCTGATTTGTGTACGCTCCACTCCACCTAATCACATCCCTTTCTGACTCTCCTACCCTCCTCTTTCTCCTCGGTCATCAGGCCCCCCATGCTGTGTCCACTACAATTACAATTAGCTAATGATAACACTAGTTAGTGTAGGCAATTAATGTATTTCTTGTTTGTTCTTCTCCTTTGTCTCTCTCTCCTCTTTTATTTACCTTTCTGTTCCCCCATAACCTCGTCCAGCTCGCTGATTTCTTCTAATAAAGGAAACACAATGAATAATCTCAATGGGAGTATATCATGCTCCCATGTGACACATTAAAACTGTTTAGACCAATTGGACACTCAGATTCCCATTCTCTGTGTCAAGCAGCTACAGTGTATCACAAATGTGAGTACACCCCTCGCATTCCTGCAGATATTTAAGTATATCTTTTAATGGGACAACACTGACAAAATGACACTTTGACACAATGAAAAGTAGTTTGTGTGCACCTTATATAATAGAGGTCATTTATTTTCCCCTCAAAATAACTCAAAATATAGCCATTAATATCCAAACCTGGCAACAAAAGTGAGTACACCGCATGGGAACTACGTACGTCCCTAAATGTCCAAATTGAGTACTGCTTGTCATTTTATCTACAAAATGTCATGTAACTCGTCACAGGAGTGCTGTCAGCATTGCTGCAGAGATTGAACAGGTGGGGGGTCAGCCTGGTAGTGCTCAGACCATACACCGTACTCTACATCAAATCGGTGTGCATGGCTTTCACCCCAGGAGGAAGCCTCTTCTTAAGACAGTACACTAGAAAGCCCGCAAACAGTTTGCTGAAGACATGTCAACAAAGCACATGGATTACTGGAACCATGTCCTATGGTCTGATGAGACAAAGATTAATTTGTTTGGTTCCGATGGTCTCGAGCATGTGAGGCGGCGACCAGGTGAGGAGTAAAAAGAAAAGTGTGTCATGCCTACATTCAAGCATGGTGGTGGGAATGACCTCCCTACCTCTTCGATCTCTGCAGCAATGCTGATAGCACTCCTGTAACGAGTCACATATCTTTTGTTGCCAGGGGTTTGGATATTAATGGCTATAGTTTGAGTTAATTTGAGGGGAAAATGAATGAACTCTATTATATAAGCTGCACACAGACTACTTTTCATTGTGTCAAAGTGTCATTTTGTCAGTGTTGTCCCATGAAAAGATACACTTAACCCTTTAAGGTCTGAGCCTATTTTGTCTGATTTTGCATGCCTTTGAAGTTGCCTTTATATTTCAAAGAAAGAATTGTTTACGATGGCCTGGTTTGGTCCCTTTTTTTGTGACACCTTGAACTTCATGTCCAAGCTGTTGTTTCCTTCACTGACCATTATAAATCATCATTTTGGGCCCAAAAAGACCAAAAATTCCAAAATCATTTTGTTAAAATTTTTAATATTGATGTCCAATTGACAACCAAAGATGCGTAACGAACAGTTTTGAAACATTATAATATTTATTCAACATGTTAGGATGAACATTCAACCAAAAAAGTTTAGAATAAATAGTCTTATATTTGGCAATTCAACATAAACAACAGGTATAGCCATAGGCGTTTTTGCCTTTATACATGCTCTAGTCAAAACAGGTTATATACAGCAGACCAAACAGTGAAGAACAGTGAAAAAATATATACCATCTAACACAAAAAGTGTTTAGAGGCCATCTCTTGATGAGTTTAGGTATTGCGGCCCATCACCTGATGAAAACTATGTACACACAATCAAGCTTCTTGAACATACATTTATATACACAAATTGAGAAGACTGATTGTGGGAAAAAATATATATATAAAATTGGGGAAAAAAGTATTTTCAAAAATATTTACAATAAACAAGTTAATTTTTTTTTCAGGCATGCCACTCCGAAAAGCAGTTTCGTCCTGGAATTAGACACAGGGCTACATCCCACAGCCCACACTTCCATGGGGTGTCGGTCCTCTTTCCACCCTTTGCGCGCTGCTGGCATTTCCTCCGGCCTTGAGTTGCTTTGCTTCTCCCTCCAGCAATGCACAATCCATGTGCCAGTCACAGATGGTGACTGGCACATGGATTGTGCATTGCTGCTTTGACTTAGTTGAGGCCTCGAATAGAATACCATAGCTGAATATGTGCTACATCCCTAATCTTCATATAGAAAGAAGAACGCCACAAATTATAAATTCCTGCCTGGGATACACACCGTGCACGTACGACTTTGATCTGATATGCACATTTTATTATTATATACACAAACACACTTATATTGCATCAAAATTAACTTTGTCTTGCAATATCAAAAGAAACTTTCAAAAGAAACGTTTTCAGCATTAAAAAAAAAAAGTGAGTTGGCTTACCTCTGCTCGTCGATGGCGTCACCCACGTGTTCAAATCCGTCACTATCTTCACTCGAGGACTCTTCCGAAGAAGACGATGATGACGAATTTGGACCATCCTCTTCCTCAAGTTGATCAAAAAGCACAATTGCTTGCGCTAAATTTAGTTTTCCGTTCATTCTCAAAGTCACACAAAGTCGCTCGCTCAAATCAAACGGCCGTCGCTCGCCACCTCGCTGCTTCAGAACACTCCTCCCTCTCGTTCGGTGGAACCTCGCACGGCAGTTATATTTATTTTTAAAAAACTCATTTTGTGCTTCCACTGTGACTTCGAAAGGGTTCGTTTGATTTGTGATTTTTTCATGGAGCTTCCGTTTTGAAAAAGGACATGAAATGATGGAAATATAGACATAAACAAATGATCCATGCAGCGTTTTAATGTTTTTTTGAGAGGACAATAAAACTGCAAAACTTAAATGACAATATCTCACGTTTTAGTTGGTCGATTGACTTCAAATAATAACGAGAGTAAACCGCAACTTCCGCACTTTAAAACGAGACCAACCAACGGCATGGGGGTGATGTAATTAAAACGTGAGGGCGCTTCAAAGACGACGTGCGCTGAGGACGCGCCGGCTCGTCCTTCGACTCTCAAGGGTTAATATCTGCAGAAATGCGAGGGGTGTACTCACTTTTGTGATACACTGTAAACAGGACAGGTAAAAAAAAAAAAAAAACAGTTTTATGGTGATTTTTTTGGGGGGGTCAATTTTTACTTTACTAGAAAGGTCGTGGGCACATGACCCAGCCCACTTTGACTGGGTATATGACATGTTCTATCTTCACTCAACGTAAAGCTGTTCAGTTTGATAGCAAAAAAGGCAATTGTGGTTTTTGAAGCTTTTTACTTCCTTCACTTTTAACAATTTCTAAAGCTGTAACACACATATGTACACTTATATTCAAAACGACACACAATTTAACAATAACACCCTTAACACAGAACAATTGGTGTTCAAACGTCCATCTCGTCTGATCAATATGTGAATTTAGCAGATTAAATGAGCCTAATTTGCCTAACAAAAGTCCGCTAGTCAAAATGCTACAAATGCTAACGTATTTACAGTTGTCATAGCAAATTGCTCTAACATAACTCCACAAACTGTAGCTCTAGGCTTAATTACAAAATACATACACAAACATATATTAGCTGGAACAACTTACAGCCTTATGTGGGCCAAACCGGAGCACAGCTGTCCTTTATCAATGTCAGACGAGTCTGCTCCTCAGTCATACAAGGCGACAGTCCAGTCAGACCCAACGCTGCCACCATCATTAAACAAGATATACCGTATTGGCCCGAATATAAGACGGTGTTGTTTTGCATTGAAATAAGAATGAAAAAGAGGGGGTCGTCTTATATTCACGGTCTAGACGTCATACCCATTCACGATGCTAGATGGCGCCAGATATCATTGAAGCAATGTTTCTTCCATGACAGATCTCAGCTACTCTCCCCATTCACGACGCTAGATGGCGCCAGATATCACTGAAGCGATGTTCTGTCATGACAGATCTAATTTTAACCAGTTTGCATTATTTTATTGCAATGTTTTTACTGATTCAGATTTGTTTCAAGAATACAGTTACAGTTAGACTTCACTTTGATGGTTAATGCAGTTATTGCAATTTTGTTGTTTTATCACAATTGATTGGTTTATTTACATTTCAAAAACCTGAAGCCATTCATTTACGAATGTGATTGCACTTTAGTTTACATATTTAAATGTTCAGATATTAAGATTTGAATGAGGAAAAATAACATGCTATTTCTCTCAAATATATTGTTATAATCATTTGTTTCGGCTGTACTTTAATTATTTTCTGTATAAAATAATTATATATAAATTAGGGATGTCCCGATACAGGGTTTTGCACTTCCGATCCGATACCGGCCGATACCGACCTATCTGAGCATGTGTTAAAGTTTAAAGTTATTTAGCCTCCTTACTTAGTTGTCAGACTCATGTTGAAAAAGGTTTTAGTACTCTTGATAACAACCAGCCAGCTGAATTAGGTGAGTTTGAATAACACACAACGGTTGGTAACAAGAAACTGACCTGTGTATTCAGTGACAAACACAAAACGTTATAAATAACAAACAGAAATGGCATAGTCAGTCAGTAAAACGTGCAAATAATATTGTAAACAGTCTTATAAAAGCAGAACACACCAACAACCTCAGTGGAAAATCCCACAAATCCCCCAAGCTATTAAATGCTTTTAATGTTTCGTGCATTAGTTACAAAAAATCTATAAAAAGCCTCTCAGGTTTAAATAAACGACTATTTCAGTATCAAGTTAACATTTTAAAACGGTAAATAAAATACTCAAGTCTCCATTCTGTATCAGCAGCTTTAAACTACATTCAATTCATTTAATTTTGCGAATCAACCGTTAAAGTTGTTCAAATTGCTCCCATTATTCCATAATTTCCCTTCTGTCTACTTTCGACGTGAAAGTTTTAAAACTGTTTTGAAGATAGATTCAAGTCATGATTTTGCCGATTTAGGAGTATTTTAGATAAAAAGTTAATTAGGTTCGCTTGGAAGGTTCACACCAGCCTACTAGGGAAGTGTCCTGCTTTAAGATGGCGGCTGTTTACTAACGCATCTGGTTTTCAATACTTCATTGTTGCTAACGCAGTCGAGTCTGTCATGTAGCATCTAGTTCTATATACATATGATATCTATTATCTTCAGTAAAACGATGTTGACGTAGTTTGTAGCAGCTGTCAGCAGCAGTCAGGTATTCTTGTGTTTTTTGTCCAGCGGCATGAGTTGAGCTAAAGCCGTGAGTTGAGCATTGGCATTACCCGGGTCTATGACAAGCATTATGTTTACTTTCGGGACGCAATGCGGTCCGTTTCTCATTGCGTCCCGAAGACCGCGCTGACTGCGTTTTATTTCCGCTTTACCTGGTATAATTCAATAATCTTATATTGTTTGTGGTGGTATTTCGCTAAATGCTTGACTAGGTTGGTTGTATTAAAACTTCTTACAGCTTTACCACCATGCTTGACTTTATTGTGGCATATGTTGCACTCTGCCTCTTCGTCTTTGTTGTCCTTTAAGGTGAAATGATCCCACACAGCTGACTTTTTTACCGATAAAGTCTCTCGGTAAATTGGGAGACGGTAATGTAAATGTAGTGTGTTGAAGGTGTGCCGTAAAATGCGGACTGGATTTTAGGGAAACCGAAGCAAAAACTGGAATGGATTATGTAAATCGGTGCGCTGGAAAACCCGGACCGGACTACAAAAAAAATATAAACTATATAATAAAATTAACTATATAATAAAAATAACTGGATCGGAAGTCTGGATCGGAATTTTTCCGTGTTGGCCGATCCGATACCGATGCGCATTTTTTTGCCCATATCGGCGTCCGATCCAATCCAAATATCGGATCGGGACATCTCTAAGTCTAAGTACCGTATTTTCCGTACTATAAGTCGCAGTTTTTTTTATAGTTTGGCTGGGGGTGCGACTTATGTGTGAAATTATTAACAAATTATGATATCATTTCACATGTTATTTGGGTGTTTTGGAGTGACACTGATGGTTTGGTGAACTTGTTAGCATGTTCTTAATGCTATAGTTATCTGAATAACTTAATAGCTATGGCCACGGTGTCGTTCTGCCTTTGGCAATGTGTTTTCAATTGTATTATTGACTTTTTTATATTGAAATGCATGCTTTTAGTCTGTGGCGCTTTCACGCCCACGTGGGGCGAGCTCGCACTTGTTTATGCGAAGAAGAGCGCTCACACGCCAGAAGAAGACGGACAGCTACGCAGTTTCTGAGCGAGTGGGCGAGAGAGAGAGAAACACGTCTGCAAACCTACGTTCATTGTTTATGCTTGTAAAATATCTCTACAGAGGCAACGCCTGTGTGTATCATCTTTTCTGTTGTTGTTGTATGTTTTCCACCCGCGATCGGACACTTCGAGCCAGTAGTATGGTTGTTTGAACGATGCGCTAATGCTAGCGAACGCATGCTAACCGTTTGTGTCATTGCTGTAATAGCACCCAATTATCATTTATTTACGTTGATGCGAACCTGTTTGGTGTCGAGGACGAAACCGATTCAGCAATTTATCCGGATGTCCAGCATCGTCATTTGGGAGTTTAGCTTGGAGTATAGCCAGGACTGAGCAGTAGCGTCCTGTGAGGACAGTATATTCGCATTTCGTTGTTTATGCATCATGTAAAATCATACTGTACACTTATTCAGCATGTTGTTCTCTATTGTATTTTAATATTAAATTGCCTTTCAAGATGACATATCTGTTCTATGTGTTGGATTTTATCAAGTAAATTTCCCCCAAAAATGCGACTTATATACTGTATGTTTTTTTCCTCTTCGTTGGGCATTTTATGGCTGGTGCCACTTATACTCAGGTCCAAAAAATACGGTACTTGTTTGATCATTTCATTGGGGTTCGCCCTCGTCGAAGCGACGTTTGGAACTATACGAGGCTTTATTACCCGGAAGTAAAATCCTATAATGGATCTCTATGGGAGTGTCGCAACTCTCTTTCTACATGTCTCTGACTCAGACGAAGCCCACTTTAACTTCCTGCTTCCATAAAAGTCCATATAGACAAGTTTCCTGAGTGAAACATGAGCGGCAACATCTTTGATATTTTCTGCTATGGACTTCCGGTTTAGACAGAACACCATGATATGCGGTTGAAGTACACAAAGTTTTAAACTGCCAGATCCAACCAGAGGAACCCAGAGAATCTCCAAAAATGGGTTCAGCACGACGTAGATTAGACTCTGCGACTTTATGTGCTGTGATTGGTTGTGTGAACTCCTGGAAGCACCTATATAAATGCTTGGAAGTGGAATGTTTTGAACAGCGTCCAGCTTCAAAGCGCCAGTGTGGATCTACATCACCATAAGCCTTAAATCGAAACTAGCAGCAGCTTTAACCCTAATAGATCCATCTAAAAGATTGCATGTTTGTTATCACTTCATTGATCGTTCGTGGACAAAATTCTAACAATCTGTGCAGCCTGTGTTAACAAGGGGTGTAGATTGATACTAAAATTGGACTGGATTGGACTAAAACTTCGAATTCGAATTTTACAGCCGAAAATATTTTGAGTGTCAAATAAAACTAGATGAAATTTGCATGAGATTTTGTCGACTAAAACTAGACGAAGACGAAAACATTTTGAAATGAGTAAAATATGACTAAGACAAAAAAATATTTTCGTCCAAAAGACTAAGACTACTTACAAAAATTTAAAGGGCTGCCAAAAAGAACACCGACCTGAGCCTATTTGTTTTTAAGTGTTTTTTCCTTATAATCACACCAACTAGTCTGAAATAAGACCAGAACCTTTTGGACTCCGGACTGACAAGACCAAGACTCTCGAAATGTGGCCTTGAGACCAAGTCTCGGCTTTGCAGTTCCAGCACATTGCTGATAAACATAAACTGTATCCTGATGAAAAAAACTGCTCGTTTCAGTAGTCTCTGCTGTACATTGAAATATTCCACTTATATCTCCCCCACCCACATCTAACAGCAGATAATCCCCCTCATGAGCACTGGCCTCAAATCCTCATGATAGATGTGCAAGTCATCTGAAAATAGATTTTTTGATTAACATTTAATGAGCTCGAGAAGCTCCGAATCCATCTAGCTGCCGACGCGCTGTCTTCCAAAATTCCATTGCAGTCGAGTCCGACGACAAAACGCTTTGACATGATTGTCAGATTTTTAGCTCAGCGACTTGCTGAAGCAATTTAACGCGGATATTTTTCTGACATACCCTTTCATTGGACTGTGCTACATACTAGTAAATATCCGCCGGGCCAGAACTGATGTGTCAGGTTGGGTGGTCTGGACTGACGTTGAGTGAATGAGAAAGGGGGTGACACCTCTCAGGCCTTCAGGTGCCATCTGTCCGAGTGTTTGTTCAGAGTTAAAGGTCAAGGTGGAGTCTGCTTAACTCACTAGCTGCCATTGACGGTGATGGACGTCCGATCCGTTTGAACCAGGAGGGGCTGGCAGCGATCGTGCATATGTTTTAAACAAATGGGACATCCATCGCAATCAATGGCACTGAAATTGGCCCGAATATAAGACGGCCCTGATTATAAGACGACCCCCTCTTTTTTCAAGACTCAAGTTTAAAAAAAAGACTTTTTGAACATCAAATTATATATATATATTTATATAGTTATATAGTTAGATAGATATTATTTATATTAGAGCTGTCCCGATCCGATATTTGGATCGGATCGGACGCCAATATGGGCAAAAAAATGCGCATCGGTATCGGATCGGAACACGGAAAAATTCCGATCCAGACTTCCGATCCAGTTTTTTTTTTTTTTTTTTGTGGAAAGTCCGGTCTGGGTTTTTCAGTGCACCGATTTACATAATCCATTTCAGTTTTTGCTTCGCTTTCCCTAAAATCCGGTCCGCATTTTACGGCACACCTTCAACACACTACATTTACATTACCGTCTCCCAATTTACCGAGAGACTTTATCGGTAAAAATGTGAGCTGTGTGGGATCATTTCACCTTAAAGGACGACAAAGACGAAGAGGCTGAGTGCAGCATATGCCACAATAAAGTCAAGCGTAGTGGTAAAGCTGTAAGAAGTTTTAATACAACCAACCTAATCAAGCATTTAGCGAAATATCACCACAAACAATATGAGGAGTATGTTAAGAAAATCGAAGACAAAAAGAAAGGTCCTACGCAACTAACAATGGCAGAAACTTTTGCTATGCGTGACAAACTGGCACTCGACAGTCCCAAATCCCAGGGAATGACAAGAGTCATTGCCGAAGAATTCATTGGATGACGAGCCATTATCTCACGTGAGTAAAGACGCACCATCCAACACTTAGAACCACGTTACAACGTGCCCAGCCGTCATTACATGCTTGAGCGATTTGGCCGTGGAAGATTCGAGAAGGATTCACAAACATCCAAATTCCGATTATTGAAATATGTCAAGTAAAGCGGAACTAATACACAGCGCGGTCTTCGGGACGCAATGAGAAACGTACCGCATTGCGTCCAGAGAGTAAAAATCATGCTTGTCACAGACCCGGGTAATGCCAATGCTCAACTCACAGCTTTAGCTCAACTCATGCCACTGGATAAAAAGCACAAAAATACCTGACTGCTGCTGACAGCTGCTACAAACTACGTCACCGTTGTTTTACTGAAGATAATAGATATCATATGTATATAGAACTAGATGCAAAATGACAGACTCGACGGCGTTAGCAACATTGAAGTATTGAAAACTAGTTGCGTTAGTAAACAGCCGCTATCTTAAAGCAGGAGACTTCCCTAGTAGGCTGTTGTGAACCTTCCAAGCGAACCTAATTAACTTTTTATGTAAAATACTCCTAAATTGGCAAAATCATGACTTGAATCTATCTTCAAAACAGTTTTAAAACTTTCACATGTCGAAAGTAGACAGAAGGGAAATTATGGAATAACGGGAGCAAATTTAACAACTTTAACAGTTGATTCGCAAAATGAAGTGGATTGAATGTAGTTTAAAGCTGCTGATACAGAATGGGGACTTGAGTATTTTATTTACTGTTTTAAAATGTTAACTTGATACTGAAATTGTCGTTTATTTAAACCTGAGAGGCTTTTATACAATTATTATAACTAATGCACGAAACATTAAAAGCCTCTAATAGCTTGGGGGGGTTTGTGGGATTTTCCACTGAGGTTGTTGGTATGTTTTGCTTTTTTAAGACAGTTTACAATATTACTTGCACGTTTTACTGACTGACTGTGCCATTTCTGTTTGTTATTTATAATGTTTTGTGTTTGTCACTGAATAAACAGGTCAGTTTCTTGTTACCAACTGTTGTGTGTTATTCAAACTCACCTAATTCAGCTGGCTAGTTATCAAGAGTACTAAAACCTTTTTCAACATGAGTCTGACAACTAAGTAAGGAGGTTAAATAACTTTAAACTTTAACACATGCTCAGATAGGCCGTTATCGGTATCAGCCAGTATCGGTATCGGAAGTGCAAAACAATATCGGTATCGGATCGGAAGTGCAAAAACCTGGATCGGGACATCCCTACTTAGATTTGTGATTTTATCAATGTTTACCACATACGTCGCAAATACCGCTGTTAGTTCCATCGAAAACCATTACAGCGCTGCTTGTGCTTGTGCATGGCTCTATGCCGAGTCTCAGACTGAGAAAGACAGCAACACATTGTACAGGTACAGAAACCAGAAAGTATTGGCCTGTTTTTGAAGCTATTTTATCTGTTTTAAAGTAAGTCTTTACGCGGCTGCGGTTGTAAGCGGTTGATATTTTTGTGTTTAAACTTTTTCTATATTTCTGTATCATAGATCTGAGAAATGTGTGATTTTCATACTTAAAATACTTAGACTTTCACATGAACATTTGTACTAGGTGTTGTCTATTGCTTTAAATTGTTGGTCAAATAAATGACATGACTTGAACTTAACATACTTCTACTTACTTGCAAATGAGTGAACTTTTTACACTTGTATCTGTGGATCAGTTCCACAAAAAACCCAGTCACTAGAATGCAACTTTTACTGTACTATGCATGTATCGGGTTGACATTCAAATCTTTTTTGCACAAAGTTGTAATTGTGGACCAGAGAGCTTTTATTTTTGAGCTTGTGAGGCAGGCCTTGTTTCTTGCTGGCTTTCACCCTCTCGTTAAATTATTCATGCCTAATGTGCAAAAGAGGATTTCTACTCTCCAGGAAAGATTCGGCTGGAAGGAGAGGGAGAATGAAGTTATCTGACTACATGCATTCATAGTTGCGTCCAAAGATGAATGATATCAAATGAACAGGATTGTGATGTTCATAAGATTAGGCTAGGCTCAAATACTTCTTGTTTTAACAATTTTTTAAACCATGTTTTTCTGTATATTACATGCAGTAATCAGCACCATGTAGTCAAATAATTATTGACTCACTGCTGCCGTTGACGGCGCTTAACGTCCAATGAGCAAATGTTCATTCGTCCCTCTCAGTCAAAATGGATTGGACGTATAGCACCATCAATGTCAACATTAGCATTCACTGCAGTGTTGTTTTTGTTTTTGGTAACCCTTTTAATTTTCGTTATCGTCGTTACTTATCTTCCATCGTTACTTATCTTCCGAAAAATTCGGTCGCGACTTTTCCATCCTGTCAGTTGACTGACATCTAGTGGTCGACAGTTGAACTATGCCCAAAATGACAAAAAGGTTAGAAGAAAATTTAACCATATTATACAAATACAGGTAGTACCGACTTAGGTGATTTCGACTTAACGACGCGTGTCTTGTCCGCTGTTTTTTCTCGTGTTTTTTTTTCTTTTTTTTTTTTTTTTTTTGTCGCGTTGTCCGCCACCTCGTCGTTGGTAAGTAAAGTATATTATTTTTTTATTTAATTTTGTAATTAAGTAAATCTAAATGGCTGATCTCTAACTGCTATGCATATCTGGTATTTCATTATACTATATGTGCGGGCCGCTTTCCTTTGTTGCTCTCAGACTTGTTTGACGTCAAGGCAGCGCTACATTCTGTTAGTTTCAAGCGTTGCTTTCACGTTGGGAAGCAGGGTGGACGCCAGTTAACATTACACGAAGGCAGAGAAAGGGTAAACGTCGAAGGCTCGGCAATGCCCCGCATTTATTCGCTATTAGCCTGCTAGCTTATTGAGCAGCGTTTGTATTCACCGTTGGACTGGTGCCACTAAAGCTGCCATTTTCCTCTTGAATTGCCCAAGATTTGGACCTTATTTCCCTCGATATTATACTGATTATATACTGAGGTATGTTTTTTCAATCAAATATGTCTCTTGATTTAGTTTATAGCATTATTGTACACGCTTGATTGTATTTACTACTTCGTGTGTTCATAGTTTGACGGTGACAAATAAATGTCAGTTGTAAGAAGAACTATGGTGTGATCGATGTTAAAGGAGGGAAGAAATATCTTGTTTTTGGATGGTTATTTTGAGTTTGTTTTTTTTTAATGCGCAAAAGACCTCTATGCCACAACAGGTTATAAAGCAAGTAACTATTTTAGCTAATTATTAAAAATAATCTCATATTTTATAATATTATTTTTAATAAATAAAACACATTTATAGATTAATAAAATACTAAAATTAAAATGAATAAAACAGAAATGAGTAATAATTAAGCTCTGAAGTGCATTTGTTTCTTAATATTAAAATTATATGAATTTACATAAATTTTATAGGGTTTATAGGGTTTTCGTAGTTAAAATTTTTCGTCATTAAAATAGAAACCTGCTCGGGCGGCGGGGTGGGCGGTTGCGGGTGCGCCGTGGGTGGTCTGGGGCGGGGGTTGATCGGAGCCCTGGCGCTTCTCCCGCCCTGCGGCCGGTTGCTCCGGTGGACGGGGTCACGCCCGCGGGAGCCTGCCTCTTAACTCACGCACTCCTCACTTCAGCACTGTAAATATCTTTCACCCTGGCACTTACATACTCATTCATTTCTCCGGGGAGAGTTTGGACGGGGCCATACAGTCCTGGCCTGGCTCCCCTCTGTTTTTAATGCATCACACACCAAGGTTGTGGGTTGGTTGGGACCTGTTGGGGGGGGGGGGGGTGCCTCACGGTTACCTCCTAACGGCAGGCCCTACCATCCCTGCACCTTTTTTTAACGCACCACACACATCGTACTCCACAGGAGAGCTCTGGCAAAGGGCGGTGGGACGGGCAGCTGGGCTGAATTTCCCATGCTGCGGTCCCACTGCCCCAAGCCAAGATCTCCTATTTTAATGCATACATTGTACTACCCTCCCCTCACAATCCCATCACGGTGCTGGGTTATGGCTGCCAGCTGGGAACCTGGCAGGTAGGTAGGTAGTTGGGTCTCACACGTTTTTCTATGGTATGGCTCCAGAGACGTGGCCTCCTCTCTGCCTGGGCTGCCGGCCGCGGGAGTGGGGGGAGGTCGGGGCCCCGGTCTCGCGTCGCCCCACGGCGGCTGCTCGGTGTTCTCCTGCCTCCGCCTTCCCCTCTCTTCTCTAATTGGGTATCCGCCCTGTGCTCCGCCGCGGATCACTGGCTGGGCGGCGGTGTATCGGCTGGATGTTACCTGCTACGGCGGGGGACCCTGCCCTGCCCTGGGCTTGTTTGGGCCGCTGGGGGCCCCGTGGCGTGCCGTGTCAGCTGGGGGGCTGCAGTGGCGGCTCGTGGCCCGGGTGGGCGGACGGGGTTAGGGACGGGTGTGGAGTTGGTGGTGCGTCCCCTCTTGCCAACCCCGAGGGCCGGTAGATGGGCGCGCGGGTGGCCTAGGGGACCACCCTGGATTCCGGGGGGGTGGGGTGGGGGCTCCTTTGCTGGGCTGCGGGAGGAGGGATAGACTGCGCTGCCCCCCCGGGACCGCCCTCCCTCCCCGGGCTGGCTGGGTGGGGGCCGTGGCCCTGTGTCAGCGCCCGCATGGCGTCTCCGCTCGTCTGCTTGGCTGTTGCGCGCCCGGCGGGGCTCGCGTGAAGCTGGATGTTATTGGGCGCGCTCGGGCGGGGGTCACGGTGCCGGGATTGGCGATGGGGCGGCTTAGGGTAGGTCGCCAAAGGGCTTACACTCACAAGGGATTCACACGATTACTGGGCTCTAGATCACAGAGATGATTTGTGTACACTCTACCCCTTTCTATCACTTAGCTTATAGACTCCCCCACCTTCTTCCCCCTCTTTCCCTGGTCAACAGGCCCCCCACATGGTGTCAACCGGAAATACATTTAGCTGACGATAGCACCAACATATTAGTAGTTAGTGTAGTTAGGCGTTCAATGTATTTCTTGTCGTTGTTTGTGTTTCTTCTCTTTCTTCTCGTGTTTCTTTTCTTCTGTTCCCCCATAACCCCTTCCTGTTCGCTGTTTTGTCATAATAATTGAGGTATGTTGAATGATCACAAAGGGAGTATGTTAGACTCTCAATGTGAAACATTAAAACTGTACAGACTATCCTGGCACTTAGACTTCCCTTCTTCGTGTCAAACAGCTGAACAGGACAGGTCCAAAAATAAATAAATAAATAAATGAATAAAAAACCTGAAATTTTCCAAGGAAATTGCATTTTGGGTCATGTAAACGACAATAATAATATTTGCTATACAACTGCAGCCTACATTTTTCATGAATAAATAATAAATTAATTTTAAAACATGATTTATAAAAATTAAAGTGAATAAAAACAGTGTTATTTCCCGATCCGATTGCTTTTTTTTTTGCTCCCGATTCAATTCCAATCATTCCCGATAATTTTTCCTGATCATATACATTTTGGCAATGCATTAAGAAAAAAAAGAATAAAACTCTGACGAATATATACATTCAACATACAGTACATAAGTACTGTGTTTGTTTATTATGACAATAAATCCTCAAGATGGCATTTACATTATTAACATTCTGCGAGAGGGATCCACGGATAGAAAGACTTGTAATTCTTAAAGGATAAATGTGACTTTGTATATTGTGACTAAATATTGCCATCTAGTGTATTTGTTGAGCTTTCAGTAAATGATACTGCAGCCATTGAACTTCCGCCCAAATGCATGATGGGAAGTGCAACCATGACTCTGCATAGGGGCACCAATTGATATATCTTCTCTGCATTGGGAAAGAACATAGGGTATTAAGAAAATGATCAACTACTACCTTTCTTCCTCACATTGCCTCCCACGTTATTTTTAATTGCTGAGAGAGGACTTGTAAGGCTTTAGCCACATAAAAAATGTCTCCAAAGGCTGTCAAAATTCTCTCTACTCATTATACGTTGCCTTATAGCGCTATCTATAGGTAAAACGGCGTCTTTATAGATTGAACGCGACAATGCGTGAGTGGGTCGTGCAGCACATGCGTTAATTACTTAACATGATTAATTTAAAAAAATTAATTACCGCCGTTAACGCAATAAATTTGATAGCCCAACTTTAAGCCAATACTACTCTGGAGAAGTGTAAGACATTTTGTCTGTAGCGTTAAATACAATTAGAAAACGATTTAAATAATATATAAGTATATACAGTGCCTTGCAAAAGTATTCGGCCCCCTTGAACCTTGCAACCTTTCGTCACATTTCAGGCTTCAAACATAAAGATATAAAATTTTAATTTTTTGTCAAGAATCAACAACAAGTGGGGCACAATTGTGAAGTGGAACAAAATTTAATGGATAATTTAAACTTTTTTAACAAATAAAAAACTGAAAAGTGGGGCGTGCAATATTGTTCGGCCCCCTTGCGTTAATACTTTGTAGCGCCACCTTTTGCTCCAATTACAGCTGCAAGTCGCTTGGGGTATGTTTCTATCAGTTTTGCACATCGAGAGACTGACATTCTTGGCCATTCTTCCTTGCAAAACAGCTCGAGCTCAGTGAGGTTGGATGGAGAGAGTTTGTGAACAGCAGTCTTCAGCTCTTTCCACAGATTCTCGATTGGATTCAGGTCTGGACTTTGACTTGGCCATTCTAACACCTGGATATGTTTATTTTTGAACCATTCCATTGTAGATTTGGCTTTATGTTTTGGATCATTGTCCTGTTGGAAGATAAATCTCCGTCCCAGTCTCAGGTCTTGTGCAGATACCAACAGGTTTTCTTCCAGAATGTTCCTGTATTTGGCTGCATCCGTCTTCCCGTCAATTTTAACCATCTTCCCTGTCCCTGCTGAAGAAAAGCAGGCCCAAACCATGATGCTGCCACCACCATGTTTGACAGTGGGGATGGTGTGTTCAGGGTGATGAGCTGTGTTGCTTTTACGCCAAACATATCGTTTTGCATTGTGGCCAAAAAGTTCAATTTTGGTTTCATCTGACCAGAGCACCTTCTTCCACATGTTTGGTATGTCTCCCAGGTGGCTTGTGGCAAACTTTAAACGAGACTTTTTATGGATATCTTTGAGAAATGGCTTTCTTCTTGCCACTCTTCCATAAAGGCCAGATTTGTGCAGTGTACGACTGATTGTTGTCCTATGGACAGACTCTCCCACCTCAGCTGTAGATCTCTGCAATTCATCCAGAGTGATTATGGGCCTCTTGGCTGCATCTCTGATCAGTTTTCTCCTTGTTTGAGAAGAAAGTTTGGAAGGACGGCCGGGTCTTGGTAGATTTGCAGTGGTCTGATGCTCCTTCCATTTCAATATGATGGCTTGCACAGTGCTCCTTGAGATGTTTAAAGCTTGGGAAATCTTTTTGTATCCAAATCCGGCTTTAAACTTCTCCACCACAGTATCTCAGACCTGCCTGGTGTGTTCCTTGGTTTTCATAATGCTCTCTGCACTTTAAACAGAACCCTAAGACTATCACAGAGCAGGTGCATTTATACGGAGACTTGATTACACACAGGTGGATTCTATTTATCATCATCGGTCATTTAGGACAACATTAGATCATTCAGAGATCCTCACTGAACTTCTGGAGTGAGTTTGCTGCACTGAAAGTAAAGGGGCCGAATAATATTGCACGCCCCACTTTTCATTTTTTTATTTGTTAAAAAAGTTTAAATTATCCAATAAATGTTGTTCCACTTCATGACTGTGTCCCACTTGTTGTTGATTCTTGACAAAAAAAATTAAATTTCATATCTTTATGTTTGAAGCCTGAAATGTGGCGAAAGGTTGCAAGATTCAAGGGGGCCGAATACTTTTGCAAGGCACTGTATATATGTTAAAAAAGGGCATGTCCGATATTTTTTTGCTGATTCCGTTACTTTGAAAATGACGTGATCGGGACATCTTTAAGTGTTATAATCAATAATAACACTCTCATGATGATATTTTATGATGTTTAACTCTCTATCTGCATTTGACAATGATAAGTGTCAAAATTATTTGAATTGGAAGGTTTAACAGTGAATGCTTATGTTTGGGGAGGGCTGGCAGCGATCAATCACTGCAAGCGTCATTCATTCAAAATGGATTGGACATCTAGCACCATCAATGGCAGCCAATGCGTTCAATGAATGAAGCACCGATTTAAAACTCAATTCCGACACAAGTAAGTTATTTGGGGGGGAAGACGATATAATCGGCGGAGCACAATGGGGGCCTTTGTCTTCTTGGCTCATTTGCATACGTTAAAAGCTTCCATCCACTCATTACAACAGCAGCGTTAATGCGGATGTTTCATATTTCCTGCTTGAATATACAGTATTTGTTGCCATAGAAACACAATAACAGCGCCGCTCCTGGGAGTCAGCGGGCCAAATTGCAGCGAGAGGGAGAAAGTGTTTACCCAGTGGCCAAATCATCAAAACTAATGTTATCTGATTGAGCGCACCGGCATGGAAGTCGAAAGTGTTGCCGTTGTTGTGCCGGGTGTGTTTTTTTTTCCACTGTGGGAAACGGTTTGGAGTCCTTCTCGCCAGCTGGCACACGTTTTACAGAGATGACTCACGGCCTCTGGAGCTAGCGCGCTTCTTTATATTATTAACTATTTCAATAGTGAGAAAATTTCAAGAATCCAGACATTGAGTTAACTGATATGTACTGTAAAATGGACAGTATTGTAACATGCTTGGAACTATTGTTCAAATAAAAACAACTTTTTTTGTCCCCTCGGTATCAGGTATCGTCAGTTTCTCAAAATCAGGTGACTCAGACTCAAAAACATTCAATCCTGGCTTCCCCAATAATAATGCATTAAACAATAAAATAAATTAGAAACTGAATTAAAAAAAAAAACTCAAATAAAATACATTTTAAAGTAAATAAAAAAATTCCAACCATATGCCTTGTTGGTTTAATAATAATAATAATAATGATCTATTTTTTTAGTAATGAAATACAATTTTTTAAGAAAGTAAGAAAACACAAATTTAAAATTAACTAGTGGAGCACTCTAAGGGCAGACTTCCGCCGCATCAACCAAATGCAAAGCATTGACCTTATGTCACCCAACTGTCATACATACAGTATATGATGACCTCTAGTACTTTAGTCTTCATGCCCCAAAATCTCGTCACTCTTTAATTATTCATCATCTCTCCTACAAGACATGTGCCGACTACCGGTTTCAAGGTTTACCCAGGTATGAAAACGTCAAGGTTTCAAAACCGCGAAAATTTTCGGTCATACCGTCCCTAAGGTATTAGCTATTTTTTATATCCCAAAAATGCATGGAGAAATCCATCGCTTGCAGCTGTAAGGCTCAACCCTTCCCCACCGGTTGGTGCTCAGTGTCAGTGAGTCAGCTGTGCTACACGATGGCTGGAGGAGATGAAACTCCTGAACTTTTTGATAGTGTATATAGAGTATATTAGAGCTGAAACGAATACTCGAGCAACTCGAGTAACTCAAGTTTAAAAACTGAGCCGAGTAATTTTATTCACCTCGAGGAATCGTTTCATTTTGCCACTTACTGCAGCCGACAGCCGCTACAAACTACGCCGACGTTGCTAAAAACTACGCCCGCATGATGCTAGTGTGGTAGCAGGTAGGGTTTTTCCGATCATGTTTTTTTGCTCCCGATCCGATCCCGATCGTTTTAGTTTGAGTATCTGCCGATCCCAATATTTCCCAATCCGATCGCTTTTTTTTTTTTTTTTTGCTCCCGATTCAATTCCAATCATTCCCGATAATTTTTCCCGATCATATACATTTTGGCAATGCATTAAGAAAAAAATGAATAAAACTCGGACGAATATATACATTCAACATACAGTACATAAGTACTGTGTTTGTTTATTATGACAATAAATCCTCAAGATGGCATTTACATTATTAACATTCTTTCTGTGAGAGGGATCCACGGATAGAAAGACTTGTGACTGTATATTGTGACTAAATATTGCCCTCTTGTGTATTTGTTGTGCTTTCAGTAAATGATACTGCAGCCATGCCCCAATGCATGATGGGAAGTGGAATCATGATGGGAAGTAAAACCATGACTATGCGTCTGCTACCAATGGATATGTATATCTTCTCTGCTTTGGGAAATAGCTTAAGGTGTTAAGACAAAGATCAATTGACACCTTGCTTCCCCACATTGCTTCCCATGATATTTCTAATCATAGGAAGAGGGATTGCAAGGTTTTAGCCAATTGAAGAAAGGCTCCAAAGGCTGCCAAAATTCACTGTACTCATTTTGCGCTGCCTTTTATCTCTATATATAGGTAAAACGGCGTCATTACAGATTGAGTGCGACAATGAGTAAGAGGGTCGTGCAACGCATACATTAATAGCGTAAAATATTTTAACGTGACACATTTTTAAATAAAATAATTGCCGTTGTTATCGGGATATTTTTGATCACCCTACCTTAAGCCTAAATTAAAGACTCTGGATGAGAGTAACATATTATGTCTGTAACGTTAAATACAATTAGAAAACGATTTAATCACTTCCGGTGATGAAGCGTTAGGAGTAGACGCGTCCGCTCCGGCTCCTACTCTTTTTTTTGGAATATTTCGCTTGGATTGCCCACTTCCATTCATAAAGTTGCCACATTTTAAAACATACGTTAAAATGACTACAAGGGCAACAAAACAACAATCGAAAAAAGACTCTCCGCCTGCAGAATCGACAATAGAGGAGGCGGTGAATATGGCTGCGCTGAGTAGGCTATTAGAAGATCACAAAGCCGCCCTTTCTATGGAGTTCAAATCCACAATTTCCACACTTGAGTCAAAGATCGATGCTTTTCAGACAACTTTGAACTCTTACGAGCAGCGCATTTCATCTCTTGAATCAGATGCAACCTCAGTGAGTTCCCGCTTGGAGACTCTGGAAGCTAAATGTGCGGAGCTAACTTTTAGCAACGCTAAGCTAAATGCCAAGACCTCCGTTTTGGAAGCGCAACTCCGCCGAAACAATATCCGCATCATTGGACTACCAGAGTCAATCGAGGGCGCAAAGCCTACTGCCTTCTTTGCCTCTTTGCTTACTGAGCTCATTGGGAAAGACATTCTGCCGAGCCCCCCTGTGCTGGATCGTGCTCATAGATCGCTAACGGCTAAACCAAGGCCGGACCAGAGGCCGCGACCGGTCATCGTCCGGTTCCATGATTTCCAGACGAAGGAAAAGGTCATTCGGGAAGCTCGGAAAAGAAGATCGGACATGGCTTATCTGGGTAAGCCCATCAGTCTGCACGAAGACTACACCCCCGAAGTTATGGATCAACGCACGGCTTACCGGGATGTCATGCAACAACTGTACAAGAAAGGATTCAGACCTTCTCTCCTTTATCCAGCTCGGCTGTTTATCATCACTGAGAAAGGAGACCGAATTAGATTGCAGACTGTAGAAGACGCTAAGGAGTACCTTCAAGCCCAACCGAGCTAAGTAAACCATGCTAATGTAGCATCTGAACTATTTCAGCTTGTTTGTCATTCACTCACTTTTTGACATCATGCTAGACTTGCAAGATCCGGCGAAGGGCAACATGAATGCGTTTTTTTTTTTTTTTTTTTTTTTTTCCCTTTCATTTTTTTCCCAAGCATTCGGTGTTATACTCGGGTTGCTTGCACCATGTGTTCTATATTTGATATGCCCATATTGAGCTGTATACACGTAGCTGGTTTGTGACAAGGGGCTTGCTCGTCTTTTTTCTTTTTTCTTATGCTACTTTTGGACACTATATACCCATGTCTGTATTAAATGATGCCCTGTTCGCTTATCTAGTTACTTATTTATTTACTTTCTCGCCTTCTTGGACATGATAGTTAAACAGCAACATTTTGCATTTACCTTTATCGGACTCCAATATAGTGCCTTGGTCTCTTTGACTATTTACACGATTTTGACGTAATTTCTTCTTTCTTTTGTCTTCCTCTCAAATTTATATTATTATTATTATTATTTATTTTTTATTTTTTTTGTGTCTGCTCACCTTTGTTAAAAAAAAGGGACAAAAAAAAAGAAAGTATATATTATTATTATTATTATTATTATTATTTATTTATTATATTTCAAAAAATCCTCAGCAGCTGTTCTATGCATTATTGTTTTTAGTTTTACATGGGCTAATCTGATCCAACCTATCCTTTTCTCCACTTTTTTTCAACTGGAGCCAGAGTAAGCGGTAGTAGGAGACATCGGGAAGTCAGTATCTTAATGATACAGAAATTCGATAGTCCCGTAGGATTTGTTTGTTTGTCACGTCGAATGTGTGGTGATGTGTGTGCGTGGTTTTTCTTTGTTTATTTTAATTTTTTTCTGTCTTTACTTCCCCTTCTCAGTAGCTCAACTAACATCCAGCTGAAGTTCTATCCTGATGGGTAGGAGAAATCTCCGAGTTGTGTCATGGAATGTCAGGGGTATGAATAAGATTGTCAAGGCTAACAAGGTAATTTCACACCTTTGTCATCTTGGGGGAGACCTGTGTTTTTTACAAGAAACTCACCTCCGCGATTCTGAAATTTCACGTTTAAAGAGAGCTTGGATGGGACATCTTTTCCATTCAGGGTTTACCCAGAGGACAAGAGGTGTAGCCATCTTAATACATAAGGATATTGTTTTTGAACTTTCTAAAACCATCAATGACCCTAATGGTCGGTTTGTCATAGTTTCGGGTAAATTGCTAAACACTCAGGTTACTCTCGCTTCAGTTTATGCCCCTACCTTTGATGATGAAGTATTTGTTTCCAATTTTTTTGCGTCATTACCTAATATTACTGACCACCTTGTCATCATCGGGGGTGATTTTAACCTTGTACAAGATGTTGCACTTGATAGGTCGTCTACAAAACATATTAACCTGACGAAATCAGCTGCCACCTTAAAATTTCACGCAGACCAGTTGGGATTGGCAGATCCCTGGCGGACTATGTTTCCCTCAAAGAAAGAGTATTCCTTCTTTTCTCATGTTCACCACAGTTACTCGAGAATAGATTTTTTTATATTAGATAACAAACTCCTGCATAGAATTGTTGATTGTAAGTATCATAATATTGTCATCTCCGACCATGCTCCGACATCGATAGATATTACTTTTCTTACAGACAGCCCCCCTCAAAAACCCTGGAAATTCAATACACAGCTGCTTTCAGATGCAAAATTTAAAGAATTTCTCTCAGAGCAAATAAATTTCTTTTTTGAAATGAACGACCAACCTGACATTGGAAGCAATATATTATGGGACTCTTTTAAGGCCTACACCCGCGGTCAAATAATTTCATATACATCTAATCTGAAAAAAGCAGAATCTACTAAACTGGCAGAACTTTTAAATGACATTTCAAACATTGATGCCGATTATGCAACAAACGCTTCTTCTTCCTTGTATAAAAAAAAGGTACAGTTACAGTCTAAGTACGATTTGATGTCGACTAGCAAGGTAGAAATTCAGCTTTTACAAACAAGGCAACGTTTTTTTGAACAAGGCGATAAACCTGGTAAACTACTAGCATATCAGGTCCGTGCTGCAGCTGCTTCCAGACTCATACCCAGGATAACTTCTCCGACTGGAACAGTGACGTCAGACCCTAAGGAAATTTGTGATGCATTTTCTTATTATTACTCATTGCTCTATACCTCAGAAAAAACAACTTTTATTTGGCCAGACCCCAATCCTCTAGACTTTTTAACATACCCTCAAGTAAACATTGATAACTCGCCCGATCTAGGAGCCTTAGTAACACTATCTGAGGTACAAGCTGCCATTAGTGCACTACAAAGTTCGAAATCACCGGGACCAGACGGGTACTCTACTGAGTTCTTTAAAACCTTTTCTGCCAAACTGGCCCCTATACTAGTGAGGGTATTTAATTACGCTTTTAAAAGGAAACACCTTCCTTCTACGTTCTTGGAAGCATCATTGATACTTTTGCTTAAAAAAGACAAAGACCCTCTTCATTGTAGCAGTTACCGACCAATTTCTCTTCTCAATGTCGATTTTAAAATATTGTCCAAAGTACTCGCTATTCGACTTCAGAAGGTTTTGCCGACACTAATAAACCCAGATCAAACCGGTTTCATTACAGGGCGTCATTCTTTTAATAATACAAGGCGGTTATTCAATGTCATTGCTTCCTGCAAAGATTCTGAAACTGCTGAAATAATTTTATCATTAGATGCTGAGAAGGCCTTTGACAGGGTGGAATGGGGCTACCTGTTTTTTATCTTGGAAAAATTTGGTTTTAATTCGAATTTTGTATCGTGGATTAAACTCCTATACAGATCCCCAGTAGCGAGCCTTAATATTAACGGACTCAAATCCAAACTGTTCCCCATGTCTCGTGGCACTCGTCAAGGATGCCCGCTCTCCCCGTCCTTGTTCGCGCTAGCGATCGAACCTTTAGCCCTGTGGCTCCGTGAGGAAGAGAAATTTAAAGGGATTTGTCGATTTGGCCTCTCCAACAAACTATCATTATATGCAGATGACTTGTTGCTCTACATATCCAACCCAGTTGTCTCTCTCCCCCCTATTTTGGCCATTCTGGAACAGTTTAGTAAATTGTCAGGGTATAAAATTAATTTACACAAGAGTGAATACCTCCCTCTTAATTTACCTGCTGAAAACCTTCCTCAATCTCTTTTTCCTTTTAAGAAAACTAACAATGGGCTGAAATATCTTGGCATAATTGTGACAAAATCCCTGTCTGAACTATTTTCTAAAAATTTCAAACCCCTTCTTGACCGTTGTAAACTAGATTTAACTAAGTGGTCCACACTCCCTTTGTCATTACTTGGTCGGGTCAACCTCATTAAAATGACAATACTACCTCGTTTTCTTTACGTATTCCAACATATTCCCTTAGTTATACGCAAATCTTTTTTCACTACACTTGATCAGATCATTAACTCTTTCCTATGGGGGGGTAAACAAGCTCGGATTAAAAGATCAACTCTCCAGCTCCCCAAATCTCTCGGAGGTCTGGCTTTACCAGACTTCCGACGATACTACTGGGCTAGTAATATTGGCAAAATCCTTTACTGGAATACAGGCGTAGCAAACAACAGACCTCTCTGGGCATGTATGGAATTATCATCCGCACATTTTTCATTGTGGTCGGTCGTATGCGCACAGTTACCTTTACCCATTAAAGATATATCTCAAAATTTTATAGTCCTCGAGACTTTAAAAATATGGAGGCAATTCAGAGAACAATTTGGACTGCATATTGGATCAAGACTAGCCCCAGTTAGCCAAAATCACTTATTTCCTCCGGCGTGTTCAGACCTAGCCTTCGACTCGTGGTCGAAAAAGGGCCTGCAAATTCTTGACGATTTTTATATTGATGGCATATTTCCCTCATTTGCTGACTTGTCAAAGAGGTTCACTCTTCCAAGCTCTCATTTATTCCGTTACTTTCAGATACGACATTTTATTCAAAAACTTTTCCCTCATTTTCCAAATCGCCCACCTGAAACGCCGATGGATGCCTTTCTTGTACTCAAACCAACACAGAAAAGCTTATTGTCTACTTTATATGGTTTAATTTTTAAAATCAATCCAACTTTTTTAAATTCTCTTAGAACAGCGTGGAACCAAGACCTCAACATTAATACATCTGATGAACAATGGAACAACATGCTTCATCTTGTCCATTCTTCATCAATTTGTTCCAGACATCAACTCTTACAGTGCAAAATTCTCCACAGGGCTCATTTTACAAATGCGAGGTTGGCCAAAATTTTCCCGGGAAGATCTGATGCATGTAATAGATGTAAACTCTCGCCAGCCAATCATGTACATATGTTTTGGTCATGCCCCAAACTAGTTGTCTTTTGGCAAACTGTATTTGACACTTTAGGAAAAGTGCTTCGCACTAAGCTGAATCCGGACCCCCTAACGGCAATTTTTGGAACATCTCCCTCACCTGCTTTGTCCAAACCATCAAGAAAAGTGATTGCTTTCACAACACTACTTGCTAGGAGGCTAATTCTCCTTAAGTGGACTCACTCATCCCCACCTACACACAACAAATGGATCCAAGAAATCCTGCAAAACCTTAGACTTGAAAAAATTAGATTTTCCTTAAAGGGTTCCCTCCAAACCTTTGATACAATCTGGCAACCTTTTCTACTCTACATAGATTCCATACCTATTGAAGCTGAAAACCATTGAGCTACTAACACCCCCTCCCTTTCTTTCTTTTTTTATTTTTATTTATTTATGTATTTTTTTAAATATATATATATATATATATATATTTTATTTTTTTTTGTGTGTGTGTGTTTTTTTTTTTTTTTTTTTTTTTTGTTTTGTTTTGTTTTTGTTTTGTGTTTTTGTTTTTTTGTGTGGGTGTGTGTGCAAGTTGTGAATGAGAACGTCTGCTGTCTTGATCGTGCCGGGAAGGTACCCTTATCTTGACCTTATTGGAATGAAGCTTACTTTGTGTTATCAAAACCTTATCTAGCATCAACTAACATTTATGTGTCTCTACCCTTGTTGTGTTTTGCCTGTACCGATCCCATTAAAGTATGAAAATTCAATAAAAAAAAAAAAAAAAAACAGAAAACGATTTAATTCAAGTATATATATATTAAAAAAAGGCATGGCCGATATTTTTTTGCCGATTCCGATACTTTGAAAATGACGTGATCGGACATCTCTAGCAGCAGGTAATGTCCGAGGCGTCTCTTAGATATAGCATGCATTTAGATCTAGATGCGAAATGACAGACTCGGCCTCGTCTGGGCAGCATTAGTAAACAGCCGCCATCTTTAAGCAGTAGACTTCTCGGCGCTAATAAATATAATGTTACTGTCACTTGCTCGCGTAACGTTAGTTCTTCAGAGGGCTAGGTTTCTATTGATTATGACCACTGTCGATGCGTGGCTAACGTGTCTTACATACAGGCTTTATTTAATCTGTAAAAACACAGCGCTGTAGCGTGATGAGGGTGGAAAAATTAAAACATGATAAAGCTAACTGTCAGTTTTAGCTCAGTAGTCATTGTTGAATAAAACACCAACACTGCACTAGCACTGGTCCCTAATGTGTTCCAATACAGCAGGTATCATACATTTATTTTGAACACTGCAAAAACTCAAAATCCTATTCGTACTTACAGTTTAGACTAACTTAAAACTTAACTAGAACTTAAAAATAGCTTGACACAAATGGAAATTCAATTGAAACACGTGGGGAAAACACGTAGCTTTCAAGTGATGTGTCTTATCAAGCGTAACTACATTTTTAGGTATGAATTTTTACATTTTTTTTTTATAAGAGCAAGAAGTTTTTTTAGTTAAAGCAGTGATTTTTTTTTTTCTAGTCACATCTGAGATGCAATTGTTGGCTGTTTTCAACAATGTACAGACTGAAAATGGTTCAATATTGGATTAAATGTAGTTTTTTCTCATGTATATATATATAATTGCTCTGAGACGTGTCTAACACGCGGCCGCACTGCGATTGGTGTGCATTGGCTGATTGACTTTAACGCCCGTGTTTCACTGCGTTCTCGCGGCGGCCACGTTGTCGCGCCGTTGACGTTTCTGGGTTATATACTTGTCCTACCGTGTTGGTCCTCATTATAGTAGAGAAGACGGAGTAAATATAATGTACACAAAGAAACTGTAACCCGATCGACTCACAGCCTTGAAAAGTAAGGGTTACATTACGTCAGAAATTCGTTCGGTATGCCTCCGTTCTGAACCGAAACGGTTCAATACAAATACATGTACCGTTACACCCTTAGTATTTTTTAATGGAATGTTTATCGGATCTTTTTGTATCATAACTACTGTAAAAGTTACCAAGATACTATCAGAAGTATAGTTATCCCCACCTATTTTCCATGTAGCAATTTTATTGGCTAAAGTAACAAAAAAATTCCTATTTTTCAGCTTCAAGGTTCTTTAAGGAGGAAGTTGGAAGGCCACGCCCCCAAGCAGAACTCGCTTTCATGCACTTTCGCCGGGTCTGACTTCAAGCGCATCCGGCTGGAAATCGGCAGCGGCGGGGCGGGTCGAGGCCCGTGTGACGGCACCTTAAGCCACGCCCACCCATCCCAAACACCGAGAAAGAACTTCATGATCCCGGACGTCTTCAACGCGACCCTGAAGGAGATGAAGAAGGAGCCCACGGAGTTGCAATCGTCGTGCGGCCGCTCGCACACCGACGCCATCTTTGACTTCAAGGACGAGGGCGGCGGTCACATCGATCCGGAGCTGCAGGACCTTTTCGACGAGCTGACCAAGTCGGTGCCGCCGCTTAACGACCTGGACTTTGAGAAGATGCTGAAGCAGGACGATTCCTTCTCTCTGGAATTGGGGCGCCCTGGCTCGGTGGGCCTGTGCCCCCCCACGGAGCGCCCCATCAAATTGGAACGGTCCCCGGATTACACCGGGGTACAGGGTGGCTCGCCGCAGCTTCGGCCGTCTTCAGCGGGGCCCTCCTTTGCGTTGACCGCCTCTCCCACAGGTAGCCCCGCTGCGGGGCGGTCCCTCCCCTGCTGGCCGGAAATCTCCCATGCTGAGCAGCTAAAGCAGATGGCGGCCAACCAGCATCAGCCTACCTCGCTTCTCCACCACAACCGACAACTGCCACCCGCGGGTCTGTCTGGTTGGGGCTCCCCTGCCTTCCAAGACAAGGGGGCACGGCCGAGGCTCCTCCAGCAGGGTAAAGGCACCAGTAGCTGCCTTTTCAATTCAAATGGCGTCCACCACATAGAAATGAAGCCGCTAACCACCAAGCCCGGCTTGCACTTCAGCCCCAAGGTGCCTCCACTGCCGACGCCCATGATGGCCGGCAACAAAACCGACAACCACATGCAACGACTTTCACCTCAGGATGGTCAGAACCAGAACAACACACAGCTTCCGACGCCGCATTTCCAGAATCGGCAGCACGTCTCCTCGTCCTCGACTCTCCTGCAGGGAGGAGCGTTGCCCTACAAAATGAGCCCACATCATCAGGTGAGTGTGTCACCCTTAACATTTGCTCCCAAAAACGTATAAATACGTTCTAGTTTTAAATGCTTCATTGTCCCCAAAACATATTGATACGTCTTTTGCGTTTTTTTTTTTTTTTTTTTTACAAGAAGAATCTACAGCTTCCGATTAGAGATCGATCGGGTCCGATCACGTCATTTTCAAAGTATCGGAGTCGGCAAAAAAATATCGGTCATGCCTTTTTTAATATATATATATATTTTTTAATTAAATTGTTTTCTAATTGTAGTTAACGTTACTGACATAATATGTTAGACTCATTTAGAGTCTTTAGTTTAGGCTTAAGGTAGGGTTATCAAATTTATCCCGATAATGGTGGTAATTAATTTTTTAAAAAATATATCACGTTAAAATATTTAACGCAATTAATGCATGCGCTGCATGACCCACTCGCGCATTGTCGCGCTCAATCTGTAGTGGCGCCGTTTTACCTATATAGAGAGCTATAAGGCAGCGTAAAATGAGTAGAGTGAATTTTGGCAGCCTTTGGAACCTTTCATTAATTGGCTAAAGCCTTACAATCCTTCTCCCTACAATTAGAAATATCGTGGGAAGCAATGTGGGGAAGCAAGGTAGTAAGTGATCTTTTTCTTATCACCCTATGTTATTTCCCAACGCAGAGAAGATATATCAATTGGTAGCACTACGCACAGTCATGGTTGCACTTCCCATCATGCATTTGGGCATGGCTACTGTATCATTTACATAAAGCTCAACAAATACACTAGATGGCAATATTTAGTCACAATATACAAAGTCACATTTATCCTTTAAGAATCACAAGTCTTTCTATCCGTGGATCCCTCTCACAGAAAGAATGTTAATCATGTAAATGCCATCTTGAGGATTTATTGTCATAATAAACAAATACAGTACTTATGTACTGTATGTTGAATGTATATATTTGTCCGAGTTTTATCCATTTTTTTCTTAATGCATTGCCAAAATGTATATGATCGGGAAAAATTATCGGGAATCAATTGGAATTGAATCGGGAGCAAAAAAAGCAATCGGATCAGGAAATATCGGGATCGGCAGATACTCAAACTAAAACGATCGGGATCGGATCGGGAGCAAAAAAAAAACATGATCGGAACAACCCTACTTCCAATCTATCTGAGAAACAAAAACACAAGGCTCCAAACCCATTTTAAAGCAATAAAACTGGCCACTGAAGGCTGTAGCGCATTTTGTAAGACCCGCAACCCAATTCAACAGCAATGAATGGCCGGGCAGCACAGTCGGAGCGCTGGCGGCATGATGCCAGGCGGCGCTCTGACCGACCAAAACAACCGAGAGGACGCCTGGGAGGCCAGGCGCTGGACTACCAAGCAAAACGAGTGGGACCCCCAGTGCAGCGGCTCGCCGAGCAGACCCCGCAGAGACGCAAAAATAATCCATCTTTGTGAGACAGACAACGATGAGGGAAAAGTTTACACGGCTGACGCTGCGACAACGGCGTCATCTCGGCGACAAAGCGTCATCTCTCAGTAGTCATGTGTAAATAAATTGTTACTTTACTATCGAAGCTCTATTTGTCTGGTTTTTCATAGTATTTTGTAAAAGGAAAACATTATTCAGATGTTTGGGATGTAACTAATGCAAAAAATAGCTTTGTTAAAGTTGTGTTTGAAATGTATGCGTTTACAAAAAGCTCATTTTCTCCGTTTTTTCATCAAAAATTGGAAAATTGCTCAAACTAAGATATTTTCTAATGCTGATTTCTAAAGAATGAAAAAAGGGATGAACTTACTGTTTATCTGGTGAAAGAAGAGTCTAATCTTTCTTTTGGTGGGCTCCATGTTTATATAGCAATAGAACAGAATTTTCTGTGGGCCTTGCAAAATCAGTCAAAATCCAGAAAAACGGCCGGGAGCGAAGGGCCTTGCTCTGTCTATGATGGAGATGTAGTGTAAAGCGCTTTGAGCGCCTTGAAAGGTTGAAAAGCGCTATATAAGTATAACATCACCACCACATGTCTACTGCCGATGTGAACGCACCCTCCAGCAGTGTTGTTAATAACGGCGTTAGAATATAACGGCGTTACTAACGTCGTTATTTTCTTCAGTCGTGAGTAATCTCATAATTACTTTTCTCATCTTGGCAACGCCGTTACCGTTACTGAGGTGGGAAAGGCTTGCGTTACTATGCCTTACGATGTTGGTTGACTGCCGCGAGAAAAGTTTGGAAAAAGACGGACTCACAGAGACGAGAGAGTAGAGCAGGAGTGGGGCGAAGGCAAAGGAGTGTGATGCCATTGCAAACGCGATGCTACTATGCTTGGTGGCTCCAATAATACCTGACTGTATCCGATAGCCTACAAACTATGCCCACATGATGCTTCGGTATATATCACATATGAATGAATGAAATATTTATTGTCATCATCATCGGTATCATTGACAATCATTGACAATTACAAAATGTGATATGATTTGCCCGAAGGAACCGAAGAAGAAGACAAGGCAGACGGGAGGAAGCATATGCTAATATATACACAGAACTAGATGCAAATGACAGACACGGCGGCATTAGCAACATATATAATAAAGAACTAGATGCATAAGTAAACAGCCGCCATCTTAAAGCAGTAGACTTCTCATGAAGGCTCTGTTGTAGAGAACCTTCCTGGCGAACTTAAGTCACTTTATATCTAAAATGCTCCTAAACCGGCAAAATTTAACTTAAATCTATCTTTAAATGAGAAACAGTTTTAAAACTTACACATGTTGAAAATAGAAAAACCCTCTAAACTTCAGATTATGTGACCAGTTTTTTTTTGTTTTTTTTTTTAAGGAAAAAAACCCCAAGAAAATTATCACCAGTTACTTTGTCAAGTAACTAAATACTTTTACATTCAGGTAACTGAGTTACTAACGCAATTACTTTTTGGGATAAGTAATTTGTAACTGTAATTAATAACTTTTTTAAAGTAAGATTAACAACACTGCCCTCCAGAATCGGCACCTTTCAAACTAAATTTCTCAAGGCTCTGGCGTCGTTGAACATTTTGGAATATGTTTGAATTCTTGTGAGAAAGCCATCCATCCACCCATCCATCCATTACTTATTTTATTTCTGTGTCACCGTGACAAAAAAAAATAATGATATCATTTTTTTAAATGGCATAATGTTTAAAAGCTACTATAAAAACTGGACAATTGGCCTTGAAAGTCTTTAAAAAGTGCTTGAAATTTGCCATGAAAAAGGTGTACGAATCCTGTCTATAATTTTTTCTGAGATTGGAACTGAACTGAAGGTTTGAGTAAAAAAGCCTTTCTCATACCTCCAATGCTAATCGGAGTCATCCTATCCAGGAAGACGCCCTCTTGCAGGGAGTTGGCAAGGCGTGTCATGGCTTGCACTGTGAAAGAACATTCACGACTATGTATAGGAAGAAGGCGAAAAACCACAATGTTGTCAAAACAATCCCAGAATAAAAATAACACAACCCACTAAATCTGTTAGCTATGAACACGTCTGTGATGGAACTGGGATATGCCCACCGTTAGCTACTATTGACAGCAATAAACGTCCAGTACATTTAGATTGGCAGTCCCAGTCCAAATGGATTGGACGTCAATCGTCGTCTATGGCAGTAAATGAGTTAAAAATATTTGGAGTTTCTTTGCTTTTTTGACGCTGACGCTGATTGCCAGCATGGTACGTTAACATGCAAGACTTTTCATTTGAGAGCGTTGGCTGGCTGTCAGGCTGCCGATATGCGCAGCAGGATTTGCTAATTGGAGCTTGTTGGCTGCGAGGGACAAGTGCTGGAAAATGACAGTAATCTGCTTAGCCTGCTGCCTGGGGTGGAAGCGCTGATTTATTAGGATGTGTGTGTGCGGTGCAAAGAGAGTTGGGAGGGTTGTAAGGGGGCTTCATATTATCTGTTGCTGTATTTGAGGGAGACAATGTTAACATATTGCAAAACCGCCGATATATCGGGCCGATTTATGGATATATCAACATCGGCCAATTTACACACAAAAAAAAACCAAGCCGATAAAAACGGATTTTGATCAGACATCTGTGTGGGCAACTGTGGCCGCCGCTGACTGGCGATAAGACCCCGGAAGGACCCAGCAGGAGCTTGAAAGCAGGCTGCTACAGGAAGCGTGAGGCATGCCTGTTTTGCAAATATTGTAAGGCTTTTCTTAATCTTGCACGAGAGGATATGCAATGTTGCTTTACCCTTATAAGCCGTTTACTTAGTGATCTTTACACTCTAAATGTAACTCGTAGCATTAGCGTAGCATTAGCATGGCAAGCATCCTCTTAAACTCTCACTTGTTTGCATCTTGTTGTGATGTCCTGGTGGGAATAATTATTTGAAATCATTTACCGTTCTTGCTGAGTGTGTATATTCATAAAAAGAAGTGCTGCGTTCGTTGGTTTAGTAAAACTAGACCAAATTACCGTATTGGCCCGAATATAAGACAGACCTGATTATACATAGACGACCCCCTCTTTTTTCAAGACTCAAGTTTGAAAAAAGACTTTTTGAACACCAAATGAATTTTTATACAGAAAATAAATACAGTACATCTGAAACAAATGATTATAACAATATATTTGAGAGAAAAAGCATGTTATTTTGCGTCATTCAAATCTTCATATCTGAACATTTAAATATGTAAACTAAAGTGCAACTACATTCATAAATGAATGGCTTCTGGTTTTTGAAATGTAAATAAACCAGTGTATTGTGATAGAGCAACAAAATTGCAATAACTGCATTAACCATCAAAGTGAGGTCTAACTGTAACTGTAGTCTTGAAACAAATCTGAATAAGGAAAAACATTGCAATAAAATAATGCAAACTGGTTAAACTTGAGAGTCGCTGAGATCTGACATGACAGAACATCGCTTCACTGATATCTGGCGCCATCTAGCGTCACGAATGGGGAGAGTAGCTGAGATCTGTCATGACACAACATCGCTTCAATGATATCTGGCGCCATCTAGCGTCGTGAATAGGTGTAATGTCTAGACCGCGAATATAGGACGACCCCCTCTTTTTCAGTCTTATTTCAATGCAAAAAACACAGTGTTATATTCGGGCCAATAAGGTAATCATCAAATATTCGAGCCGTAGCGTCCTGGTGAGGACAGTATATTCGCATTTCGTTGTTCGTGCACTGTACACTGTACACTTATTCAGAATGTTGTTCTCTATTGTATTTTTATTAGGGCTGTCAAAACTTTAAAATTTTTAATCGGGTTAATTACAGCTTAAAAATTAATTAATCGTAATTAATCGCAATTAATCGCAATTCAAACCATCTATGAAATATGCCATATTTTTCTGTAAATTATTGTTGGAATGTAAAGATAAGACACAAGATGGATATATACATTCAACATACCGTATATAAGGACTGTATTTGTTTATTATAACAAGATGGCATTAACATTATTAACATTCTCTTAAAGCGATCCATGGATAGAAAAACTTGTAGTTCTTAAAAGATAAATGTTAGTACAAGTTATAGAAATTTTATATTAAAACCCCTCTTAATGTTTTTGTTTTAATAAAATTTGTAAAATATTCAATCAAAAAATAAACTAGTAGCCCGCCATTGTTGATGTCAATAATTACTTACACAATGCTCATGCGTGCTGAAGCCTATAAAATCAGTCGCACCCAAGCGCCAGCAGAGGGCGGCAAAACTCCATAAAACACAATTAATAAGTGGGCATTTCACTGTACTGTAATTTAAATCTGTCTGAGCGGGGCATGTGCATTAATTGCGTCAAATATTTTAACATGATTAATCAAAAAAATTAATTACCGCCCGTTAACGTCATAATTTTGACAGCCCTAATTAAAGCCACTCTTCTTTAAAATTTGTAAAATTTTCAATCAAAAGTAGAGTTAATATAATAAGAATAAAAATAAAAATAACAATAATAAGAGTAGAGTGACCAAAGTCTGAGTAAGTTTTATGTATATTTTGCATAGCTATTTTGATATGGAATGCCAGTTCATTTTGCAATGTTGTTTAACTATGAGAATAGGGCCTCATTACTATAGACTGAAGTGCTTTTCTTTTTGTGAACATTATTATTTTTTTTTTTTGAAGGATAGGAATATTATTTTTGTTGTGCTTTCACTAAACGATACTTATGTTTGTTGTGAAGGAGTTGCCGAAGCTTACGCCAATAAATGGCGCGGTCCAAAGAACGCCTGTGTCCACTCGCCTTTATAAAATATATATCTTTGTACATATCTTACCCAAAATACAACAAGAGACACATAATTGCCACTAAAAGAAAGAAAACTTACCGAAATATGTGTGGAGCACAAATAGCAATTCGCATTGCATTGTGCATACAGCATAAAAATCTCACAACTAATTCTCCCACGTTTAGAAGAAATAACATTAGTATGGAACGGCCCTGCCCCCAAGCGGCCGGTGGCATTCTCTTCACTCTTAATGTCCATAAACGGCCTCATTGTAATCTGTTTGAGGCAATGTGCGAGCGGGTCGTTCAGTGCATGCGTTAATTGCGTCAAATATTTTAAGGTGATTAATGATAGGCTCCAGCACCTCCGCGACCCTCGTGAGGAAAAGCGGCATGGAAAATGAATGAATGAATGAATGAATAATTTAAAAAAATAATTAACACCCGTTAACGCGATAATTTTGACAGCCCTATTTTTTATATTAAATTGCCTTTCAAGATGACATGTCTGTTCTATGTGTTGGATTTTATCAAGTAAATTTCCCCCAAAAATGTGACTTATACTCCGGTGCGACTTGTATATGTTTTTTTTTCTCTTCGTTGGGCATTTTATGGCTGATGCGACTTATACTCAGGTGCGACTTGTAGTCCGAAAAATACGGTATGTGCATTACTACAATGCAACGTAGTGACTTCAGAGTGCAAGTCCCTATATTAAAAAAAAACTAACAAACTGGGAGCTATCCAAGATTGTGTCCACTACAGGGGGACACTGACGTGAACATGAACTGACATAGCAAAAAAATCTGTGAAAGAAATCACACGTCAGAATTTCATGAGAGTACTTTGGTTCGGTGTAGTCTCGTATGCCTCAGATATAGATTGGTCCTTGGATATCTCAGATTATCACCTGAACCAATACACATGAAAGTTTAGTTTAGTATAAATCAATACAGATTTATTTTGCATTAATCATTTAGCGTATCAATTCAATAGGTTCATATTGGTAAGAAATGTAGCCCTGACCCCCGTTAAGTAATCTGTTTGGTCATATTAATGTCCCGTTCCAAGCAAAAAGTGTACATGCAGGTTATGCTGTTATATCGTCCCTTTTAATGTTGAGGCCAAACCTACGCCCTTGGCAACAACAGTGTAGTTTTCCACCTGATTGTTTCAAGTGAAAATATGTAAACAAGTTAAAAAGTGATGTAAATTGCCACACATGATCCAAGACCCGGCACCCACCCCAACTTGTAGGACTGGCGACATACATGGGGATTCTTCCCCTTTTTGCAAAACACTTGAAAGGTCTGAAAACGCTGCAGCAAAAAGTACAGCAGCTGGGCAGGGCGGCTCAACAAAAGGAAACCGAAGGAATGATGATGATGAGTCACTCGATGGAACTCTTCGATGGCGTCACGAACCAACGGGCTCGACTGGAGCGTCACGTTTGAGCTCTGTGGGAAGGATGTGAACTTTTTTTCCCTCCTCGCAAGACACGTGACATCTTCTATTGGTCAACTACCATAATTCATGACAAAATCATACATTGTTTTACGTTGTGTTTACTAAGTGTGTAACGGTACACAAAAATCTCTGTTCGGTACGTACCTCGGTTTTGAGGTCACGGTTCGATTCATTTTCGGAAGAGTAACAAAACAAAATGCAAAATATAAATGTGCAAGTTGTTTATTACACACTTTTGTGCTTTCAACAATAGGAATATTAGCCTATAGACCCCACTCACATGACGTCACAACCACGCCTCCGCACCATATTGTCCGTCAGCTCGTCGTGTTTACGCATTACCGCTATGTAAATTCCTCCTATTATGGCGTGTTTTTCTGCTCGTTAACATTAATAATCAAAATGGTGAAGGCGTGCGTGGCGGTTGGTTGCAGTAACAGAGAAGATAGACGGAGAGACTTGAAGTTCTACCGTATTACGAGAGACCCGGAGAGGAGAGCGAGATGGACTGCTGCAATTCGATGAGAAAACTGGGCACCAAACGATCACCACAGACTATGTAGTAGTCATTTTATACCTGGTAAGATGCATTTAATATATATTTGGAGGGTTTTGGGCTGACAACCACAATTAAGATCATTGCGAGGCTAATCGCCGAAAACATACAGTTTCAAATTCAAGATGTTTATTTCTTCCGCCATCATTAATTTTTGAATAATATTTAGCTGGTACCAAGTGAAAGAAGCTGGCCTCGTCTACGGATCATCAGTTAAACAGGGGTGTCCAAACTTTTTGCAAAGGGGGGCAGATTTGGTGTGGTAAAAATGTGGGGGGCTACCTTGGCTGATTTACGTAGAACAATATATTTAAACAATTTTTAGCAAGCCCTTCTGTGTGTCACATTTGCTTTATTATTATTTTTTTTTAATTCATAATTTCAACAATCTCGCCTTTGTGCCGTTCTCTTTTGACACTCGGGCTCTTGCGAAATACTGCTGCTGTGAAGTTAAACTAGCTTCAAGTTGCTATAATTTCTCGCTGCGTATCTTCCTTGTAATGTTGTCATACATGTCAGCGTGTCTTGTTTGGTAATATCGCGCCACATCGAACTCTTTGAAAACAGCGACTGTCTCATTGCAAATGAGGCAGACACAGTTGTTGCGTATTGTATTGAAGAAATAGTCCAATATCCACCTATCCTTGAAGCATCGGCCATCGCAGTCAACTTTTTTTTTTTATTGATTGTCGCCATTTTAGAAAATTGAAAGTAAAGGGGCACACGGGGTAATGTTGCTTAGAGTGCTGCTCTTAAAGTTTTTCAAACTTTCGTGAGAATAGGCTGAGTTTCTGTGGACAAGATAGTTGTAGATATCAGGGTAGCAGATGTCAGGCAGAGACGGCGAAGACAGCCGGTCGAAAAACGATCGATTTAGGCATCAAATATGGATCTGGCGAATGGATAGACTGAAGCTTTTCCACATAACGCCTTTTATGCAACGCAGCCAATGAGTTTACAGTGTCTGAAATCACTGGGGCTTCCATGAATTGCACTATAAATTGCACGACAAATTGAAACCATTGAGAATACAGATAAACAATGACGGACAATATGGTGGCCGGATACAGCGACACGTCATTGTGTGACGTTGGTGAGTGGGGTCTATACAAAGCTAGAATTCTGCTCAAAAAGTAGCGGGTATTTAAAGATAATAATTCAAAGACAATTTGCCTTTCAGACCCCTCGTATTGGTCAGCTTTCTTTCTGAAAGAAAGAAGAAAAAAAGTCCTGCTCTAAAGAGAAAAGCAATCCCAATGACACAGATTTTAACATGTATTTTACAAATGAAATGCCTCAATGAATCCTTTTTTTTCTTATGAACGGTTTTCAAAACTTTATTGGTGGATTTTCTCAAGTTAAAGCGCCACACAGAAATTAATAAATTTAATTGTGTAAGCAGGATCTGTGTATTATTCTTATTATTTAATTACAGGTGTTTTAGCTCATTTCAATTTCTTTTATTAAAATGGGCTATTATTTATTATGTGATTATATTTTACAAATGTGATGAAGTATTCATTTATAATGTATATTTTATGTTGTATAACTTTAGTTCCTATGTGAATATTAGTTCCTACTTGTTTTGTTGTGGTAGGAGGGTTTTGTATTGAACACGGGGCCGTGTTGGTTATTATTATAGCCAGGGGTGCACATAAGTGGTCCGCATGCGCGCATGCGTACTGGACGTAGACAGACGCGCTGGCCCTCAACAGCTTCCATACGCTTTTGCGTACCGATGGCTGACCACTGTGTTTGCGGCGGACACGAGAAAATCACTTCTCAAAATGTCAAAGAGGCAGGCCCCACTGAGTAATTATTTCCGAGTTCCCCCACCCCAGTCAAAAGATAGACAGACGACAGAGACGTCACCGGAGCTACCGAAAAAAAAGGACTTTTGCTGAAAAGTGGCTGCAGGAGGTACTGTGGCTAGAAGGAAATGATGCTCGCACGGAAATGTGGTACAAAATTTGCCGTGAAAATCCCAATGTCGCTAATAAGAGCAGCGCATTTTATGTAGTAGGGTAAAAGAATTTCAGCCATCCAAACTTCGAAAAGCACGAAAAAAACAGAGCATGTGGCAATTTAGCAAACCATCGATGTCAGACAGCACCCCACTCGCCTTAAGCCTGAAGGCTCAAACACACTAGAAACGTCAACGATCCCGCCGCGATAACGCACCAGTGACGCTCGGCGTCAATTTCCATAGGACGCGTTCCACGAGCAGCGCGTCTGTGGAGCGGCACGATCGGTTCACGCGAGGATTGCAAGATCACGCGTGAATAGCGGGTATTTAAAGGTAATAAAACAACAACACTTTGCCTTTCAGACCCCGCGTATTGGCCAGCTTTCTTTTTGAAAGAAAGAAGAAAAGAGAAGTCATGTGCTAAAGCAAAAAGCAATCCCAATGACAAAGATTTTGACATGTATTTTACAAATTAAATGTCTTAATCATTTTTTTTCTTATGAAAATTTTTCTAAGCTTTATTGATGTTTTTTCTCAAGTTAAAGCACCACGCAGAAATTAATAAATTTAATTGTGTAGCAGGATTTGTGTATTATTCGTATTAATGACCGGTGTTTTAGCTCATTTCAATTTATTTTATTTATATAGTAAGTTACGATTAAATATTATTTGGAAAATCGACCAGATCCACCGTATTTTTACACGAGTGACTTCCGGCCTGCCCGATCTTACCTAGTAGTATTGACGCAGGGGCTCAAACACATCACGTTGCGTCAACGATCCCGCCGCGATAATGCAGTGAAACGCGGCCGTTCAAGTCAATCAGCCAATGCACACCAGTCGCAGTGCGGCCGCGTGTTGGACGCGTCCCAGAAGCGCTCAACGCGTAGCGCGCAAAAAGAACAGCAGAGTTTAGGCTCAAACACACTAGAAACGTCAACGTTGCGTCAACGATCCCGCCGCGATAACGCACCAGTGACGCTCGGCATCAATTTCGACAAGTGGCAGAATAAAGTTAATGGAGAACACCGCCATGCACTGACAAACGTGTTTTTGCTCGCATTTCACAAAGCTAAACATGCACGTTCAATGAGCTCTTATGAGGAGGAGGGCATCCCACTTTTACAAAAGCTTGGAGTTAATGTGGGAGCTGCATAATGCCCTTTATTTTGAACTAGTGCTTTTATGTTTATTTCTTTACATTTCACTTCAAAGAAATGGCAATTTTGTTGTGCCAGTTGATGTTAATCGAGCATTAATTGTTAATATAATTAATTAAAGGTAATTTGCTCTCAGTAAAGCTTGTCATAATTTTATCGCATCAGGCGGATCGGCTCTCAAGCTCAATGAGGACCAAGTCACATCTCCAGGTCCTCCTCTGAGAACCTGGGCAAAAAAATATGTGCACCTCTGATTATAGCAGAGAGGGCAGCAATAAATCAACAAAGACGAGTCAACTGTGCCCCGATCTACCACTCAAGAGATCTGACGGACTCAAAAAGTGGGTTACGATTGCATATTAATTTGAAAATCGACCGGATCCACCGTATTTTTACACGAGTGACTTCCGGTCTGCCCGATCGTAGTGAGTAGTATTGACGAAGGAGGGCCACGTCTCCCGTCAAATAATAAACTCTGCCGTTCTTTTCGCGTGCGTCCCTTTGAGCCGCTTCTGGGACGTGTAACACGCGGCAGCACTGCGACTGGTGTGCATTGGCTGATCGACTTTAATGCCCGCGTTTCACTGCGTTCTCGCGGCGGCCACGTTGTCGCGCCGTTGACGTTTCTGGGTTATACTGTCCTACCGTGTTGGTCCTCATTATAGTAGAGAAGACGGAGTAAATATAATCTACACAAAGAAACTGTAACCCGATCGACTCACAGCCTCGAAAAGTAAGGGTTACATTACGTCAGAAACTCGTTCGGTACGCCTCCATTCCGAACCGAGCACCCCGTACCAAAACGGTTCAATACAAATACATGTACCGTTACACCCTTAGTATTTACAGAGATCGTGTCTATTGTTTCTCTTTTGTCTTTATTCAAAACATTTTTTTAATTTCAACTTTAAATAATTATTTTTTCAAAACCTAGTTTTTATGTAAATAGTTTGAATATTTTTTACTTATTTATTTAACGCTTAGGCGTGTGCCTGTATGAGATTTTGACGGTATGATAACTTTAAGCAAAAATACCGCGATTTCACAGGGTCACGGTATTGCAATTATAGCTCTAAAATGTGTTATTTTGAGATCGGTTAAAAAAAATACATTGAACAGGATTTTTTTTTGTATTTTTCACAACATATTTGCAAATTGAAACATAAAGATGAATATAATGTTAAAATAAATGAATAACAAAGAAATAAATAACTGAAATATTTTAAATAAAATTGAAATAAAAAGAACTTACAGATTAAACACACAACCACAGCTCAAGTTGCTCAACAGTAGAACAAGAACAAAAATCATTATTTTATTTACTCATTATACATCCACACCCTCTCTCTCAACACAGAAAGTCACCAGAGAGAAAAAACCAAAGGCTGTATTATGTAAATGTTGCTTTTAACAGATGTTTACAAAGGCGGAAGACTTTACAAAAGTAGGCGAATGGTAGAGAGAAAATTTGTTAGCCGTCTTGGCATGCTAACTAGCCATGTTAACAGCCTCGTTAACAAGCTTACGTTATAGTATTTGTTTTACCATCGCTAGACACACTAAACACGCTGGAGTGAACTCGTAGCTGGTGGGAAAAGTTCATCACGGCGTTTACTTACCTACAATTTTGTGTAAAGTGACGGATGATGGTCACGTAAATGTGAAACGGCGATAAATCGTAGCCAGGAAAATTACCGCCCTCATTTTTAATTACCGTGCGTTAAATTGACTTATTGCATATCTCGACAGGCTTCGTAATAATACGTTACATTTACTCCGTTATATTTACTTGAGTACCTATGAAGGGTGTAACGGTACATGTATTTGTATTGAACCGTTTTGGTACGTGGTGCTTGGTTCGGAACGGAGGCGTACCGAACGAGTTTCTGACGTAATGTAACCCTTACTTTTCCAGGCTGTGAGTCGATTGGGTTACAGTTTCTTTGTGTAGATTATATTTACTCCGTCTTCTCTACTATAATGATGAGGACCAACACGGTAGGACAGTATAACCCAGAAACGTCAACGGCGCAACAACGTGGCCACCGCGAGAATGCAGTGAAAGAGTCAATCAGCCAATGCTCGCCAGACGCAATGCGGCCGCGTGTTGGATGCGTCCCAGAAGCGGCTCAACACAACACACGCGAAAAGAACGGCAGAGTTTATTATTTGACGCGAGACGCGACCCTCCTGCGTCAATACTACTAGCAGAAGCTAGGATCGGGTAGACTGGAAGTCACTCCTGTAAAAATACGGTGGATGCAGTCGATTTTCAAACTAATATGCATTCGTAACCCACTTTTTGAGTCCATCACATCTCTTGAGATGTAGATCGGGGCACAGTTGACTTGTCTTTGTTGATTTACTGCTGCCTTCTCTGCTATAATAATAACCAACACGGCCCCGTGTTCAATACAAAACCCTCCTACCACAACAAAACAAGTAGGAACTAATATTCACATAGGAACTAAAGTTATACAACATAAAATATACAATATAAATGAATACTACATCACATTTGTAAAATATAAACACATAATAAAATAAATGATTGCCCATTTAAATAAAATAAATTGAAATGAGCTAAAACACCTGTAATTAAATAATAAGAATAATACACAGATCCTGCTAACACAATTAAATTGATTAATTTCTGTGTGGCGCTTTAACTTGAGAAAATCCACCAACAAAGCTTGAGGCATTTCATTTGTAAAAATACGTGTTAAAATCTTTGTCATTGGGATTGCTTTTCTCTTAAGCACAGGACTTCTTTTTTCTTCTTTCTTTCAGAAAGAAAGCTGACCAATATGCGGGGTTTGAAAGGCCAATTGTTGTTGGATTATCTTTAAATACCCGCTACTTTTTGAGCAGAATTCTAGCTTTGGATAGGCTAATGTTCCTATTGTTGAAAGCACAAAGGTGTGTAATAAGCAACTAGCACATTTATATTTTGCATTTTGTTTTCTTACTGTACCGAAAATGAACCAAACCGTGAACTCAAAACCGAGGTACGTACCGAACCGAGATTTTTGTGTACCGTTATACCCCTAAAAATAAGTCTGTTAAGCTTATTTTCAGCGAGCTGTTTTTTTTATTTCAAGAAATCTCAGTGAGTTAAATCGACTTGAAGCACTGTAGCAGTAGCAAAATTAGTGGAGTGTTCCCCACCTCCACAACATTGACGTCTTTTTACGTTACTTACAGTGGCCGCTGCTGGCGGAAAAAAACTTCTAAAATCCCTCGTCTTTGAGGGGGGCGGGGGAGGTGGCATGTTGTATTTCTGTCGAGCTGTGAATGTGTGTGTGTGTGGGGGGGGGGGGGGTGCTCAAGTCATCAGCCAATCAAACGTGTGTCTGAGGGGGAAAAAATGGACTGGCACATTCAGTGGGTGAAAAGGGGTCAGCGTAAGTCTGAACATAATGAAAGTACTGTAATTCACTTATTAATGGTAGGATCAATTCTATCCTGACAACATATAGGAAGACAATCTAAATGACCTATATAACTGAAGTCATTATATAATGAAAATAAGGTTGCCTAAATTAAAAAAATAAATAAATAAAAATTTAATAATAATTAAAAATAATTCACTTACTAATGGTAGGGTCTGTTCTATCCTTACAACATATGGGACCACAGTCTAAATTACCTATATCACTGAACTCGTATAATGCAAATAAGGTTGCTTAAAAGTTGGTGGGGATCATTTGAGCATCATGAAAAGTTGGTATTGTTATGTCCCTACCATCCCTAAGCAAACCTACGCCCTTGCATCATCAGTGATGATATCGAGAGTAGGGCTGTCAAAATTATCGCGTTAACGGGCGGTAATTAATTTTTTAAATTAATCACGTTAAAATATTTGACGCATTTAACGCACATGCCCCGCTCAAACAGATTAAAATGACAGCACCGTGTAGTGTCCACTTGTTACTTGTGTTTTTTTTTGGTATTTTGGCGCCCTCTGCTGGCGATTGGGTGTGACTGATTTGATGGGTTTCAGCACCATGAGAATTGTGTAATCATTGACATCAACAATGGTGAGCTACTAGTTTATTTTGTGATTGAAATTTTTACAAATTTTATTAAAACAAAAACATTAAGAGGGGTTTTAATATAAAATTTCTATAACTTGTACTAACATTTATCTTTTAAGGACTACAAGTCTTTCTATCCATGGATCGCTTTAACAGAAAGTTCATAATGTTAATGCCATCTTGTTGATTTATTGTTATAATAAACAAATACAGTACTTATGTACTGTATGTTGAATGTATATATCCGTCTTGTGTCTTATCTTTCCATTCCAACAATAATTTACAGAAAAATATGGCATATTTTAATAGATGGTTTGAATTGCGATGAATTACGATTAATTAATTTTTAAACTGTAATGAACTCGATTAAAAAATTTAATCGTTTGACAGCCCTAATCGATAGTTGATCTAATCAAATGCATCCTGTCTCTTTGGATCAATTTGCTGCATATTCCAAAAGGGGTTTGGGGTTTGCGTGAAGGGAGTGCTTGTTTGTTTCCTGGGAAATTCAGCTAGAGCCAAGGGCAGATGCCGGGGCGCTCCCTGAGGACGAATAGTCGTGTGAGAGCAGGCAAACCTGGCCTTGCGGCTCATATCTTGGCACATATGCTTTGCATTTGTCATAAGAGAAGAAAAAAACATCAGGTTTACTCGCTAATACAAATTATAATCAACTATAATATTTAGAAACGTGTCTGATCGCTGCCAGCCCCTCACAGTCTAAATGGTTTGGACGTCTATCGCCGTCAATGTTGGTCAAATGTCAAAATGAATCAGGAATTCTATCGCTGGCAATAGCAGCCAACGAGTTAATATAGTCTTGTGTATGAAGACAGAGTTCAAATTTTCTTGTGAAACGATGTCTCCCTCTAGTGGCTCAAAATGTTTGTTGCATCAGTAATCCTATGCAATAATCTGTGGATTTCTGAATTTCAACTGCGATATTAACGCCATGTATTGACGTCAGGGTGTCCCCTGTGGACCGAGGCCGCCCGGTAATGGAAATCTGGGCCAGCCGCGCCTCCCGGTGTCCATCCACCAGCCAAAGGCTCCCGTCAAGTCGCCCGTCATGCAAAGACAACCAAACCAAGTACACAGAGTTGGCAACACCTCGGTAAGATTTTTTTATGCACTCTATTATAACACTCAAAAGTTGAGCTCATTTTGACCCATTTTAGATATTCAGAAATTTTACTGGAAACAATACAAAATTCTATGTATATTTAAAAAAGAAAACATCTTTTTTTTTTTTTTTTAATCTAAATTTTGTTTTGGATGTGGCTTTTAGAAAACCTTCATTTATGGACACACAATATACTATCGTTTTAAAATGGAAGAAAATCAGTAAATAAAGTAAGACCAAATTAATCATCTTTTTTTTTCTCAGTGAATGTTCTTGATATCGGACAGATTTGCTCCTTTGTCAAATTGCATCTCTCAAACAGGAAAAAGACGCATCCCAGGACCAATTCAGCCGCCACCTGACGAGGCCACCGCCAGATTATCAAAGAAGCGTCTTCCCTGGTGGGTTGACTCAAACACAATGATCGACTGCATTATTGTGTACTCATGTTTGATGTCCTTTTTGTATCCAGGTGCAAATCCATCGCAGTCGTCCATGTCCGGCTCGGAGAAGGACCTCCAATCCATGTCCTGCCAGCTTTCCGGCACATCCGCTTCCGAGCTGACCTCGTCAAATCACCGTTTTGACTGCGGTGGACAGCTCCCCAATTCCAATCGAATGGCGCTAACCCCAAATAAGCCCAGATTCCTGGGCCACAATACGCAAGGGAACTCTTTTGTCGCTGATCAGCATTCCTCCAGGATTTTGATGACCAACATGAGCTGGCCCGCCGGACTCGGGCGTCAAGCTAACACGCTGGACCATCAGTTCCCGCAGAGACCCGTCGGACTTCCCAACCAGGTGGCGCCGGATCTCCAGATGATGATCAGAGAGGCCGGGTCCAGACCCACCCTGCGGCAGCTGAACCGGCCCTCTCCGGAGCAGCGGGTTCCGGCCGCGGGCAACTTCGCCGAGGCCACTTCCGGCGGCTACCATAGCGGTCGCGCCAATCGAGTGACCTTTGACTTCCTGCCCGAAGGAGATAACACCGTCCCGGGGATTAACACGGATTCGGACTTCATAGACTCTCTGCTCAAGTCGGGTTCGGGGAACGACGATTGGATGAAAGACATCAACCTAGATGAGATTCTGGGAAGTCACGCGTGAATGCGGCCACAGTTTGATACATTTGGAATTTTACACACTCAAAATGTTTGTTTTTTTGAGTATGTCTTATATTTACTGTGAAGAGAAGACACATTGACTACTAGAAAATGCCTTTTCTGGTGAAATTGTGTGGGGATTTTTCACTTGTAACTTTTTCACCAATTCCCATTGATAAAGACTAGGAATGTCCTGATCACATATTTTTGCCCTTATAATGCTAAAGCAACATTCCTTATTCTTTCATGTCAAGATAAGAAAACAAATCTTACCGTGTTTCCAAATAAGCAAGATTGAGCGCAGCCTAGATTGAGATACATCTTAAAGGGATCCTCTATTTTTAAGACAAATAATTCTTAAAAGATAAATGTTAGTATGGGTTATAATAATTTGATATTAAAACCCCTCTTAATGGTTTTGTTTAAATAAAGTTTGTAAAATTATTTTAAGTGATAGGTTGCCATTCTTGTTACGTCATAGTGCGTGACGTCACCGGTCCCATTGCCGAAATTCCAGCGTGTCACTCGTTAGCTTTCCCAACATGTCGTCAGTTCTACCCTTCCTATTTGAACCAGATCTGAAAAGTGAAGAGCAGGACAGCACTGTCGGTCGTTCATAAGACGAGCTTCAGGGAAAAATACGTGCAGCAAATACCTGATAAGACAAAAGTTGGGCAAAACTGGTGATGCGAGAGAGTGCTGTTGGTAACTCCGGTTGGGAGCGAGAGTGTATGCTGTTTGGAACTCCGGTTTTATTAGCAGATATTCAAGGTAAGCATATTGCGTTTTCAAACTTATCCCAATATAATTATGTAGATTGTTAGCATCCAAAGCTGTCGTGTGCTTTACATACAGTACAGGCCAAAGAGCACACCTTGTGTAATCCATGTCTTGTACATTGTAACGCGTGGTAGCTAGGATACGTGTATAAAAGTACCAAAAAGGGGAGAAGCTTCAATTTATGCACATTTATTCACAAAAAATAATATTTCCACGTTGACCACTCTTCACTCGGGAGCTCAGCAGTACGCCAACACGCGTTCCCTGACGAACTCCAACATTGTTGTAAGGTCCACGTCAGAGTCACTGTCGTCACTGTAGCGTGCCATAGTGCTTTAATTATTCAGTATGATTTGGGGAAAACACCCACGAAGAATAATCAACATAAAAGATAGCAATAGTAATCCAAATCCGCGTTTTTTACTCACTCGAAGATCCAGGAGTTAGACCCATCCCATGGCAATGTCGCAGCCGCGATCAGGCTGTCGATTCCACAAAATCGACTGATCCAAAAAGCCGCTGTGTGACCAACGAAACAAAAAAAATGGACAGCTCCGAAACCAATATTGCAGACGCGGTGGGACCGTTGGATCCAGAAAATAGACGGATCCCCTACTTGACTGAGGATCCAGGAAAAATGTTCGGGCGCCAAATGTAACGCGTGGTGGGTAGGATACATGCATACAGGGACCAAAAAGGGGGATAAGCTTCCACTTATGCACATTTATTCACTAAAAATAATAATTCCACCTTGACCACTCACTTCACTCCCGTTGTTTCCATTTGACTGGAAATTGCATCCAAAAGCAGCACATCGTGGCATTTTACTTCGCGAGTTTAGGCAGCAATAAGCAATTGTTGAACACGCTACACATTTGGAAAGATCCCAATGACGTCATCACTGCGAGCGCGCAAACCATGGCGCCAACTAACGGTCAAAATATGGACTAAATATTATAAAATATTGCCATCGATTTAACATTTTATGTGTTTCTAACAACATATTTTAGTACAAGAGAACAATTGTGGTTTATTAGAGCATACATGTATTTAAGTTACAGGATCACTTTAAAGTGGAAGTTCAGGATTTTTGACATTAGGCTTAATCTTCGACTTAGCGCGGGTTTAGTTAATTGGTGGAGTGATTTCAATACATTCCGTTTCGTTTGCAAGTTATTTGTTAGTTTCAGGGCTCCGGCGTGGCTAAGCTAGCGCGAGTCAATGGCACCGTTATAGCATGCCAATAGAAAAAAACATATGCACACTAGAGCTGTCCCGACTAGTCGACATAGTTGACGTCACCGATGACATAAATCCATCGACGAGCACAACATCCCGTCGACGGTTAATGAAGGGTTAAAAAAAATATGCGTGGAAAGTTCAGAAAGAAAATGCCTCTTAGCTCTTTGGCTAGTGTAGTGACTGACTACTGAAATACACACACAGTAGTAAAAAAGTTACGTTGCAAAGTAACTGGTTGTTACCTTTCTTTTTTTTTTTCTTTAAAAAAAAAAACAAACAAAAAAAACATAGTAACCTTTGCTATGTTTGGAGGTCATTTAATGTTGTGAATCAACCGTTAAAGTTGATCAAATTGCTCCTGTTTTTTGCATTAGTTCCCTTCTGTCTGTTCATATTATAAAATATTGCCATTGATTTAACATTTTATGTGTTTCTAACAACATATATTATTACAAGAGAACAATTGTGGCTTATTAGAGCCTACATGTATTTAAGTTAGAGGATCACTTAAAGGTCGCAACTGGTACCCTCCGAGCGCGATAAGTCTGACTTCCCACCTTCCTCGAATGCAGCGTGAGAACAAGTGACCGGAGCACTCCTCTTTATTGAGGTGGTATTACACATCTAAAAAAAAAAAGTCCTGCGAATGAAATGAATTACGTTAGGTTGGTGTGACATTGTTTTGGCCGCATGGGTGTTATGAAACAATGATCTGTGTTTTGAATTTATTTGACTATGTTGGATCTGTTGGTAGATCGTTTTTTTATTGGCACGCTATAATGGTGCCATTGACTCGTGCTAGCTTAGCCACTCCGGAGCCCTGAAACTAAAAAATAACTTGCAAACGAAATGGAATTTGTTGAAATCAACTCCACCAACTAACTAAACTCCTGCTAACAGCTATTAAGCCTAATGTTTAAAATCCTGAACTTTCGGTTTAAACTCTGGTTAGGGAAGTGAGGGAGAAGCGCAGCACATCTCACATGAGTGAGTGACACAACCCAAACACTGCTACGATCCAAGCTGCTCCACGTACAATATGAAAATGTCACTCATTGTGAACATATGACAGAAACGATGTCAGAGAAAAACTGGCATTGGTCTCGTTATGTTCTAGTTTCCCAAGCCACGTTTTTAGCTCGTCATTGTTACGTCATCGTCAAGAAAAAAACTGTTCGTCGATGAAATATTTTCGTTATCGCCGTTGTCGACGAAAACAACACTGCCCCCAATTTTTCAGGGTACCTAGTGTTGGAATTACAGGTAACACAGCGTTAAATCATCGGAGTTTTGCTCATTTAAAGTTCGAAAAAAGATGTTTTGATTCACGACCAGTGTTGGGCACGTTACTTTAAAAAAGTAATTAGTTATAGTTACTCACTACTTCTTCCAAAAAGTAACTTAGTAACTGAATTACTCTATAGTAAAAGTAACTAGTTACCAGGGAAAGTAACATTTTTGTTACTTTAAAAAGAAGTTGTTGTATGTCAAAGAATTAGAAATTTTCTGAGCAGTATTCCAGTCAGTTGAATAGAGAAGAACAGACCGGTAGTTGTGTTATAGAACCTTGTAATATTTATTGCTCCTCACCAGCAACAGATTTATCCTACACTTGAAGTGGAACAAAAATAAACAGATTTGAATTGCTTACCACAGATACCGACAAAAGCTTTGCCCCGGGACATACAGTGCCCTCCATAAATATTGGCACCCCTGAAAAAGATTAGTTTTTTAGCTTCTAATATATGTATTTTTTATTCAAATAATATGGGACCTTAATGAAAAAAAAGAGAAAAATCCAACCTTCAATACAAGTGCATTCATTCAGTGGGGAAAAAAATCCCACATAAAAAAAATTATTTGACATCAAATAATGTGTGTCACAATTATTAGCACCCCTGGTGTTAATACTTTGTACAACCCCCTTTTGCCAACAAAACAAGGTCTGGGGACTGAGATGGCCATGGGAGGAGCTTGATTTTGTGTCTGTCTCATCTGACCAAAGCACACGGTCCCAGTGTGTATTTTTGTGTGGGACCAAGATTGAGCTTTTTGGCAACAAACACTCTAAGTGGGTCTGGCGTGCCACGAAAGATGCGCATGCTGTAAAGCACCTCATACCCACTGTGAAGTATGGGGGTGGGTCAGTGATGCTGTGAGGCTGTTTCACTTCCAAAGGCCCTGGGAACCTTGTTAGGGTGCAAGGCATCACGAATGCTTTAAAACACCAGGACATTTTAAATCAAAATCTGTTGCCCTCTTCCCGAAAGCTGAAGATGGGTCGTCACTGGTTCTATCAGCAAGACAATGACCCTAAACATATGGCCAAATCTACACAGGAATGGTTCACCAGACACAAAATCAAGCTCCTCCCATGGCCATCTCAGTCCCCAGACCTTGTTTTGTTGGCAAAAGGGGGTTGTACAAAGTATTAACACCAGGGGTGCTAAAAATTGTGACACACATTATTTGATATCAAATAATTTTTTCTTTATGTGGGATTTTTTTCCCCACTGAATGAATGCACTTGTATTGAAGGTTGGATTTTTCTCTTTTTTCCATTAAGGTCCCATATTATTTGAATTTAAAAAATTATTAGAAGCTAAAAAACACATCTTTTTCAGGGGTGCCAATAATTATGGAGGGCACTGTAAATTACACTTTACATGCACGTTCTTTCCTTTAATTTCGACCAACTTCAAATAGTGTTTATATCTCCAGCTCGTAAAGGACAAATTTTCCTCTGAATGCTCTGCCATCATATCCCTCTGCATCTGTTTTGCGTGTGTGTGTTTGCCGCACGCGCTGTTCCGGTTTGCATGTGAAAACACCGGCTCTGAAGTACGTGCGCTATTAGGCTCGTGCGTTTACGTCACAGAATTGGGGATGACGTGAGATTTGACAACAACGCAGCCATATTGGAAGCAGGTCTGGCTCGCGGGACAGTAAACTTTAACTTGCTAGTTCGATAAAGAGACAAACTCGTTACTAAGGCGAAGAATTGATATGTGATCAAACTTAAGGATGTGAACAATGTCGATCCTTACGAGCAAGACGAAGACAAACGGAGTAAAGATGTCGACGGGCTTCCACAATTACGCGAAACAGACATTCTGCTGTATTTATCATTCGGTGTATGTTACTAAACTCGTCAGCGATTCCGAAATTACAAATCGCTACAAAGCTACGAACAGTTTTGCTGCGGATGGGTGCAGGACCTGCACATTATGACCGTATCAAATGGCAACTCCATTGTTCTTGCAAAGGTTGACTATGTGTGTTTTCTAGGGCTGTCAAATGATTAAAATTTTTAATTGAGTTAATTACAGCTTAAAAATTAATTAATCGTAATTAATCACAATTCAAACCATCTATAAAATATGCCATATTTTTCTGTAAATTATTGTTGGAATGAAAAGATAAGACACAAGACGGATATATACAGTGCCTTGCAAAAGTATTCGGCCCCCTTGAACCTTGCAACCTTTCGCCACATTTCAGGCTACAAACATAAAGATATAAAATTTTCATTTTTTGTCAAGAATCAACAACAAGTGGGACACAATCGTGAAGTGGAACAAAATTTATTGGATAATTTAAACTTTTTTAACAAATAAAAAACTGAAAAGTGGGGCGTGCAATATTATTCGGCCCCCTTGCGTTAATACTTTGTAGCGCCACCTTTTGCTCCAATTACAGCTGCAAGTCGCTTGGGGTATGTTTCTATCACTTTTGCACATCGAGAGACTGACATTCTTGCCCATTCTTCCTTGCAAAACAGCTCGAGCTCAGTGAGGTTGGATGGAGAGTGTTTGTGAACAGCAGTCTTCAGCTCTTTCCACAGATTCTCGATTGGATTCAGGTCTGGACTTTGACTTGGCCATTCTAACACCTGGATACGTTTATTTTTGAACCATTCCATTGTAGATTTGGCTTTATGTTTTGGATTATTGTCCTGTTGGAAGATGAATCTCCGTCCCAGTCTCAGGTCTTGTGCAGATACCAACAGGTTTTCTTCCAGAATGTTCCTGTATTTGGCTGCATCCATCTTCCCGTCAATTTTAACCATCTTCCCTGTCCCTGCTGAAGAAAAGCAGGCCTAAACCATGATGCTGCCACCACCATGTTTGACAGTGGGGATGGTGTGTTCAGGTTGAAGAGCTGTGTTGCTTTTACGCCAAACATATCGTTTTGCATTGTGGCCAAAAAGTTCAATTTTGGTTTCATCTGACCAGAGCACCTTCTTCCACATGTTTGGTGTGTCTCGCAGGTGGCTTGTGGCAAACTTTAAACGAGACTTTTTTCTTTGAGAAATGGCTTTCTTCTTGCCACTCTTCCATAAAGGCCAGCTTTGTGCAGTGTACGACTGATTGTTGTCCTACGGACAGACTCTCCCACCTCAGCTGTAGATCTCTGCAGTTCATCCAGAGTGATCATGGGCCTCTTGGCTGCATCTCTGATTAGTTTTCTCCTTGTTTGAGAAGAAAGTTTGGAAGGACGGCCGGGTCTTGGTAGATTTGCAGTGGTCTGATGCTCCTTCCATTTCAATATGATGGCTTGCACAGTGCTCCTTGAGATGTTTAAAGCTTGGGAAATCTTTTGTTATCCAAATCCGGCTTTAAACTTCTCCACAACAGTATCTCGGACCTGCCTGGTGTGTTCCTTGGTTTTCATAATGCTCTCTGCACTTTAAACAGAACCCTGAGACTATCACAGAGCAGGTGCATTCTGGAGTGAGTTTGCTGCACTGAAAGTAAAGGGGCCGAATAATATTGCACGCCCCACTTTTCAGTTTTCCATTTGTTAAAAAAGTTTAAATTATCCAATAAATGTTGTTCCACTTCACGATTGTGTCCCACTTGTTGTTGATTCTTGACAAAAAAAATTAAATTTCATATCTTTATGTTTGAAGCCTGAAATGTGGCGAAAGGTTGCAAGATTCAAGGAGGCCGAATACTTTTGCAAGGCACTGTACATTCAACATACGGTATATAAGTACTATATTTGTTTATTATAACAATAAATCAACAAGATGGCATTAACATTATTAACGTTCTCTTAAAGCGATCCATGGATAGAAAAACTTGTAGTTCTTAAAAGATAAATGTTAGTACAAGTTATAGAAATTTTATATTAAAACCCCTCTTAATGTTATCGTTTTATTAAAATTTGTAAAATTTTCAATCAAAAAATAATCTAGTAGCTCGGCATTGTTGATGTCATTACACTATGCTTCTCCCCAAACCTATAAAATCATTCGGACCCAAGCGCCAGCAGAGGGTGCCAAACAACAAAAAACAAGTAACAAGCGGACATTACACTGCTGTCATTTTAATCTGAGTGGGGCATGTGCGTTAATTGCGTCAAATATTTTAACGTGATTAATTTAGAAAATTAATTACCACCCATTAACGCGATAATTTTGACAGCCCTAGTGTTTACTATTTTCATTGCCATGAACCTGAACGCACCCCAAGTCTTGGATGACAAATAAACAGAGCAGAGTAGATTCGCTATGGCTGGTAGTTTCTCAAATGTATTCAAAGCAAGTAAAGCACCGCTTTTGACCGTCAGTAACGGTAACGGCGTTGTAACGGCGGAAAAAAAAATTAGTTAGATTACCCCGTTACTGAAAAAAATAACACCGTTATGTAGCGGTGTTATTCCCAACACTGGTCACGACCATACAGTATTCCTACGCAACTCTATGGCTCGACGGTGTCTGACTTTTGTGATTAGGGGGCGTGGTTTTGCAAAAGGTCCATTCCAATAGGAATTGGGGAAAAGTTACAAACCAACAGAGCAACGCGTACATATTCTAGTTAGCGAAGTGTCTGCCACCTGGAAGTACATGCGACGTCATGGTGAAAACGGTTGATAGGATTTAGCAAAACAAAAAAGTTCACACTGTGAAAACGGTTCTGTGGTGTTGCGTAAATAATTCAATCACAATACGATTTTTTTTTTTTTTTTTTTAACATTTATTTTTCAATATGTGTGCGTTTTTAAGAGAATTTCAATGATATACCCCATTTTCCATCTTATATTTAATAAATATTGGGATATTAACGAGATGCTAGCTATAATACATTGAATAAATACATTTGACTAATTTTTGTCCATTTCTTTTTCACGAACAGTTTTACAGTGCCAGTATTTTTATAGCATGATTTTTTTTTCCCTTTAAAAAAAAAAAACATTATCACTCAATGTCTAAAAAAATATCTGGATTTCAGTGAAATTATCTTTTAACCCTATATTGCCAAATGTATCACATTTGATACACCTAAAATTTCATGATTTTAAGACTAATTCAGAATTTTGACATTTCTTTTTGAAAAATAAAATGATGGACGCAAGTCAACACATGCATCTGCAGGTTCCATGAGAAAAACAAACAGGATTTAGCAAGGGTTATAGATATCTGAGCGCTTATTACACATATTCATTTTGACTTTTCTTTTTACAAATTTGAAAAAAAGGTTTCATTAGGACCTTATTTTTCAAATTTTGGGATTCTCTGATTATTGCTGGCATTAAAGGGTTAAATATGAGGAATTATGTAGACTTGCTTTTTCTCTCAAGGTTTTATCCATACGCATATCCATCAGCGGCGATATCTACAGATGAATGCTTTTTAAATAACTTTCCATGTGTATTTTCACAATAGAATACTTATTTGAATGATTTCTTTTTATATACAGTAAAGGTGAGAAAGTCATGTGCGACCCAGAAGTAGCAATTGGTTTTTCCTTTCACCACTGGAGGTCAGCAAATTCTAACATTTTATGAACCGCCGTCGACAGGAAGCAAAGTCAAATAATGTCTGGGTTTTGACTTGTAGTCCGAAAATGACGGAACTAAAGCCACTACTTTTTTCCCTTAATTTTGAATCCTGAGGCTTATAGTCCAATGCAGTTTATTTGTTGATTTATTTGGGTTAATATACATATTACATGTTACATGTTACATGTAACACTTTATTTGACCGCAGCGTCATCAGACAGTCATAACTATGACATGACAATATCATGGGCAATACTAAATGCTTATGACAGATCTCATGAAGTGTTAACTGGCAAATTATGTCACTAAATCCATTTATGTCCAGATTGGATCTTTTACACCCATTCAAAAGTGAAGTAATGTCCCACATGACAACAAATGACATCTGTTATAAGCATTCATGTCAGTGTCATGTCATAATTATGATTGTTTTATGACAGTCTTATGGCACCACTTTTAAATCAAGTGTTACCAAATACCATAACTAGCGATTAATGCAACAACCGGAACAGTAACTGAAGAAGTAATTAGCACAGAACATGAATTTTGTCCGTATGCTGCAATGCATGCTAGGAGGTATGTTGAACGATAACAGTGTTGACAGCAGGTGGCAGCATAGGTTGACTGTCTCCCCCAAGGGAGCAGTGATGGCTTCATGAAACTTCTTCATGGGGTTTCATTTGGTCTTATGATGCCGCTGCCAAATAAAGTGTTACCGGTAAATATCTTCTCGTGTAAATATCCAATCCAGAAAAAAAAAAATTCAAACAAAAAAAAAAAAAATGTTTTTAAATATTTTTTTTCTCTCTGATATACTGTATATATTTTTTTAAATTATATGCAAAGCAAATGACTGTCTCAGGTGCTCGAAAAATATTTTTGACCCATTATAAAAATGTTTTTTTGTTGATTTCATTCATTTTTGTTGCAGTTTTATTGCTTTACAATTTATATATACATATACATATATACACATATACATACAGTACTGTGCAAAAGTTTTAGGCAGGACACGTGCCTAAAACCTTTGCACAGTACTGTATATATACTGTATGTATATACTACGTATACATATATATACACATACATATATATACACACATATATATACTGTATATATTTTTTTTATAACCAAAAATTGGCACTTGCCCTAAACTTTTCTTGAATGACGTATATATATATATATATATATATATATCTACAGTACTGTGCAAAAGTTTTAGGCAGGTGTCCTGTATATATACATATACATAAATATACATACATATACATATATATACATATACAAACACATATATATATATATATATATATACTATATATATACATACTAGGGCTGTCAAACGATTAAAATTTTTAATCGAGTTAATCACAGCTTAAAAATAAATTAATCGTAATTAATCGCAATTAATCACAATTCAAACCATCTATAAAATATGCCATATTTTTCTGTAAATTATATATATATTCTGTAAAATAAATTGTTGGAATGGAAAGATAAGACACAAGATGGATATATACATTCAACATACGGTACATAAAGACTGTAGTGGGCATTTCACTCTACTGTAATTTAAATCTGTCTATGCTGTCCTCACTCCGAAGAGTCTACTTTTTCCAAAGCGAGACAGCTAGTGAAAGACGCCTTAATAATCAGACTTCTTCCTTTTTCATCTAATTTATTAATAAAATGGCCTCAAACCATTGTCCTCTTTAGACCGTCGTAAAACTACAAAAAAAAAAGTACACAAGCATTGCATTAGCAACAACGTTAGCTTAGCACGCTATACAGGTTCACTAAACATAAACAAAAAGCGTCTCATACAAAAAATATAACATTTCGCTTACTAACATAATATGTACATTCTTTACAACAACCATACTTACGGACAAATCTTGTCCAAGGATCATATAAGCACAACATTACAACGTAGGCGTCAGCCCGAGACGTCGTGCAGCCAAATTGAACTGGCAAGAAAACAATAAACCATGGCGCAAAGCGACCACAAGAGTTCGCTGTTGGACAGCACAAAAAGCCTTGCTGTAAAACTTACCAAAAGGCAGAATACTGTCTGAGCGGGACATGTGCGTTAATTGCGTCAAATATTTTAACGTGATTAATTTAAAAAATTAATTACCGCGCGTTAACGCGATAATTTTGACAGCCCTAATACATATACACACACACACACACATATATATATATACACACATACACATATATACATACATATACATACATATACATATATGCATATACATACATACATACACATATATATATATATATATATATATATATATATATATATATACAGTGGGGAGAACAAGTATTTGATACACAGTCAATGGGAAAACCCATTGGCAGTATCAAATACTTGTTCTCCCCACTGTATACGTATATATACATATAAGAAAGTCAATTACATGCAATGACACTTCTCGGCCACCGGGGGGGCTGCCCCCCTTAAAATCCGCTTATGCTCATTACTTGAGCATTCTTTTCACCAAATACTTTTCTACCCACCTCTGGATGCACTGCAGGGAAAATAAACATTTAATCATGAAGGCTAATTATGGTTTTGTCGCCAACTTACGAGTAGTCGTCTTGATAGTAGGCTAATAAGGATACATACAGCATGTGTTGCCATGGATTTTACTTTTTGTGCCTCTAGACATATTTTGTTTTTTGGTTCAATATGGCTCTCTCAGTATTTTGGGTTGCCGACTCCTGCTTTCATCTTTGGTGGACGGCCACTCCGTGGGAGAGAAGCAACAGTGCCAAACTCTCTCCATTGTAGACAACTTCTCTGACTGTTAATTGATGAACATCCAGACTTTTTGAGATGGTTTTGTATTCTTTCCAAGCTTTATACAAATCAACAATCCTTGATCGCAGGTCTTCAGACAGCGCTTCTGACAGAGTCGTAATGCGCATCAGACAAATCTTCGAGGCAGTTTACATGGCGACTCTGCGACACAAAGATGCAATGACTGTGTGGCAGACTCGCCTCGCATGCATATGGTGTCGGCGAAGACGAAAAATTCAGAATCCTGCCTCCAAAGTGGAAGAATCCGATTGCGGGGGATTGAGGGGGGGCTCTCTCGGCATGCATATCAAAAGCTCCTGCGGCGCGAGACCGCGTCGTTAACGTCAGCACTCATACACGTCACATTGGGCATGCGCAGCGGTGTTACTAAACATTAAAAACAGCAAACATGGCGTAATGTTGGCTTTAATTTACTGTTTTAATAATATTTTTAAATTAGATATGTTGAATGTTTCAATTTTTGAGCTTTTTTGGACAAAAAAAATGCCATTGCTTCGAGTGGGCGGGCATATTTTTTCCGCTGAGGGAGCTTGGTGGGGTCAAAGTGCATCATTCTCTGTCGCCCTGTAAATCTGCACTGCCCCCTAGGGCCCGGCATGAGTACTACATCGTTTTCATGCGGAATTGCGGCATTGTTCGAATTGAGAAGCAAATGCAAATACAAGTTTGAAATTTTTCATATTCTCGGAGAGTCAACATGTAAACGGCCCCTTCAATTCTTACCAGGTGTGTGTTTTATAGTGAGCAGGGCAGCTTTAAACCACTCATCAGTGATTGGGTACACAGCTGAGTTAAATCGTTTGGTATAAATTGGTTTCAATTGCTCTTTAAGTCTCTCAAGGCAGAGGGTTCACTTATTTACGCATTTCCCCCTTCTCTCATTGTTTCAATGCTATTTCCTCATTAAAATATGAAAACTTATAAATGTTTGGGTGGTTTTAGTTAAGGCAGACACAGTTTTTACATCTGTGTGATTTTGACAAAGATCAGATCACATTTGATGGTGATTTCATGCAGAAATGTGAGGAATTCCAAAGGGTTCAGATACTTTTTCATACCACTGTAAGTATAAATGAGAACTACACACAAAGAAAGTATTACCACAAAGTATATACTTTATTTCAAGCCAATTTAAACGTTTGTATATGAAGAGATATATATTTATATATATATTTATAATGTAACAGATTTTATGGTTCTAAAACACATGCACATATCTACCAAAAAACAAAAACAAAAAAAAAAACAGATCATCGTTGAATATTAATTCCGTGCGCATTTAGAAAATTCTAAATACCAAATTTTTTTGTTCTTACTTGGTGTAATTAATTCTACGGCTACAACGACAGTCAAACTAATTTACGTGATGACAGTTCTGCGCTAAATGAAGCATAAAACCAACGCCGAGTTGCATCCAAACTGAAAAGCGTAGCCGTGCAATACAAGCACTTGTAGTGTACTTTTTGTTGTTGTTGTTATTGCATTGTTCTAACCAACACTGTTGTCCATCTTATAATTCATCGATTTAACCGAACAGTAAATTCAATTCTAGAAAGGAGGTTCTCACAAGGTGTGTAAATATATATATATAAAAAAAAGTTCTTTGCTCGATATAAAATTGTTCCATCAAGTTCCAAAGTTAATGCTACCAAAGGATACTTAAGGTTAGAGCTCAAATCTGCGCAAAGACGTGGCGTAAACATCAGAAACACGGTGAAAACTAAAAAAAAAATCACAAAATCCTTAAAAATGTCAGAGTTAGTCACTCAAAACGCCCGTCACTGTCTGAAAACTAAAAAGAAAGAAAAGAAATCTCTCCGGTAAACCCACTACCATTTGTTTTTTCTTCTTCTCGCTAGCTTATGATACATTTTGTTCATACACAGGCTGATTAACAAATCACTGTGAAACTGGAAGCAAAGTAACTGTCATTACAAACAACAACATCTTTGGAATCTGCCACAACAATCCTGACTGAGATCATAACTGATTGTTTCTTAATTATTCCTCCCAAAAAAAGAAAAACGGCGAACCTCGGCTGCCCTCGAACAGACCTCAACCTTCGACATGACTCAAACCTGCTCCGACACGTCCGAGCTGCCCTAAAACATCTTTTCGCATCATTCCGACTATGAATTTCTTTTTTTATTCACGTTTTCTTTTGGTTAAGTTAAGGAATACTTATCGTGGAAAGACATGAGCTTGTAATCGTTGCGTTTAAACAATGAGGCGTGGCGCCAAAAGCCAATCATCAATGTTTTTCTTCATGTGGTAAAGTCAAAAAGAAAAAAGAAGCAAACAATAATAAGAATCTCAGCTATCAAAACACATTTTGTTGTCTAAAAAAAGGTCAAAGAATACTAAACTAGGGATAAAAGCCGGTAAGACTGCGATACGGACGCTAAAAAAATCCCTACATCCCGTTAAAATGCGTTTATAAATCAACTTAAGAACATGAGAAAGTGAAGAAAGTTGTTCGTGTTGCTCGCGTTCTTAAAACAAAAGCTGAAGGCACTTGATCTAACGACAACAAGAAGAAAAAGTTTAACTTAGACACGCTGGCACAGCCAAGCAGCGATGTGGTCGGGCTTTGCTAACTCCCCCACGAAAAACCTTCACCTGTCCTAACACGGTGGCCTCCTGATACCTTGACTCCAAATCCGTATTGTTTGTCAAATACATCATTTTTGGTTCCAAACTAAAAGGCAGAAGGTAAAGCTAACCTCAGGAGAGCCCGAGATGGAGTTTCGGGGGACCCTTTGCGTAACTGTCTGCTCATGGGCCAGCCTTGAAGACGCAGACAAGTCAAAAGAGTGAAGAGACGGTAAGAGACGAGAAGAATACTGCCATAGAAAACGGGAAAGTCCAGACAGGCTCGCTGAAATGTCTCGTGTCGAAAGCATGGAAAGAGGAGGAAGACGGGCTCCCCCCTCTATAACCACGTGAGGAAGCTCTCCTTGTCGATCTTGGTGGCCGCCAGCACCGACTCCATGTCGTTGATGATGTCGGAGCTCAGCGCCTCCTGCAGGCTGGGCATCAACTCCTCGCCTTCCACTGCCATGCTCTCGCCCTCCAGGGTGCCAAGGTCCACGTCTGTGCCCGGAATGGCGTCCAGGTAGTCGGGGAAGCGGCTGGGCTGCGTGCCCATGGAGGTCGGGAGCGGGTCCCCTGCAAGGACCAAAAAAGCCCAACCGTTAAGAAATTACTCTCTTAGGGCTGTCAAAATTATCGCGTTAACGGGCGGTAATTAATTTTTTAAATTAATCACGTTAAAATATTTGATGCAATTAACGCACATACCCCGCTCAGATTAAAATGACAGCAGTGTAATGTCCGCTTGTTACTTGTTACCTGTTTTTTGTTGTTTGGTGCCCTCTGCTGGCGCTTGGTTGCCTGGCACGGCCAGACTTTTCTCCCTGTGTTTTTCAAACACTGAGAGTATAGTCTGGGACCCAGCCAATTAACGGCCTCTCGAGCAAGTACAAAATCAATCGACAAATCGGATTCGTTTATTTGCGTGACGTGTTCTTAACGAGCAACGTCACTCTTCCGCGTCGGAAGTCGTCTCCACAACAACACAGATGGCGAACAGGAGAGCGGAGAATATGTTCCAATCCACGGTAAAATCCGTTTTAAATGACCAAAAACACATCGACACAAGTCATTGACAACAGTCTGTCTCGCGCTAGCCATGTTGAATAAACTCCGCTCTCCTCGTATGTTTACTTCCGCGCGCAAGTCCCCTCATCCCGCCCGTTGCTGATTGGTCCACTCCGCTGTCTGTTTGCTGTGGCTTGCTCCGCCCTGGAAATTTTATCCGCTGAATGGTGGCCAGACTCAATAGCTGGAACAGCGGTGATTCTGGGGTACCAGGCTAGGCGCTTGGGTCCAAATGATTTTATGGGTTTGGAGAGTGAGCATGGTGTAATGACACCAACAATGGCAAGCTACTAGTTTATTTTTTTGATTGAAAATTTTACAAATTTTAATAAAACGAAAACATTAAGAGGGGTTTTAATATAAAATTTCTGTAACTTGTACTAACATTTATCTTTTAAGAACTACAAGTTTTTCTCTTCATGGATCGCTTTAAGAGAATGTTAATAATGTTAATGGCATCTTGTTGATTGATCGTTAAAATAAACAAATACAATACTTATGTACAGTATGTTGAATGTATAAATCCATCTTGTGTCTTAGCTTTCCATTCCAACAATAATTTACAGAAAAATATGGCATATTTTAAAGATGGTTTGAATTGCGATTAATTACAATTAATTAATTTTCAAACTCTAATTAACTCACAATTTAAAAAATTTTAATCGTTTGACAGCCCTACTTTTAACTCATTTGCTCCCAAAAACGTATAAATACCCTATTGGCCCGAATATAAGACGGTGGTTTTTTGCATTGAAATAAGACTGAAAAAGTGGGGGTTGTCTTATATTCGCGGTCTAGACGTTATACCCATTCACGACGCTAGATGGCCCCAGATATCATTGAATCGATGTTCTGTCATGACAGATCTCAGCTACTCTGAAGCTGAACCAGTTTGCATTATTTTATTGCAATGTTTTTCCTTTTTCAGATTTGTTCAAGACTATAGTAACAGTTAGACTTCACTTTTCTTTAATGCAGTTATTGCAATTTTGTTGTTTTATCAAAATAGATTGGTTTATTTACATTTCAAAAACTAGAAGCCATTCATTTACGAAGGTGATTGCACTTTAGTTTACATATTTAAATGTTCAGATATTAAGATTTGAATGAGGCAAAATAACATGCTTTTTCTCTCAAATATATTGTTATAATCATTTCTTTCAGATGTACTGTAATTTTTTTCTGTATAAAAATTAATTTGGTATTCAAAAAGTCTTTTTTCAAACTTGAGTCAGGGCTGTCTTGTATTCGGGCCAATAATGTATGTTCCATTTTTAATTCTTTCAGTGTCCCAAAGAAGTATTTATACGTCTTTTACGTTTTTTTTGTTGTTTTTTTTTAACAAGAGACATCACTTGGTTCCGATTCAATTTAGCTCCAAAGCACAAAGCTGAAAATCAATTTTAAAGCAATAAAACTGGTCACTGGAGGGCAGTAGCGCATTTGGTAAGACCCGCAACCCGATTCAACGGCCCACCCTCCCAGTTCAAATGGATTGGACGTCTATGACCAGTAGTGGCAGCCAATGCAAGGCAATGAGGTCATTTTGGGTTATTTAAAGTCGTTTTCCTGTTGATTTTCAGTTAATACCTGTTGATTTTGGGGTATTTTATGGGTCTCTTCCTGTTTATTTTTTAGTTACAGAACAGGAAGTGACCTGGGAATACAGATACAAGATAATTATTGGCCCGATAATTATCGTTCCGATAATAGGAATTATGATGTCAAACCAATTAATCCAATAACATTATTAATAGGACCGATAATATGCTAGTACGTATCATATTTTTGGCACGGTGTTGACGGATTGGGATGTGTGCGTTTGTTTCCACTCCTGTTTTGCCAGTACAACGTATCAGTGACTGTTTGTGGTTTGGGAAGAGGGAGTTTTACAACAAAGTGCTCGCTTTCTGTGACGTAACGCTTAAGTGACGGCAGTGTGCAGCACGGTTGGCTGGTAAACAACAAGCATGGCGTCGGTTGTGTGGGATTTTTTTTAATTGTCGGTGAAGAACGGTTCACTTGCAATTTGTAACACATTAGGACTGCAGCTATCGAATATTTTAGTAATCGAGTAATCGACTGAAAATTCTATCGATTAATCGAGTAATCGGACAAAACATTTTTTTTTTTTTAGGTAAAGAGCAATTATAAATATGCATGAGAAAAAAAGACATTTAATCCAATATTGAACCATTTTTAGTCAATCAATGTCTTTATTTTCAATGTACATTGTTGAAAACAGCCAACAATTGCATCTCAGATGTGACTAGAAAAAAACCCCACTGCTTTCACTCAAAAAACTTCCTAGATCTTATAAAAAAAAATATTTCTTACCTAAAAATGTAATTACGTTTGATAAGACACATCCCTTGAAAGCTATGTGTTTTTCCCACGTGTTTCAATTGAATTTCCATTTGTGTCAAGCTATTTTTAAGTTCAAGTTAAGTTTTAAGTTAGTCTAAACCAGACATGTCCAAAGTCCGGCCCGGGGGCCAAATGCGGCCCGTGGTCAAATTTCATCCGGCCCCCAGCCTCTGTCATAAAATCAATAACATCTGGCCCGCACACAGACTAAATAAATTGGTCAGCGGTACTGCAACCAGCATATGAAGTAGCTTACACACGAAATGCTGCTCCTCATTTACCCACTAAAAGGCAGCAGCACTTTAACCCTTTATTGCCAAATGTATCACATTTGATACACCTAAAATTTCATGATTTTCAGACTAATTTTGACATTTCTTTTTGGAAAAAAAAAATGCATCTGCAGGTTCCATGAGAAAAAAAACATGATTTAGCATGGGTTATAGATATTAGAGCGCTTATTACACATATTCATTTTGACTTTTCACAAATTTGAAGAAAAAAAAAGGTTTCATTAAGACCTTATTTTTCAAATTTTGGGATTCTCTGATAATTGCTTCATGTTGCAGGTATTTAAGGGCTAAGCAGCATTACTCCGTGTGACCCTCTACTTCCAATTTTCTAAAATGGCGACAATCAACAAAAAAAAGTTGACTGTGACGGCCGACGGTTCAAGGATAGGTGGAAATTGGACTATTTCTTCACTAAAATACGCAACAACTGTGTCTTGCCTCATTTGCAAAGAGACAGTCGCTGTTTTTAAAGGATTTCAATGTGAGGCGATATTACCAAACATGACACGCTGACATGTACGACAAGATTACTGGGAAGATACGCAGCGAGAAATTGAAGCAACTTGAAGCTAGTTTAATTTCACAGCAGTAGTATTTCCCAAGAGCCCGAGAGTCGAAAGAGAACGCTGCAAAGGCTAGTTGCGAGATTGTTGAAATTATTAATTTAAAAAAATAATAAAGCAAATGTGACACACTGAATGGCTTGCTAAATTTTGCTTAATTATATTGTTCTACGTAAAGGACGCCAGCCAAGGTCGGCCCCCCACATTTTTACCACGCCAAATCTGGCCCCCTTTGCAAAAAGTTTGGACACCCCTGGTCTAAACTGTTAGTACTGATAGGATTTTGAGTTTTTGCAGTGTTCAAAATAAATGTATGATACCTGCTGTATTGGAGCACATTAGGGACAGGTGCTACTTGGTGTTTTATTCAGCAATGACTACTGAGCTAAAACTGACAGTTAGCTTTATTATGTTTTAATTTTACACCCTCATCACTCTACAGTGCTGTGTTTTTACAAATTAAATAAAGCCTGTATGTAAGACACGTTAGCCACGCATCGACACTGGTCATAATCAATAGAAACTTAGCCCTCCGAAGGGCTAACGTTACGTGAGCGAGTGACAGTAATGTTATATTTATTAGCGCTGAGTACTGCTTAAAGATGGCGGCTGTTTACTATTGATGCCCAGACGCGGCCGAGTCTGTCATTTCGTATCTAGTCCTAAATGCATGCGATATCTATGAGACGTATCGGACACTACCTGCTACCACACTAGCATCATGCGGACGTAGTTTTTAGCAACGTCGGCGTAGTTTGTAGCGGCTGTCGGCTGCAGTAAGTTTTTTTTTTTTTATTGCTTCTTCCTCTACGCACGTGACGTCAGCGCGTTGTCCCGCATTAAAAGTAGTACGGGCAAAACGTGATGCTTAGAGCTGGAAAAATTAAACGATTCCTCGAGGTCAATAAAATTACTCGGATCAGTTTTTAAACTCGAGTTACTCGAGTTGCTCGAGTATTCGTTTCAGCTCTAGTTAGGTCAAAGGCAAATCTGTGTTGAATCCACCACTAGTTTTTTTAACCTCCAGGGGTTCAAAAACTGAATTTACATTTTAAAATTATATATTTATTATCGGTTATTGATATCGGTATCATCTTTGAGGAGCAGGAAGTTATCAATATCGGTTTCAAAAAATGGATATCGTGCACCCCTACCTGAGAATCACCCAAATGAATCGGCAGTGACTCAAACTCAACAGAAAATGACCTGTATATGCCCTAAAATAAACAGCAAGTGACCTATAAATGCCCTGAAAATCGGACAGAATGACTGTGAAAGCTCTGATTTCGAATGAACGAACGTTCCCAGTAGGGCTGCAGCTATCGAATATTTTAGTAATCGAGTAATCGACTGAAAATTCTATCGATTAATCGAGTAATCGGATAAAACAAATATATTTTTAGGTGAAGAGCAATTATAAATATACATGAGAAAACAAGACATTTCATCTAATCTTGAACCATTTTCAGTCAATCAATGTCTTTATTTTCAATGTATATTGTAGCTAGAATTGAAAAAAAAAAGACTAATTCACTGCTTTCACTCAAAAAACTTTTAGATCTTATTAAAAAAAAATATATATATATATATATTACCTAAAAATGCCGTTACGCTTGATAACACACATCACTTAAAAGTTAGGATTTTTTCCCACGTGTTTCAATTGAATTTCTCTTTGTGTCAAGCCATTTTTAAGTTCTAGTTAAGTTTTAAGTTAGTCTAAACTGTAAGTCCTGATAGGATTTTGAGTTTTTGCAGTGTTTAAAATAAATGTATGATACAGGCTGTACTGGAGCACATTAGGGACCAGTGCTACTTGGTGTTTTATCCAGCAATGACTATTTAGCTAAAATTGATCGTTAGCATGATTAAATTTTTATTTTACACCCTCATCACTCCACAATGCTATGTTATGTTAAAGCCTGTATGTAAGACACGTTAGCCACGCAACGACAGTGGTCATAATTAATTGAAACCTAGTCCTCCGCAGGGCTAACTTTACGTGAGCTAGTAGCGACAGTAACGTTAATCTTATTTATTAGCGCTTAGCGCTCTTTATTAGCGCTTAGCGCTCTACTGCTTTAAGATGGCGGCTGTTTAACAATGCTGCCCAGACGCGGCCGAGTCTGTCATTTCGCATCTAGTTCAACATACATGTGATCTTTATGAGACGCATCAGACGCTAACTGTTACCAACTTAGCATCGTGCGGGCTAGTATTTGTCAACGTCGGCGTCGTTTGTGGCGGCTGCCAGCTGCAGTAAGTTTTTTTTTTCCCCTTCTTCCTCTCCGCACGTGACAGCGCGTTGTCCCGCATTAAAAGTAGTCCTAGCAAAACGTGATGCTTAGAGCTGTCAAAATAAACGATTACTCGAGGTGAATAAAATTACTCGGATCAGTTTTTAAACTCGAGTTACTCGAGTTGCTCGAGTACTCGTTTCAGCTCTAGTTCCCAGTCTAAATGGATTGGGTGTCAAGCACCGCCTTAGAGTTAACTGAGACACTATCATGATGGAAGATTTTGGTAGCAACTTGTTCGTTCATTTTTATTTTTATTTTAGACATTGACACATTTTTAAAACGTTATCTCGATCATTGGCAGGAGGACATCGATAACCTTTTGGTCAAACCTAAAGGTCAAATTTTGGCAAGACAAAAGTTTTGTCGCCTATAGAAAGTAGTGTGAAACTTGAACAAAAAATGTACTTCAAATACAAAAATATGTAACATTACATAAGCGAATTAAGCAGTGGTGCTGTGAGATCCAAATTTAATATTTTGTATGACTTCCATGGGCTTCGGCAGGGATTCATACAATTTATTGATGAAGTCATCAGGAACATCAAAGGAAGCAGTCTTGCATGCCTCCCAGAGTTCATCGACATGCTTGGGTTTCATCTTCCATGCTTCCTCTTTATCCTACCCCAGACATGCTCAATGATGTTCATGTCTGGTGACTGGGCTGGCCAGTCCAGGATGATCTTGATCTTCTTTGCCTTGAAGAACTTTGAGGTAGAGATAAGTATGCGATTGAGCACCACCCTGCTGCAGAATTTGTCCCTTTTTATGGTTAGGAATGTAAGAGGCAGCTAAGATTTGTTGATATTTCAGACTATTTATTTTGCCTTCCACCCTGCAGATCTCTTGCACACCCCCATACTGGATGTAACCCCAGACCATGATTTTGCCACCACCAAATTTCACTGTTTTCTGAGTGAATCTCGGATCTATGCGGGCTCCAGTAGGTCTCCTGCAATATTTGCGGCGACTGTGGTGTAATTCAATGGAAGATTCATCTGAAAAATCCACCTTTTGCCACTTTTCCAGCGTCCATCCTGTTTCCAGGCTGTGGGCCTTGGCAAATGCCACACGTTTTTTTAATTGTCTGCACCCTGAGAGGTCTGCAGGGTTGAAGGCATATTCCTAACCATGAAAAGGGACAAATTCTGCAGCAGGATGGTGCTCCATCGCATACTTCAATCTCTACCTCAAAGTTCCTCAAGGCAAAGAAGATCAAGATCCTCCAGGATAGGCCAGCCCAGTCACCAGACATGAACATCACTGAGCATGTCTGGGGTAGGATGAAAGAGGAAGCGTGGAAGACGAAACCCAAGAATGTTGATGAACTCTGGGAGGCATGCAAGACTGCTTTCTTTGATGTTCCTGATGACTTTTCATTAATAAATTGTATTGTATTGCATTGCCAAACCACATGGATGCAGTCCTTCAAGCCTGTTGAGTTAATTATCGAGGGTTGATTGAATATTTGCTTGACTGATTGAATATTTGCTTGTGCTCATATATCCCTAATACATACATAATACATATTGCCATATTTTTTCTTATTTGATATAACCAGGAAATGATTATTGCTTGCTATACTAGGCTGTTTAAGTTAATGTTTAAGTGTTACAAAGTGTTAAAGAGGGTGAGGGTGACAACTGCCTTGCTTCATGGCCGCAACATTGCGTAATTAGACCTTCTAGGACATCTTCAGCATCTTACGTAACCTTTTGGGATACAAAGTATCACGATATATCGCCATTTCGATATTTTGTCACACCCCTACAGTTGAGTCCATCTTTTTTTGTTGCGAGCATAGCAATTACACATCGTAGCCACCGCGTCAGCTTGCATCCCGCATCCTTACCTGTGTCCATCTCGTCGACGCTGTTAAGGAAGTCATCGGGAGTACGAGGGACGCTGTAGCTGCTCATGCTCAAGCCGCTGTCTGTGCTCTCGTCCCTGGAGTGGTACGTCCCGCTGTGGGATACAAACAGGAAACCATCAGGCCGCTGCTAAACGTACGATGTGGACGCTTTAATTCTAGCGTTATCGGATGCGGCGGGGGAAAACCACGGAAAAGAGAGGGACAAAGAAGAGAGGCTGCTCTAATTAGCAGAGGAAAAATATGTAGGCAGAGTTCAGCAGAGACGACATGAATGAGGCTATTGTGAGCATTGGGGGTTGGGGAGCGGTGCCGGTGGGCGGGGTGGGGGGGAGATTAGCTCAGCCCGTCTACTGACTGGACCTTGTGCTCCCAGCCAGTTTCATACTCGGTCTTTCGCTGTACTCACGCGATGGAATCCCACACAAAAGGTTAAGCAGTTTCCCAACCAACCTGTTGAGGAATGGGTCTGAACTGTTGGCGGTCATGGTGCGGGCGTCCTGGGCCATCGGGGAGGACACGGGGTTGGTGCCACCATCCTGCTCCATGCTGGTGGGAAGCTGGTTCCTCAGAGCGAGCTCCTGTGGACCCCAAAGACCAACAATTATGAATGAGACGCTTCTGTGCCATTTTTGCCAACTTCATAAAATCCTAAATATTGGGGTGATCGTAGTGATATTTTTAGAGGTCACAGTATGCTTCATTAACCCATTATAGAGTACTAATTTAACTAATTGGCTGCCATTGACAGCGCGTGACATCCAATCCATTTTGACTGGTTGAGGCTGGCAGGAAATGTCAACATTTTCATTTCCACTCATTTTTACTCTATTACTGATAAATGCAATGCTTTAGCAACCTATTTGCGCATTGCTGCCAACAATTAGGCTTAAGTGTGGAGTATAAGTTTGTCAGCCATGAAAAAATTCAAGAAAAATAATGTTAAAAAAAAAAAAAATCGGCAAAAGTCCTATTTGCACAGGTGCAAGTCGATGACAAATTTACTTGTTTTATGTCAAAGTTAAGAGGTGAAATGCCCCCATTTAGGAGCAGTGTGGAGGCCTGCAACAGCACTGAAACATGAGTATTCACAGCAAGTCCTCCTACTGTAAATGAACTGGACGTCTATCTTTGTCAATGCCAGCCAGTGTTGTTAATCTTACTTTAAAAAAAGTAATTAGTTACAGTTATAAATGATTTCTCCTAAAAAGTAATTGAGTTATTTATCTTAACGTAAGAGTAATTAGTTACTCGGCAAAATAATTGACATTACTTTTCATGTTCTACACGTTATTACATGATCCATTCTATAACGTCTTTCACATCAAATATGTTTATATTAACTGATTGAATTGAACTGTCTTTTTCATTCCAAAGAAAAAAAACATAGATTACCCGTTTTACTTTTTTTTTTTTAATTTTTTTTTTAATTTCACCTGTTTAAGAGTATAATGGCATACAAACTTTCAACTGCTGTGAGAAAAAAAAAGCCTTTTTTGTTTTTGCTGTTGTACTGAGCCCGCACCAAACCGTGAACCCCTTAACGAGGTACACTGAACCGTCACTTGTGTGTACCGATAACAAATTATTATTTTATTGTAGCATCTACAAAAACAACTCCCACTTTGTGATGATAATCCATACTGAAGAGAAAAACAGTCCATTATCGTCAATTAACTGTACCCACCTGAATGCCACGACCAAATAAAAACAAAAACTAACACTCCGAGCCACCTAGCACCGCGTTAGCAATGGCGTCACAACCCCCTTCCCTCCACCCCGGTCCCGCTCTGCTCTCTACGTGTCTCTTAAACATCTCTCGTTATTCAACCAAATTGTAGTAACGCACGCCTTCACATCCTCTGTAACGGTAACTGCGTTGCAAATATGGGAAAAGTAATTACTGTATTGGCCTGAATATAAGACGACCCTGATTATAAGACGACCCCCTCTTTTTCAAGACTCAAGTTTGAAAAAAGACTTATTGAACACCAAATTAATTTTTATACAGAAAATAATTACAGTACATCTGAAACAAATGATTATAAGAATATATTTGAGAGAAAAAGCATGTTATTTTGCCTCATTCAAATAATAATATCTGAACATTTAAATATGTAAACTAAAGTGCAATCACATTCGTAAATAAATGGCTTCTGGTTTTTGAAATGTAAATAAACCAATCTATTTTGATAAAACAATAAAATTGCAATAACTCCATTAACCATCAAAGTGAAGTCTAACTCAAGGTCCCCCCAGGATTGATAAATCTAAATTCAAGACTTTTAAGACCTTTTTTAATGCCATTTCAACTGAAAATTAATACTTTTCTCGCACCCATTATTTAGATAATATTGAATAGTTAAAAAAATAAAGCACTAAACATCAAATTTAACCTCACTTACTAAGTGTGTTTGACAAAAGAATGCACATTTATTGAAGATACAATTAAAACATTTAAATATAAGGTCTGTCAGAATTTTTTTTCCCCAGGATAAAATAGATTTTACACTATTATTGTAAAGCAACTTCAGAAATTACATTTGCAATACAACAGGTTTCCCTTTTAAGAGGACCTAGTCAAGGTGGTAGGTAAGGTGATTGTCAAGTTGGCCACCTTAACTGTGAACTGCTTGCAATTGGCAGTGAAAGTTAAAAAAACAGCCACTAAATGGCAGTAGTTTACAATTAATTACCACAAAATAAAAAAGCTACACATGACCATTTCCCTTGGTAATCGTTTTTTTCTAATCACATTACAAGAAGTATACAAAACACATGTTAATCTTTGTTAGCTATTGAAGACATTTCTTTTAATCAGATAGAGAAAATCCACTCTTATTTAATCAAGAAAAACATTTAAATATACCAGGAGGTGTTTTACTATCACCTACATTATAATTTGCCTATCACCATGCCATTTTATTCAGATCAACGTTACCCCGTACTCGTTCCAATAATAGACAGTGTCAACCGTGTTGTGTATCTGAGAGTGATGGTGAATCTACGACTCCGGTTTATCCATGCTAAGGCTAGTGCACCTGCCGATACCCCATTAAACATGGCTAACTCTTGAGTTAAAACTGCGAAATTCACATTCATTCGAAAGGCAAACCGTGCAGAAATACATTATTGCATCTAACACATTTTAATTGGAGAAAAAGGCAACTTACTTTGAAATGTTAAGCAGGTCCACTGCCTTCGCATGACCCATAAACTGCGACCCAAAGTATCTGGATGCGACTTGGTCGCCAATCCAATACCACACATGCTGGTCCAACTGTTTGGACTTGGTTGTCTTGTTGAGGCTTTCGTCGAACATAACAACTAAGGCATCTGAGCAGTTCCTTGCGTTAGCACACAGCATTGTGCGATTGCCTGCTGTTGTGATGTCGATGCTAATGATCCTAACGGCGCGCACGCACGAGGAGCAGTGCATCGTAAAAATTCTACTCGTCATCTTCGTTATGGATAAAAAAAAAAAAAAACATCGTCACAGATATAATTTAGGTTGCACTGAGATGTTCTTGAAAATGAAAACCACGGTGAAAAAATTCCAGACTTACGACAGCTAATTCAATACTTTTAATACCTTTAATAATGGAAAACTTAATTCAATGTTTTTTTAATACTTTTAATAACCCGCGGGTACCCTGTAACTGTAACTGTAGTCTTGAAACAAATCTGAATAAGGAAAAACATTGCAATAAAATAATGCAAACTGGTTAAACTTGACAGAAGCTGAGATCTGTCATTACAGAACATTGCTTCAATGATACCTGGCGCCATCTAGCATTGTGAATGGGTATAACGTCTAGACCGCGAATATAAGATGACCCCCACTTTTTAAAAAAAAACACTGTCTTATATTCGGGCCAATACGGTAATTAGATTATTCACAACTGAGAAAAATAACGCTGTTAGCAATGTCGTTATACTCTAACGCAGTTATTAACAACACTGATGCCAGCAAATGAGGTTAAGACTATGAAATAAAAATACAGTGATCCCTCGCTACTTCGTGCTTCAAACTTCGCGCTGTCAATCCAGTGCGGATTTTTTTCAATAAAAAAAAAGTATACAAATGAGCTGTCCCGGCCGATCGCGTAGTCTCACTCTACCTCCCTCCCTCTCCCTGCTCTTTGTTGTTCAGGAAATGCACTGGACGTCTTCTGTTTCATCTTGCAACAGATCCCTGGAAGCCTCAGCATCAAAGTGCTGCATGCGTCAATCATCGTCTAACTTGTTAAACAGTTGCTGTTGCAACTCACTGTGTCTTAGTGAGATGGAGCAGAGTTGAGTGGACTTACTCAATGAAACATTTAATAAAGACGAGCATTTTTATACATTATTCTTGTTTAAAAATAATTCTGTGGGAGAGTAGCATGTTTGAAACTTATAATTATTACATTTGAAGTGCTTAAAAAACGTTTATTAAAATAAACACTTTTTTAATTATACTTTGGGGGGGTGGAGAAAAAAACGTATATATATATATATAAACACATATATATGTATACAGTATATTTTTTGGGTGGGGGGGCACTACTTCGAGGCGTTTCACTTATTGCAGCAAGTTCTGTTCCCCATTAACCGCAAAAAACGAGGGATCACTGTGTAATAAATACCTGTTCATATTTTTTTCCATTATTTTTGTTTTATTACTATTTTAGGAATTCATAAAAAAACATTGTGATTGTATCAATATTTCAATCAGCGTTTCTTAAATGTATGTGTTTTATTTATAAATATAAAAAATTCAATAATTAATATTAATATTATTTTTTTTTAAAAGATAATAATCGATAATGTATAAGTCAAGTTTTTTTTTTTTTTTAACTACCAAAATAGTCAATTATCTTAATAAGGATAACTCATACAATATGGGTAGATCATCATATATCATTTAAAAAATATATATTATTATAATTATTTACTGTTGTTTATTATTTCATACTTTAACCTTAATTGTGGGTCTGTGAAATCTTTTGAGGCCTTGACGTGATTAAGCGCTATATGATTAATTGTGACTTGACCTCAAATTGCCATGATTAATCGAATAATCAACACCTAATCAATTATGGAGTGAATAGACTTTTTTTGTTCATACACAATTTGCCTGAAAACAGTCCAAATCCTCTTTGAACAAAAAAATGACAAACTGCAAAAATGACTGTTGATTAGTTGCCCATCAAAATATTTCATTTGGTCATGATGGCATGTAAATTTGATATTTTGCTGAGGCCAAAACTATGGCTGACAAACGTAAAGAGTCCTTGGCAGCCATTTTGATTTTTAAATGTAGACGTAGCGAGGCGTAACCAACCAATATATACTGCACAATAAACAAGTGTCCTTCTTTATGGACCGTCAGATCACATTTAAGCCTTGTGTATGCACATGTTCAAGTCACTTCCGACACTGTAAACATCAAGCAATCTGTGCCAGCGTCACGGGGTCACTAGCGGCGCTCATTTATCCTCATCATAAAACCATTCCAGTGTCAGGACGCTGCCTTGAGTAAACTCCTGAACTCGGGGCCTGTGCCGCCCCGTGAGTAGGCGGCGATGTGTCACTAGGAAGTGGTAAAATTACCACCGATGAGTCACGAGACTTGGTGGCAACGTGGCGTAACAACAGAGGCCGATCAAAGCGGGCTTTGGAAGTCTGATCCTCTGTGTGAGATGAGTCAGGATTTAAAGGCTATTCCAGATGTGCTGCTGTAAAAAGAAAGCGTTTGCCGCTGTCCGTCCGATTACAACAAGACATTTCTGAAAACATCTGCATGCTTCGGGAATGTTTACATGACACAATTTTTAATTGAAAACAGATTGAGCTTGTCAAAAGCAAAACAACTGCGGTGGGCCACAGCGTTGTTTTTGTATTTGTGGGACATTTTTAGACTTCTTTATTTGCATACCAGCGTCACATTCTTTACTTACAAGGGCTTGCTGTTTTACAGTGGTTCTGTTGTAAATTAGGAAAGTTTGTTTATTCGCTTATTTTGTCATTTCTTTTTAATGTCATTTTACCATTTTGCTTTTAAAGCAACACTATGTAACTTTTCAACCTTTATAAAAATATAACAATTTTGTCAGACAAACATTTACTTTAATTACCACTATAACTAGAGATGATGCCGATCGATCGGGTCCGATTACATCATTTTCAAAGTATCGGAATCGGCAAAAAAATATCGGTCATGCCTTTTTTTAATATATATATTTTTCTTAACTAAATCGTTTTCTAATTGTATTTAATCTTACAGACATAATATGTTACACTCATTCAGAGTCTTTAGTTTAGGCTTAAGGTAGAGTTATCAAATTTATCCCAATAACAGCGGTAATTAATTTTTTTGAAAATGTATCACGTTAAAATATTTGACGCACTTAATGCATGCATTCCACGACCCACTGTCGCGCTCAATCTGTAATGGCGCCGTTTTACCTATATAGAGAGATAAAAGGCAGCGTAAAATGAGTAGAGTGAATTTTGGCAGCCTTTGGAGGCTTTCTTAATAGGCGTTACACTCCCTCTCCCTACGATTAGAAATATCATGGGAAGCAATGTGGGGAAGCAAGGTAGCAATTGATCTTTTTCTTAACCCCTTGTGTTATTTCCCAACGCAGAGAAGATATATCAATTGGTAGCACTACACACAGTCATGGTTCCACTTCCCATCAAGCATTTGGGTTAAATGGCTGCAGTATCATTTACTGAAAGCTCAACAAATACACTAGATGGCAATATTTAGTCACAATATACAAAGTCACAAGTCTTTCTATCCGTGGATTCCTCTCACAGAAAAAATGTTAATGTAAATGCCATCTCGAGGATTTATTGTCATAACAAACAAATACAGTACTTATGTACTGTATGTTGAATGTATATATTTGTCTGAGTTTTATTCATTTTTTTCTTAATGCATTGCCAAAATGTAATGATCGGGAAAAATTATCGGGAAAGATTGGAATTGAATCGCGAGCAAAAAAAAGCAATCGGATCGCGGAATATCGGGATCGGCAGATACTCAAACTAAAACGATCGGGATCGGATTGGGAGCAAAAAACATGATCGGAACAACCGTAATTATAACTATTGCACTACATTACATTCTGAACTATACATAGTTTATGCTCAGATAAGGCATAGGACTAACGTCACGTGCGTAGAGGAAGAAGCAAAAAAAGAAAAACTTACTGCAGACAGCTACAAACTACGCCGACGTTGCTAAAAACTACGCCCGCATGATGCTAGTTTGGTAGCAGGTAGTGTCCGATGCGTCTCATAGATATCGCATGCATTTAGGACTAGATGCGAAATGACAGACTCGGCCGCGTCTGGGCAGCGTTAGTACACAGCTGCCATCTTTAAGCAGTAGACTTCTCGGCGCTAATAAATACGTTACTGTCACTCGGTCACGTAACGTTAGCTCTTCGGAGGGCTAGGTTTCTATTGATTATGACCACTGTCGATGCGTGGCTAACGTGTCTCATATACAGGTTTTATATAATCTGTAAAAACACAGCGCTGTAGAGTGACGAGGGTGTAAAATTATAACATAATAAAGCTAACTGTCAGTTTTTGACTCAGTAGACTGAATAAAACACCAAGTAGCACTGGTCCCTAACGTGCTCCAATACAGCAGGTATCAGACAATTATTTTGAACACTGCAAAAACTCAAAATCCTATCAGTACTTACAGTTTAGACTAACTTAAAACTTAACTAGAACTGAATAATAGCTTGACACAAATGGAAATTATATTGAAACACGTGGGAAAAACACATAGGTTTCAAGTGATGTGTGTTATCAGGCGTAATTACATTTTTAGGTAAGAAATATGTTTTTTTTTTTTTTTTTAATAAGATCTAGAAGTTTTTGAGTGAAAGCAGTAAAAAAAGAGAGATGCAATTGTTGGCTGTTTTCAACAATGTACATCGAAAATAAAGACATTGATGGACTGAAAATGGTTCAATATTGGATTAAACGTCTTTTTTTCCTCATGTATATTTATAATTGCTCTTTAAAAGGGGTGCAACGGTTCAGTTAGCCCACGGTTCGGTTTGAACCTCAGTTTTGGGATCACGGTTTCGGTTCGGTTTCGGTTTGCGTTTTGCTTTTTTTTTTAAACTGCCTTTATTTTGCTTTTTAAAAAATGAATTAAACACTTAAAATGTAAACATTTTTGAATGTTAAAATGCCTCTTAGCTCTTTGGCTAGTGTAGTGACTGACTACTGAAATACACACACAGCAGTAAAAAAGTTACTTGGCAAAGTAACTAGTGATACTTTTCATGTTTTTTTTTTCTTCTCCATTTAAAAAAAAAAAAAAACAACAACAACAACATAGTAACCTTTGCTATGTTTGGAGGTCATTTAATGTTGTGAATCAACTATTAAAGTTGATAAAATTGCTCCCGTTTTTGCATTAGTTCCCTTCTGTCTACTTTCGACATGTGAAAATTTTAAAACTGTTTCATCCTTTAAAGGTAGACTCAAGTCAAGATTTTGCCGATTTAGGAGTATTTTAGATAAAAAGTTGCTTAGGTTCGCTTGTAAGGTTTACTACAACAGAGCCTTTTTGAGAAGTTTACTGCTCTAAAATGGCGGCTGTTTACTAACGCTACCGAGTCTGTCATTTCGCACATAGTTCTATATGCATGAGACATCTAGGCGTAGATTGTATGTTGTCGGCTAAGTCAGGTAATATTGGAGCCACCTAGCCTAGCATCGCGTTTGCTACAGCGTCTCAACAAGCACTCTTCCCTCTCTGAGTCTCTGACTTTTCTCACGTCATTCAAGCAACGCATTGTCTCGTTGCAGAAACGGTGACCAAATCCGAACGGATGAAAAAAAAAAACGTAATGCACGAAAAACGTGCAGATTTTGAACGTAATGTACGGCGTACACATTAAAAAATGAGTGCTCACTTGTACAAATTACGACGAGACCGTACAATTTGACAGGTATGAATTATAGTGGACCGTCACAGTTAGGTAGTAGCACTCTGTAGCACGGGACGTCCAACTTCCAACTATCAGTGGTCAGAGCGAAACTATGTGCTTTAGCGAAATCATCTTCGATGGCTTTGCGTGCCATTTCATAAATGTCGGGGATTACGTTGTTGCGAGAAATATGTCCGAGAGGGAACAATGTAACGCGGACCAAGCGTTGCAAATAAATTAACGAAGCCCGCCGTCTGTTTTCACTGGTGTCATCTTCGGGGTTGCCCTACCCTGAGAAATTGATATCTGTAGGTGATGCTGGCTGAGGTGCCGGAGTCATGTTATAAAAGCGTTGCCATTAGCATGGGGAACAAGCACTGAGCAATGCTTGCAATTTTTTTTCTTCTTCAATATTTTCTCTCCCTCCGCATTGTAATCCACGGGGAAACCAAAATGTTGCCACACCGCAGATTTGAAAGAAGCCGGTGCTTCCTCAAAATTAGGTCTCTCCACTCCTCCGCTCGCCAAGCTATTTGTTTTCTTTCTTGTTTCACTTTCACTTCGCTCGTGAGTCGTAAGCGAGAGAGGGCGTTACTCGGCTTCTATTACACAGGTGCTTGACAGCGATCCGACATTTACATGCGGGGCGGGGATTCCTCCACAGCGGTGCTTCACGTCACACACAGCTCGATCAATTCATTCCATAAGCATTCGGAATACATTAATAGCAAAACCGAAAAGGCGCGGTTCATAAAGGCGTATTGAACCGTGCAGGGCGAACCGAATGGTTCGGCTTTGAACCGCAAACCGTTGCACCGCTACTCTTTACCTAAAACAAAAAAAAAAAGAAAAAAAAAGAAATGTTTTATCCGATTACTCGATTAATCGATAGAATTTTCAGTCGATTACTCGATTACTAAAATATTCGATAGCTGCAGCCCTACAACGTACCCAACAAGATTTTGACTTTACAACGCCGGAGTCTCGTCCGCCATTTTGTCTCCGGTCGGTTAAGAAAAATAAATAAATAAAAGAGTATAATGTTGACTTTTGTTTTGTGATGCATGCTTTTATTTTGGCGCAGGAAGCGTAGAGCAGGGAGTACTTCCACGCGCGAGTAAGAGCACATGTACACGCGAAGAAGAACGATCGCGCACACACGGGGAAAAGCGCATTTACACCCACGATGAAGTAGCGAGAAGTTGTCAAATCACAAAAAGAGTAATTCGGAAAGACATTTCCAGGCAAGGCATACTACTATTGCAGCAGAGTACCCTGTAAGTGCGATTGCATTACTTCTGGAGAAATTAGAGGAGCACAATACATACAACATGTGTTGCCTTCATTATAAGGCTTATACAAGGCTTAATTTTTTGTGGCTCCAGACATATTTGTTTTTATTTGTTATTATGGTTCAATATGGCTCTTTCAACATTTTGGGTTGCCCACCCCTGGGTTAGGTATACTGAATGCTTCGAAGGTATTTGGCTTATTCCATTCTGGTTTCACCCTCATTATAAAATTTAATGTGGTGCTTTGGTTAAACGCGATTCATTATGTGAAAAACCATGATACGAAAGCCAGTCTGGAACAAATTCATTTCGTATCTTCAGGTTCCACTGTACTCCCTTTACCTTTGCTTTGGCCCACAAAAAATACCTAAAATTATTGACATCCCTGAATGAATTAGGTCATTAACCGTTACAGAGCCAATAATGATGACAGATGTCCAATCATGTTGCTATTTTTAATCCTTAAATGCCTTCAATGGCAGACAATCAGTTCATTAAGAATGAAAGGCATTTTGACAGAAACAAATCTCAAACAACGGGAAGTTTTTTTTTTTTTTTTTCCATTTAGTATTTCTTCCACCAAAAAAAGGGTAATATTGTTGGATTGTTTTTAAAATTTACAATTAAAATGACGTTTCATTCTTATTACATTTTGACTTTCACTATCATAAGATTACAATTTTGGGAAAGATACGACTTCTAAGACTTTTCACTCAGACAAAATAGGCCTTTGTTCTTGTTAAGATGCTAAAAAAATACTAAGTCTTCCACATTACAAGTCGTTTTCCTCCATAAAATTTGAGGTTGTGACTTTCTTGGACAGAGTCAGCATTTTGATTAGTTTAGCTGACAGGATGACATCCTTGGAAATTTGCCTCCTTTCTAACAATTTGAGAGGTTTAAGGCAGTAATCCCCAACCACTGGACCGGGAACCCCTACCGGTCCATGGTGCATTTGCTATAATATAATAATAAATAATTTGTTAACAACCGCAATCTGGCCAGTGCCTCTTGACACAACAAAATGCATGTCTACTAGGGGTGCAACGGTTCAGTTAGCCCACGGTTCGGTTTGAACCTCGGTTTTGGGATCACGGTTTCGGTTCGGTTTCGTTTTGCGTTTTGCATTTTTTTTTTTTTTTTTTTTTTTTAAACTGCCTTTATTTTGCTTTAAAAAAAAAGAAATAAACACTTAAAATGTAAACATTTTAGACTGTTAAAATGCCTCTTAGCTCTTTGGAAAGTGTAGTGACTGACTACTGAAATACACACACAGTAGTAAAAAAGTTACTTGGCAAAGTAACTGGTGATACCTTTCATGTCTTTTTTTTTTCATTTAAAAAAAAAAAAAAAAATAGTAACCTTTGCTATGTTTGGAGGTCATTTAATGTTGTGAATCAACCGTTAAAGTTGATAAAATTGCTCCCGTTTTTGCCTTAGTTCCCTTCCGTCTACTTTCGACATGTGAATATTTTATAACTGTTTCATCCTTTAAAGATAGACTCAAGTCAAGATTTTGCCGATTGAGGAGTATTTTGGATAAAAAGTTGCTTAGGTTCGCTTGGAAGGTTTACTACAACAGCCTTTCTGAGAAGTATACTGCTCTAAAATGGCGGCTGTTTACTAAAGCTACCGAGTGTCATTTCGCTTGTAGTTCTATATGCATGAGATATCTAGGCGTAGATTGTATGATGTCGGCCACGGTCAGGAAATTGGAGCCACCTAGCCTAGCATCGCGTTTGCGACAGCGTCTCAACAAACACTCTTCCCTCTCCGACTTTTCTCGTGTCATTCAAGTATTAACGAACATTGGCTCCTTGCAGAAACGGTGACCAAATCCGAACGGATGAAAAAAAACAAAAACGCAATGCACGAAAAACGTGCAGATTTTGAACGTAACGGACGGCGTACACATTTAAAAACCAGTGCTCACGTGTACAAATTACGACGAGACCGTACAACTTGACAGGTATGATTATAGTGGACCGTCACAGTTAGGTCGTAGCACTCTGTAGCACGGGACGTCCAACTATCAGCAGTCAGGGTGAAACTATGTGCTTTCGTGAAATCATCTTCAATGGCTTTGCGTGCCATTTCTTAAATGTCGGGGATTATGTTGTGGGCGAAATATGTCCGCGAGGGAACAATATAACGCGGGTCAAGCGTTGCAATTAAATTAACGAAGCCCGCATCTTCAACCACGGAATATGGTTGCATGTCTTTTGCAATGCAAATCCCCACTGCGTGGGTTATTTTCTTATGTTTTTCTGACCTGATATTGTAATGCTTTTGGAACGCCTATAGACCCGTGTGTTTTCACTGGTGTCATCTTCAGGGTTGTCCTGCTCTGAGAAAACGATGTCTGTGAGTGATGCTGGCTGAAGTGCTGACTGCTGAGTCAAGTTAGAAGTCTTGCCGTTAGCATAGGGAACAAGCGCTGAGTATTGCTTGCAAATTGTTTTATGTTTTTTTCAATATTTTCTCTCCGTCTGCATTGTAGTCCACGGGGAAACCGAAATGTTGCCACACCGCAGATTTTGAAAGAAGCCGGTGCTTCCTCAAAATTCGGTCTGTCGACTCCTCCGCTCGCCATAACTTTTTTTGTTTTCTTTCTTGTTTCACTTTCACCTCGCTCGTAAGCGAGAGAGGGCGTTACTCGGCTCCTATTACACAGGTGCTTGACAGCGATTTACTCGTGGGGCGGGAATTTCTCCACAGCTGCGCTTCACGTCACACACAGGCACACAGAGTTTGACCAATTCATTTCACAAGCGTTCGGAATAAATTACTGTAATTGCAAAACCAAAAAGGCGCGGTTCATAAAGGCGTATTGAACCGAACAGGGCGAACCATTCGGTTCGGTTTTGAACCGCGAACCGTTGCACTGCTAATGTCTACTCTATTGACTAAACTGAGTAGATTTGTGTAAGTCTTCCTCTAGTGGTTGGCCGCCATTACTGGGGTGTTTGCACACCAATAGCAGCCCTAGCGTCAGTCAAAGTAAACAGTAAAGTTAGCTGCTGTTGGGTATGTGTTGCAGGCAGCACACCTTAGAAGGTGGACAGGGTATTTACTGTCGTTGTGCTCGGTTTAGCTATCGATGTGCGATTGTCCTCGATAATAACATAAGCGAATCAGATTTGTTCCCGGAAACAATAAAGCCCACACCTTAGCAAAGATGACTGAAAAACCAACGTCTTTGGATAGCTTTTTTACAGGGAAAAGGCTACCTGCTGAGCCAGAAGAGGAGCCTACAAACAATCTATTCTGCATAATATGTGGCTAAAAGCTAGCAAACGAGGCAACAAATGCACTGAGAGCATCATACCTCATGGCGAACAATATTGCTAAAGCCAAGAAACCTTTCACGAATGGAGAAGTACTCATTATGCCAAGGATATTTGCCGTCAGGTTTTAGGAGAGGCTGCTGTTAAAGGTTGAGTCAGCATATGGTGAGTTACATTTTCCCTGCACACGTTCGTTTTCAGCCCCATCGTGTTTTTTATATTTACTGTAATTTTCTGCCACACGTTGCCGGTCTGTGGGAAAAAAAGGCCCACATCACACCAGTCCGTGGTGCAAAAAAAGTTGGGGACCACTGGTATAAGGGTTGTCCTTTTTTTTTTTTTTTTTTTAAATCATTTGACATTAACAGCCCAAGTCCTGACCTGCGGTCTTTGCCTCAACAGCTCCTGTTTCAGCCTCAGCCTCTCCTTCTCCATCTTCTGCAGCCTTAGCTGGTTGACGCCACCGAGGGCGGCAGAGGGCAGCTGACCACTCTGCTTCACAGGTGCACTCTGGGAAATCCTCTGCTGGTTCAGCGCTGTGTTGGGAGAGGGGAGGGTTAGTACATTATATTTAAATTAGGGGTAAGAATTAGCCACATGGTTACTTTTTTTCTAACACATTTAATCACACAATACTATTCGTCCCAAAAATATATTTCACAGTCGCAAATTCTGTTAAGTGATAATATGTATTAAAAATAACGAACAAACGAAATAACGAAAAATAACAAAATCAAATAATAATAATAAAAAAATAAAAAATGAAGTGTATACATGTGGATTATTCGGCCTTTCGGTTTTCCTGCCATACGGTTCCAAAGTTCGGTTTCAGCCAAGAATCTTGCTTTCGGTACATCCCTACTATTTATATAATTTTTTTTTTAAGATAAGAAATTTCCTCACAATTGCAGCAGTTTGTTTTCATCAACGATGACGATAACAAAAACATTTGGTCGACGAACAATTTTTTTCATGACTATGACGCGACGATGACGAGCTAAAAATGTGGCTCAGGAGTCTAGAATAGGGGTCAGCAATCCAAAATGTTGAAAGAGTCATATTGGAAACAAAAAACATGTCTGGAGCCGCAAAAAAATTGAAAGCCTTATATAAGCCTTATAATGAAGGCAACATATGCTGTATGTATCTACAGTATATTAGCTATATTAGCCTACTATCAAAATGACTAAGTTGCAACAATTAATCAATTAACTTGAGTAATTTGATAAGAAAAAAAGCTTCAAATCCAGTTTTGATGCTCCGATTGATGCTCCGAGGATTCGTTTATTTAGAGTGTCGTTGCAAAGGTTTGTTTTGAAAGTGTTTGCATTTAGTTTTACTGATTGTGTTTGATACACTGCCCTCTACTGGCAACAGTCATCTACTCATCTAACATGGCTGGATCCAGCCGCCCCCTGTTCAGACCAACATAAGGTTTTTGTCCAAAAGACTAACACAAAAATTAAATGGGCTGCCAAAAACAACGCTGAATTGCAGTTAATTTATATAAAAAAAGAGAACAATCTCAAGAGTGTGTGCACCATGACCACTGGGAGGCAGCACTTTAAAAAGAAGCGGCTTCATTGTTCCACAGTAGTGAAAGAATAAGAACACTTTTTTTCTTTTAAACATATAATGGTTGATAAGTTTTTTATTTGGCCGTGTACAAACAGCTTATGCCTGTCAGTGTCTATGACAAGAAATGTGGTGACGTTTATGTATGTTCATATTTATCCATCCATCTTTCTTTGCCTCCTTAACCGAGGTCAGGTCACGGAGGCAGCAGACTTCCCTCTCCCGAGTCACTTCACCAACTCATTTGAGAGTTAATGCTTTTTTCCGTTAGCACATTAATAGCGTATTCTATTGTATATTGGCATTCAGCTCGCAAGCGCTTTCGGAAAATGAAATATATTTTGTAATTTAATCCTCAATATGTGTAATTTTGCTTGTTATGTGTTTAAATATTGCAGTGAAATTCCGATGGAGTGTAATAAAAACCCTCAGTTTTTTTTTTTTTAAACATACAGTTTGTGGCTACTAGGTAGGTTTAACTGAAAATAATCTACTGTTTATCCTGCTGAGTGTGTATTATCATTACAAAATTGGCGTTGTCCTTGTAGACCTACAATATGTGCCCATCTTTATATTATTCGAAATTGTTGGAAAACTTTTTTGTATTTTCAGACTCAAACTTTTAGAATTGAAATTTATCTAAAATTTCGAGTACCTTTCGTTTAAAACTAGACAAAATTTGTTTGAGATTTCGTCAACTAAAACTAAACTAAGACGAAAACATTTTGAAATGACTAAAATATGACTAAGACTGATAAGTATTTTTGTCCAAAAGACTAACACAAAAATTAAAAGGGCTGCCAAAAACAACGCTGAATTGCAGTTAATTTATAAAAAACAAAAAACAGTCTCAAGAGTGTGTGCACCATGACCACTGGGAGGCAGCACTTTAAAACGAAGCGGCTTCATTGTTCCACAATAGTGGAACAATAAGAACACTTTTTTTTCTTTTAAACATATAATTGTTGATATGTTTTGCATTTGGACGTGTACAAACAGCATATGCCTGTGAGTGTCTATGACAAGAAATGTGGTGACGTTTATGTGTGTTCATATTTATCCATCCATCTTTCTTTGCCTCCTTATCCGAGGTCAGGTCATGAGGGCAGCAGACTTCCCTCTCCCGAGCCACTTCACCATCTCATTTGAGAGTTAATGCTTATTTCTGTTAGCACATTAATAGCATATTCTATTGTATATTAGCATTCAGCTAGCAAGCACGTTGTGAAAATGAAATATATTTTGTAATTTAATCCTCAATATGTGTAATTTTGCTTGTTAATCGTGTAAATGTTGCAGTCAAATTCCGATGGAGTGTAATAAAAACCCTCAGTCTCTCTTTTTTCATGTTTAGATATTGAGCAGCATGATTAATGTACCAGGAATTGCGCAAACAGTGACAAAAGGTTCTGCGTTCCAAGCAAATGCAATTAAAAATGCCTTTTACGCCTTTAAGTCCCACCATTTCTTGATAAAAAAATCAGTCAGGAAGCTGCAGCTAGTACAGAATGCTGCAGCCAGAGTCCTCACGAATACAAGGAAGCTGGACCACATTACACCGGTTTTGAAATCGCTACACTGGCTTCCAGTGAGTCAAAGGATAGACTAGAAAATACTACTGCTCGTCTACAAAACACTTAATGGCCTTGGACCAAAATACATGCTTGATTTGTTAGATTCCTATGAGACATCTAGACCCCTAAGGTCGTCTGGAACCGGTCTTCTGCATGTTCCAAGAACAAGAACCAAGCAGGGTGAGGCAGCATTCAGTTATTATGCTCCTCACCTCTGGAACAACTTACCTGAATGTCTAAAGTATGCTCAAACTGTTAGCTCTTTTAAATCAGGGCTAAAAACGCTTTTGTTTAGCACTGCATATCCATAACTGTCTATATATTTCAATCTACTTGCTTTCTATCCCGCTTGTGCTTATCTCCCTTGCTGATTTCAATTATTATTAGTAGTAGTAGTTTTTGTTTTATTTTTATTCTATTTGTTATTAAATGCGATTTTTATGTATAATTTTATTTCCGATTTTGATTGTCTTAAATGTGATTTTTATGATCTTCATGTGATGTAAAGCACTTTGAATTGCCTTGTGTTGAATTGTGCTATATAAATAAATTTGCCTTGCCTTGCCTTTAGTTTAAATGTAATTTTACGAATTGCAAAACGTGAATAATATGGGGCCCTCATTTGGCATTTTAGTGTGTCACAAAAAGAGGTTTTTTTTTTTTTTGCAATTAACAGAATAATTAACCCTTTATTGCCAAATGTATCACATTTGATACACCAAAAATTTCATGATTTTGAGACATTCAGAATTTTGACATTTCTTTTTGAAAAAAATTGATGGATGCAAGTCAACACATGCATCTGCAGGTTCCATTAGAAAAAAAACAGGATTTAGTAAGGGTTATAGATATTAGAGCACTTATTACACATATTTATTTTCACTTTTCTTTTTACAAGTTAGAATAAAAGGTTTCATTAGGACCTTATTTTTCCAAATTTTGGGATTCTCTGATAATTGGTTCATGTTGCAGGTATTTAAGGGTTAAAAATACATGAATATGAGGATTACAGCATTGCAAAAAACTTAAATATAAGCAGCCTTTTATCATAATGCATTTAGCACGTGCATTCGCAACTGCTTTTAAAACAGCCTGTAAATAATCAAATGATCATCATTTCCTACTGCAGGGATTCATAAAGTCTCTGGATCTCTTGGTGTGATTCAATGGTGAGCGGAAATTTGCATGTGTGTGAGACAGATCAAGAGGGCAAGCCTTTCAGTGCTTGGTCATGTTTAGGGAAGAAAAAAACTGCACAACAGGACTTGCAAGTTTACTTCAGACAGAAAAAAAGCTGGAGGCAAGCCAGTGCAGCAGGTTATGTCAGATAAAGGAAGTCCCGGAGCACTCGCGCTTCCAAACAAGCGCAATTCCTGTAAGACCTGATCCCCTCCCACTCGCTGACTAAGACGGCTATTGTTGCTCGGCCACGTTGCATCAGTCGTGACTTATCCTGTTCATTGTGACTTTCTGTTTCCGTCCAAACAAAACTGATTAGAGGCTGCCTGTGTGTCTTTATCTCACATTGAGGCTCCTCTGATGCAATCAGCAGGACATTTTATAATGTACATTTGCGTAATTTAACGACACCAAGTGAACACTCAGAGTGTATTACAGAAAATTAGAATACTAGTACAGAGAAATGTTTGACACATGGGCTGCTATTGAAGGAGATAGAGGTCTAGTCCATTTCGACTGGGAAGGCTGGCAGCAACCGTTCGCTGCCAGCCATTCCAAATGGCTTAGACCTCAATTGCCATCAATTGCAGCAGATCAGTTAAAGACCAAATGTGAAGTAAGGTTGGCCAACCATGTTTTTGAATAATATCAATGGCTGAACAATTATAAGCAGGGGTGCACATAATTTTTTTGCCCAGGTTCTCAGAGGAGGACCTGGAGATGTGACTTGGTCCTCATTGAGCTTGAGAGCCAACCCACCTGATGCGATAAATTTATGACAAGCTTTACTTAGAGCCAATTAACTTTAATTAATTATATTAACAATTAATTCTTGATTAACATCAACTGGCACAACAAAATTGCCATTACTTTGAAGTGAAATGTAAAGAAATAAAAAGCACCAATTCAAAATAAAGGGCATTATGCGGCTCCCACATTAACTCCAAGCCTTTTTAAAAGTGGGATGTCCTCCTCATAAGACCTCATTGAACGTGGATGTTTAGCTTTGTAAAATGCAAGCAAAAACACGTTTGTCAGTGCATGTCGCTGTTCATTACCTTTATTCCGCCCTATTCCGCCACTTGTCCATAGGGCGAGTGGGGTCCTGTTTGACATCGATAGTTTGCTTAATTGCCACATGCTCTCTGTTTTTTTCGTGCTTTTCAAAGTTTGGATGGCTGAAATTCTTTGACCCTACAAAAAATGCGCTGCTCTTATCGGCGACATTGGGATTCTCACGGCACATTTTGTACTGCATTTCCGTGCGAGCATCATTTGCTTCTAGCCATGGTACCTCCTGTAGCCACTATTCAGCAAAAGTCCTTTTTTTCGGTAGCTCCGGTGACGTCTCTGTCGTCTGTCTGTCTTTTGACGGGGGTGGGGGAACACGGAAGTAATTACTCAGTGTGGCTTGCCTCTTCGACATTTTGAGAAGTTATTTTCTCGTGTCCGCCACAAATACATTGGTCAGCCATCGGTACGCAAAAGCGTATGGAAGCCGTTGAGGGCCAGCGCGCTTGTCCACGTCCAGTACGCATGTGCGCATGTGGACCACTTATGTGCACCCCTGATTATAAGCATATTTTCGTTTTTTTTTTTTTTTTTTTAACGCAACCCTTCCAGATTCTTTGTTTAACCCATAGCAACGCCCTCGACAACGAAAATGCTTTTCTTCGACAATCTTCGGAAATTACGTCACACAGAGAACTGAGAGGGAAGTCTGCCATAGAACAGTATTGTAGCATTGTTTCTCGGTAAGATGCCATGGCGGTGTGTGGCGATGTATTGTTCTCATTCTAAAGAAAAGTTGTATGAGTGGCCAAAGGATAGCAGGGCATGTAAATCTTTTGTCCGCATGAAACGAATGAATTTCACGCCATCATCGGGTAGTGTTCTCTGCTACAAACACTTCGAAGATGCCTGCTTCCTCAACCGATCTGCTTATGATCAAGGATTTGCAAAAAAGTAAGTGTGATTTTTGGCTAGATGACTGATGACTTTGTCAAAGCAGAGCTGCCAACTGTTGTGGAATGAACAGTACAAGGTAGCGACGTTAGCCGACAGGTAACTCGAGGCAAAACCCCGATCGCGTTGTGGAATGAACAGTAGAAGCTAGCGACGTTAGCCGAAAGCTAGTTGTATTGCATAGTTGTATTGAGTTCATTTTGCCTACACTTATAAATTCGTAAAAATATTTCTTTTATTCCAGGCAATAGTAGGTGGTTTATTTACCTGACATGTTTCGTCGAACACTTCCGCCTTCGTCGGAGGGTCCGAAGGTGGAAGTGTTCTCCGAAACATGTCAGGTAAATAAAAGCTAACGTCGCTAGTTTCTACTGTTCATTTCACAACATGATCTGGGATTCGTCAAAACTTTTCTTTTATCCAAGGCAATAGTAGGTGGTTTATTTACCTGACATGTTTTGGCGAACACTTCCGCCTTTGGCGGAGGGTCTGAAGGTGGAAGTGTTCGCCGAAACATGTCAGGTAAATAAAAGCTAACATCGCTAGCTTCTACTGTTCATTCCACAACATGATCGGGGATTCGTCAAAACTCTTCTTTTATCCCAGGCAATAGTAGGTGGTTTATTTACCTGACATGCTTCAAATCATAAAAATAATAACAGCCTTTATCTTACTAATTTTGTAATCTTGATGTGTCTTGTCTCCATTCCATGTCAGTTTGTCTGGGCACATTGTTTGCATCCTGATTAGCGTCTGGCTAATACATGTACGGTCCAAAATAAAATTCCAACCTCCTTCTCTTCCTCCAAATCTTCAAAAACTTGGATCTCCTCACTTGCGCTCGATCTATCGCTTATATCGCTGTTTGAATCATTGTTTGAAGGACGGCCGTATGGAGCGCTGCCATCGCTGTGTCGGTGTGACGTATCACTTCCGGGTTCGTCCCCTTTCAGGCTCGAACTTCGGAAACGCGATTATTTTGTCAAATATACAACAAATAAATTATTTTTTTCATGCTATATTTGTTGGACAATGTTTAATTACTTTAACTGTGACCCTATTTGGCATTTTATGAAATTACTTCACATTTGGTCTTTAATATGTAGGTCTTGAAATCATATTCAATATTGAACTTCCTGTTCAGCATGCCTGAAAATACTATCTTTAGCTAGTGTGTACACTTGTGCAAATGTATTGTTGGGCTTCTGATTCAACCCCAATAACTTACTTCAATTGAGAAAAGTCAGTTATTTTAGGCCAATTCCAACCAGCGTATGAATGTCTACTAGGGAAATCCCCCCAAATCGGCACCAATCAGAAACAGGTATCCAAAGCAGATAATTAACAAAGCTAAACCACTAAACCAATCAATGGCAGTAAATCAGTTAATATGTAGGTCTTAAAATCATATTTAATATTGAACTTCTGACTCAGTATGCTTAAAAATACTGTATCTTTAGCAAGAGTGCACTCTTGTGTAAATGTATTGTTGGGTTTCTGAAACAACACTCAAAACTTACTTCAGTTGAACACATTCAGCCATTTTGGGTCAATTCCAACCAGCCTATGAATATCTACTAGGGAAATTCCCCCAAATCAGCACCAATCAGAAGCAGGTATCCGAAGCAGATAATTAACAAAGCTAAACCGCTACGCTTCGTACCACTGAGTTCTTGTGAGGCGTTGAGTATTAATGATTTGCAATGAAAACGGGAAAACTTTCAAAATTATGGATTTGACATTGATTCATACCTACATAAGGGATTTCACAATTAATCAATTGTAAATTTAATGATTATAGTTTGATAATAGAGATATTTTTACCTACAGTTAGTGTCAAGATCTTCTTTGGGCGTCTTAACAGCAAATACAGACAGCCAATTTTGTTTTCCCATTTCTTTTGCGTGGCTGTTGCTGTTTTTAATTGATTCTATACAATTTTTGATCGCTGTCTCTATGCTTAAGTTTTCACGCAATCAGCGTTTTTGAGTTTCTTATATTCGTGGAATAATATAGATTTTCCACATATTTTCACCTATTACCAGTTTAACTTTTCAGTCCTTTAAATCGTTACATACATTTTTGTGATTGGTTTTCAACATTAGCTTGTCACACTTGAATCATTTTCACGTATTGGCAGCAGTGCACAATAGTCACATTGTCCCTATTATTTGTCTCCTGTGTCTACAGTTGTCTAAATCAAGGCATAACATGTATTATTTTGCTACATATATTTACTTTTGGGATATTTTTCAGTGCCAAATACATACCCACTTTGTAAAAAATATCCCTTTGTGCTAAAAAGTCATCACTTTACTTGCAAATAGAATTAGAGTTGACAGGAAAAAACTAAGGTCAGATTTGCATTCAGCACCCCAAAATCAAACAACAAGTGGTTGCATCACTGCAACAATATATTTGTTTTCCATTATTATCCTAGCAACAAACCAGTCCAACTTTTATCAGTTTCATCAGTTCATCAGCTTTATCAGAGGTTTTGCTTCCGCCGGACATTTACAACTAAAATGTTAAGCCCAAGTAATATAACAGTAAAAAATGTGATTTATTTATGAGCGGATTAGTCGACTTGTTGCAAAAATGATCGGTGATTCCTTTAGATGGATGATTGCATTATCAAAATAACTGTTTGTGGAAGCCGAAATTAAATTAATGATTAAAACTAGGGCTGCAACTAAGGATTATTTTCATAATTGATTAATCGGATGGATAATTAAACGATTCATCAAATAATTGAATAAATGACTTCTTTCAATTCACAATTTATTTTGAAGTTGTTTTCGGCATGTTGTAAGTAGCAATGAAGACAAAATGGATGACGATTTCATTCAACTGTATCGATTATCAAATTCATTGGCAACCTAATTTATCAATGGAATTAATCGATTCGTTGTTGCAGCCTTATTAACAAGCTAGTTTAGACAGTTATTTTCCAAAGTCAAAGCAGAGTTGTGTTCATGTCCTACTTTGACTTAACAAAAATAGAACCAAGAAATATGATAATATTTACAATTGAGAAGTTATATATATGTTATAATTTCAAGAATTTTGAGAAGTTGAAGGTCCAAACGATTAATCGGTTATCAAAACAGTTGTCGATTTATTTGCTAATCGATTAGTTGTCTATTAATCGATTAATTGTTGCACTTCTAATTAAAACATACAACTGATATGACATGTATGGTTAAAAAGATATTTTAAAAAGACAGTCGGTACCTATCTAAAACATTCCAGCCATTGACGGTGCTAGATGTCCAATCCATTTTGACTGGGAGGCTGGTAGCGATCAAATGATGATTAAGTTTACAATACAAGATTTTCCAGGTGTCTCTAACGTTGTGGCACTTTTCCCTTTAGCTGCAATTATGCTTGCTTGTCAAACAAGCTTAGAGCACGGTGACAACGTCACAACAAAAGTTGTGTGCGTGTGTACTGGCGACACAGCTGTTCCTCAGCCACATCTTTGTTATTTTCCGCCCCTAGGAGGGTGAGAGGGGTCTTCTAATAAACAAGCCTAATGGTAATATATGCATACAAAATGGGTCACGGTTGTATTTTTATCAGCGAGACAAGCAAATGCGCCTGACCACAAGTGGTGTAACAGTAAATGCATGCACTGTTTGCTTATGCGCCGGAGCGCCCAACCACAACAAAGCCCATGCAGGGGAATGGAGGCCCCCCTGTGCCGTCCCGCCCGCCCTCGGCACCTTCCTCATCACCATTCAATCACTGAGTGTTTACACTATTCCCGCAACTGAATGGAGCGCGGCCCAGGGCGCTCCCTGGGAAGCACTGGAGGCCCACCGCCACCACCACTAACTCCCCCGCCCGACTCCCGAATGCATCCATCCGCTCGCCTCCCACTCTCAGCGAACCCAAAAGCCACCCCTAGCCCCACCCACACAGTCACAGAGCCGCTGCCTCCCCTTCTCTCCCACACGCATGCAGTCATGGGAGAGAGTGCTACTTCTCTACACTTATCTTTGCCACACATAGGGACATTCGCTCCCTCCGCCCAGTCAGGCACTAGCTAACTCAGAAAAGTATGAAAAAATTTTTTTAATTGATTTGGAACATATTATACTTGCACTTTGGTTGCTTTTCCCCACTGTCCTAACAGTTGAGCAGGCCTAGTCACCAAAAGTCCTGTAATAAGTAATGCATTGGCCTTTGCCATGATACATTTTTAAATGAATGATTAATTTATTCATGAGCAAAAAAACAAAACAAAACAAAACATCATTTGACCTTCATTCCATATATCATCTACCAGTGACCTAGCAAATCCAGCCAGGGCAAATGACTATTCAATAAAAAATTGAACCCCATAAAGATCTGGTATCTACATAAGTGGACATCATATTTAGGGTGATGTTGGCCACAATATTAACATTTGGTACATGTCAACATACAGTATGTAGATGCCAGGTCCCCATCATATGTACATTTTTTTTTCATTATTGATCATTATTTTAATATACTGTAATTTTTAGGAATATATAAATGTTATACAATTTTAAAATGAATAAAAACAGCAATACACTAAGGTTATGTCCCCCAATAACACTCTGTTTTTGTTTTTCATAGCATTTAACTCATTCACTCCCTTTGACAATGCTAAACGTTCAGTCCATTTTGACTGGAAGGATCACAGCGAGCCGGTCAAAATGGATTGCACATCCTGTGCCATCAATAGCAGCGAACGAGTTAAACGAGTCTCCTATATAGGTTTAACTGCTTTCAGTGTAGACAGCGAAACTGATTAAAATATTTTGGCATCCGTTTTGAAATTCGCGACACTTAATTGTCAACCATATTCTGATGATTTTTTTTGTTGGTTCATTGAAGACATAACTCACCGCTAAACAATTCCAGCTAGGTTTCGTGTAGACTATCAACTTTTTTTCATCAAATAATTAAATGTTTAAAAAAAAAAAAAAATAGCAATGATAGAAATAGCAAATGATATTTTAGTATCATGAGGGAAATTACGGTTTAACGTTTAATTCCAAATGAAATTAAATAGCATTTAAATAGCGAAAAATGTTTTTGGGGACTATACATAACCGCAAAAATAATGAAATAATAAAAATAATTAATAAATCCATTATTAAAAATCAATATATAAATACTTATTTCATCATACTTAGTTCATATAAACAGAATTTTAAAGGTAAGCTATTTTTGTTAATTTTACATTTAAGAAAGTACAAAGAACAATACACAGAAAGTTCAAAACAAGTTAAAAAAAAAAAAAGTTAAATGTTGCATGTGGAGCAAAAGCGATATAAATAAGGTGGAAAATTTCTTAAATATCTAAATATCTTAAATAGCTAAATCTATATCTCTCCCCCATTTGCGCTGTCATCCCCTAAACCAGTACTTCTCAAATAGTGGGGCGGGCCCCCCCCAGGGGGGCGCAGAGCAATGCTGGGGGTGGCGCATGTGACCTTGGGGAATCATACTAGAATAAAGTGATATTGCACATCCACTCAGTGGGTGGCAGTGTCTCTCTCATTTTCAGCATGTGCGCAATATTTTTGAACCAAACAAGAGCACACAGCACAGAGCACAGGAGATATGAAAAGCTACGACAAGGAAATATGACAAAGCGTATGTAGCATTTGGCTTTTGGCTTTGACTTTTAGAACAGTGGGAAATAAAAAAGGCCAGTCTGTTTACTTTGTCTAAAAATGTTTGCAGCGGACAGCAGGAATTATTTTTTTCTGCGAAAACTTGCCGAATATTGCCAACAATCCTCCTGCTTTGTCAGTGTTACATCAGTAAACCAGCGAGCACTGTCAGCATCATATAAAGTGGCATACCAAGTTGCTAAGTGCAAAGAACCTCACACTATAGGAAAGGAGCTGATACTGCCTGCAGCAAAAATAAAAACTGTCCCTCTGTCCAATGACATTTGTCGTTTTTGTTTTATTAATTTTTGTTTTTTCGGTCTAATTGTTTGGCATCTTGACCTCGTGAGTTAATTAAATCAAATTGATTAGCAACATTATTATTTATTGATTTGTTTTATTTTTCAGTATCAAACAGTCAAAAAAGTGGATGTGTTTTGTTGTTTTTTTGTTTTACACTTTTGTAAGTTGATCTATATTACTTTTTTTCTTTAATATTAAAAACACAGTGTTATGCAGATGTGTACTTCTAATAATAACAATTTTGTATACAAATGATTAGGGCTGCAGCTATCTATTATTTAGTAGTCGATTAATCGATGCACTAGTTAGTTCGAATAATCGAGTAATCGGATAAGGAACAAAACATTAAAATATCTGATCTGAGCACTCAAACGGTTTAAAAAAATAAAATAAAATGAGGATATATGTACAACAAAAGAACAATTGGCTAACTTACGTAACGGAAGTCCGCTAGCTTAAATGCTATAAAAATGCCAACTTTTTTTTTTTTTTTTTTAAACAAAGCTGTCTTAACAAATAGTTAAAACACATATTCCCACAAAATACATCTAAATATACCTTTAGACTAAATTACAAATGCATTAAAAAACATACGCTCAAAAAAAAACTTTGCTTATGTTGGTCTTAACAGCTGATTTAGCCATGTGAAATGAGGCAAATTAGAGGGCAGTGTATCCACCCTCCCCCCCAAGAAAAACTAAATTTATACTTTCAAAACAAACCATTACAACGCCGCTTTAATTAAACGAATACTCGAACAGCAAAATGTAATTTTAATATTTTTTCGTAATCGAATACTCGAGTTAATCGATTAATCGTTGCAACATGACAAATGATACTACAGTATATTTACAGTAGCGGTAGAGAGTTGGGGGGGGGGGGGGGGGCGAACGTTTACATCTTCCTGTGGGGGGTTATAACAAAAAATAATTGAGAAGCACTGCCCTAAACACTTAAAGAAATAAAGTCTCCCATGAAATTATCTATTGAATAACTAGTTGCTAAATTCTATTTTGGGCAAAAATAAACCAACAAAAAAGACCTGAAATGATTTATTTTTTTCAATCATTTGCACTAAAAAAAAATCAATTCAGAAAATGCATTTACCACCCAGGCCGCCCACCTGCAAGGTCAATAAATCTTTAGTTTAGATAACATAAATACTTTTATATTGTGATTGCCGCAAGAATAATAACGATCAATGTTATGCATCAACTCAAATTAAGCTTGTTCGGCCTTCCATAAGAGTCTCCAACATGTCCTTCGAGGCCTCCCTTTAGAGTAGAAATGACATAATAAACCAAAATAAAGGCCCGCCTCGCAGACCAAACAGCAAAGCCGAGCTAGCTTAGCGAGCATGCGGCAACAATGAAAAAAATCGCCACCGCGAACAAGCTTGGCGTGAGAGGACGAGATAGGAGCGAAGGACAGGTTCATTTCAGGGCCAGCCTGATAGCACACACAGCCGTATGCATGTGTGTGTGCGTTTCAGAGGGTTTGCACTAGCAACACATGAGGGGGCCGTAGCTGCCAAGCGAGGGAGATAAGAGACCAAGTTAATGCCGTCTGCCTTTTGTCTTCTTCACGCTCGCCCGCAACAAAACGAGCCAGCAACACCAGCTATATCAGGCCATCATTACACCAACACACAAAAAGAACACAAGGCCCCAAGCTAAGGTACAAATGCTAATGCATTACAATTAAAAATAGCCTAAACAAAAACATTAGCATACATAGCTAATTTGGTTTGTGACCACCCACACGCAGCTCATTAGTTCCCATTGACAGAATGGACGTCTAATCCAATTCAAATGAGAGAGTTAAAATGGAATTGATGTCAATTGGCCTCAATAGCACTGAAACATGATAATTTCATTAATTTCAACTGATGAGTTAATTTGTGAGGTAGAATTGTCATTTTACATTCAGGTGGTCAGATCACGAGTCATGTGTTTTCTGAATTACATTTGTTTGCCAACTTGCCACGTTGGGAGTATATTCGTGTGGCTCCTTTGATTCCGGAAAGAGCCACTGACTTACTGCAACTACTTTCACGGCAATTAGAGAGCATTACCGCAATTCCAATAAAAAGGCACTTTGAAAATTACATTACTGCTCCCTGAACACTTTCAGAAGAGTAGGAAGACCATCACATGACACGTAGGCCGCATTTAACAAAGGAGCTTTAGAAGTTAGCGGGCTAGCTAGTTAACGCTTTGCTACACAGAACACAACATGTCCTCGCTGGTCTCCTACCTCCTCCCCTTTTGACAACTTACACTTATCTCGTCTAGATGTCCCCTCTGTTCCCAGCTTTCCTTTCTTCCTCTCAAACCCTGAACCCGAGCCCACCCCCTACTTACTCCTGCCCCCTTTTTCCTTTTTCCCCTGCCCCACACGTACACACACATTGGAGTTCTTTTACTGAAAAGGTCTGGAACAGATTAAGAGTTGGAGTGCAGAATAAAGAGGCCTGGCTGAGATTCAAGTCTGTCTGGAGCAACAGCACAACGAGACCGTGCCTTCGCTGGGCCTCACGAAAAGGGCCAGGAGGGGGTGTTGGATGCTGGTGTGTGTGCGAAACAGCCGGCAACAGGCCTCTGTTAAAGGCGCTCTGCTGCTTTTCTCCTCCAAGCTCAAATTAGCTTTCATTATCAAAGCAGCTGGTCGGCGATCGGACACCTGCATGGCAGCATGGTTCTGCGTGGAGGAATATGTTCCATAACAGAGCAGCATTTTAGGGCTTTCTGCTGCAAGCAAAGGTCCTCAAACCGGGTAGAAAATGATAAATTAAAGGGACAGACAATACTTTATCACGTACACCCCAGTAGAAAAAAATAGTATTTAATTGAACATTTGAATTTCATTTTTCTGATGTGAAATAGAGGAGAAAAATGTTAAATAAAGGCCAATATTTCCAGGAAGTGGCCATCGTAAGTGATAGCAGCCATTTTATCAACGCTGGTATGATTGCCAACCAAATCCAGCTAGTGCTGCAACGATTAATCGATTAACTCGAGTATTAGTTTAGAAAAAAAGATTCAAATTAAATTTTGCTGCTTTCAGTATTCGTTTAATTAAAGTGGCGTTGTAATGGTTTGTTTTGAAAGTGTTTGCATTTAGTTTTATTGATTTGGGTGGATAACTTGCCCTCTAGTCTGCGTCATTACGCATGGCTGAACCCAGCTGCTCCCTGTTAAGACCAACGAAGCTAACTTTTTGTTTGAGCTAATGTTTTTTTTTTAATGCATTGGTAATTTAGTTTAAAAGTATATTTAGCATTTGTTAACAGCAGTGTAAAAAAAACAACTTTACTATCTTATAGCATTTAAGCTAGCAGACTTTTGCTACGTAAGTTAGCCAATTGTTCTTTTGTTGTACATAGATCTTTATTCATTTATTTATTTTTTTTAAAATCACATTTGGTGGTCAGCTCAGGTATTTTATTTTTTTTATGTTCCTTATCCGATTACTTGATTATTCGGACTAACTAGCTCATCGATTAATCGACTACTAAAGTAATCAATAGCTGCAGCCCTAAATCCAGCCCTTCCTCGTGACATCATTAATACTCATTATTACATGTCCCGAGCTAGAGTTTTCCAATGTGTATGGGCGTGGGTACAACTGGCATCACAAAATGGCTGCCCTCTTAAGCAATATCAAATTTAGTTTAAACAATATTTTGTCCATTATCAGCAGTCTAAGACTATTTTTGGTGGCAATAAAAAATAAAAATAAAAATAAAATCTGAACATGCTGTGCGTGGACGTCACATTTTGGGTTATATAGGCCACGCATTTATACTTATGGCGAAAAACACAGACGAGGCTGAAAAAGCAGTTTCTGCTCTTGCACTCCTCATTAAAAGAAACTGCTGCATTTTAAGCCAAAACAACTGTTGTGTTTGATAGAACAATACGTCTACATGCTGCCATAGCAGATTCTTGGTGCATTAAGCCCCCGAACTATTTTTAATTGGTCTGTTTTGCCCTGAAAATCCCCGCTTACAGATGTCGCGCAACCGGTTTTGTTTCAATCCAGCCATAAAACGAAGGTAATTAATTATATTTCTTATTCAAAATGTCTGTCATTTTTAGCATAGAATCATTAATTGATGTCCAATATTTCGTTTAAAAAAAACAACAACTTTGAAAAATTATTCACTTGCATATTTTAAACTTTTAGACAAATGACGTCACAATGAAAAAAATGTCTTTAAAAAAAGTCACAGATATCTACCTCGTAACTATTGCTTAATTTTTTTTTGTTACTGTCGCATTTTCTCCAATATGTTAGATGATAAATAATCAATCCAAACAAAGAAAAATTGAAAAAAAAAAAAAAAAAAATGTTTAAAAGGGTAAATGTATAAAGAAAATCTCGGCTACTCCTTGATGTCTGCGATTTCTGCATCGCGACTCTTGTTATATTACCATGTTTATCCCATAAAATCCCCCAAAAATCCGGCTGTGGCCATTCACAGCTCTGTCTTGACACTCAGTGATACATGCTACATGGAGTTTTTGGATCGAAACCGGGTAAGTACGCAATAATATCTCGTTAAAGTCATGGCGTCTGTAATTCTGCTCTCGCATGCTCTCACCTCCAGATAGGGTTTTGCTGTTTAAATTTTTAAATGCCCTCCTGTTCAAAATGTTTATACCCCCAGAAGACTGAGATTTTAAGCTTTCCAATGATGTATCACACATGCATATCGGACAATTTTGAAATTTCGCCAAATTGGGGGTCTCAGAGCAGAACTTCCAAGTCACTTGAGTGTTTTCCGCCTTATATATTTTGTTTGTATTATGTATGGATTCAAGATAATCTCTTTATTCATTCTTGAGTTACAATCACACTTGCAGGTGTTTATAATATGAAACAGAAGAGGTGATTAAATTTGGGGTTAGGGTTATTGGGTATTGAACTATAATTTGAAGCATAGGTGATGAAAAGAGAAATATTCATACCTAAGGGGACTACCCACTTCACCAAATATTGCAATGCTTTGAATTTGGCTGCTTAAAGGGGAAGTTCAGAATTTTTGAAATAAGGCTTAATCTTCGAGTTGGCGGGGGGTTAATTAGCTGGTGGAGTTGATGTCAACAAATTATGCGTATATTGTTAGTTATTTGTTGGTTTGAGGGCTCCGAAGTGGTTAAGCTAGCGTGAGTCAATGGTGCCTGCTTAGCATAGCAATAAAAAACAACATATGCACGCATGAGAATCACCAATTACCCATGCAATCAATAGTGCTGGCTATTTTTTCAGGATAAAGTTTTTAAAAACTTGCCATTGCATGTCAATAATTGTAGTATGAACAGCAACTTTTGTAATCCGGCCGCTCTGCAGGGAACAGGCTGTCTAGGCAAGGAGGGCGGCGGGATATCACATTGTTTTTTTCACCGCTGATTTTTTTTTGGGGGGTGGGTGAAAGGGACTACCCGGCAGACTAAGCACAAGTGGCCGAAGCACTCCTCTCTATTGTGGTCGCATTACGCGTCTAAAAATATAGTCCTTCAGGATGAAATGAATTACGGAAGTTCGGTGTAACGCTGTTTTGGCCGCATGCGTATTTCGAAAATTGATCTGCCTTTTGAATTTATTTGACTATGTTAGATATGTTTATATGTTTTTTTTTATTGGCATGCATCATTGATTTGCGCTAGCTTAGCCGCTACGGAGCTCTGAAAAATACAAATAACGGAAAAACTGCACACAATTTGTTGAAATTAACTCCACTGACTAATTAAACCTAACTAAAAGCTAACTAAAAGATTAAGCCTAAAGTCAAAATTCTGAACTTCCCCTTTAAGTGGAAGTCTGCTTTGGTTATTGCCACCAATAATAAGTTGATTGACTGTTTTTTTAGGGCTGTCAAATGATTAAATTTTTTTAATCGAATTAATCACAGCTTAAAAATTAATTAATCGTAATTAATCGCAATTCTAACCATCTATAAAATATGCCATATTTTTCTGTAAATTATTGTTGGAATGGAAAGATGAGACACAAAATGGATATATACATTCAACATACTGTACATAAGTACTGTATTTGTTTATTATAACAATAAATCAACAAGATGGCATTAACATTAACATTCTCTTGAAGTGATCCATGGATAGAAAGACCTGTAGTTCTTAAAAGATAAATGTTCGTATAAGTTGTAGAAATTTTATATTAAAACCCCTCTTATTGTTTTCGTTTTAATAAAATTTGTAAAATTTTCAATCAAAAAATAAACTAGTAGCTCGCCATTGTTGATGTCAATAATTACACAATTCTCATGGTGCTGAACCCATAAAATCAGTCGCACCCAAGTGCCATCAGAGGGCGACAAAACTCCAAAAAAACACAAGTAACAAGTCCATATGACCCTGAGCTGTCATTTTAATCTGTTTGAACGGGGCATGTGCGTTAATATTTATTTTATTTTAATAAATATTTATTTAATATAAATTTAAAATAATAAATATTTAATATTTAAATATTTTAACATGATTAATTTAAAAAAATTAATTACCACCCGTTAACGCGATAATTTTGACAGCCCTACTTTTTTATTTCATAGTTTTTATTTTTTTGCCTGCCATTGACAAAGATAGACGTCCAATTAATTCATAACTGGGAGTGCTGGCTGTAAATACTCACCTTTCAGTGTGCATTGACGACGCATTGACTAGCGCCTTCAATGGCAACCAATGAGTTAGAAGAGTGCACTATTAAGAGTTAAATACTTTGAGCAACATTCTTTCACATAACGTTAATGGATATTAGATGTCCCTTAAGTACTGTCCAAGGCGTTGTGTGGTGGCTCGTGAACAGTTAACATGGTGAAACTCACTATCAGGCGCCCGCTAGCCGTGTGCGTATTTGTGTGTGTTCACAATTAGTAAATCTTCAAAGCCGCCGTCTCCCCTCCCAGCTGCTCCGCTCCCCTTCCAACTGTTTTGGACTCGGCCTGCGTTCACTTACAAGACAGCTCCAACGCTGTGCTGACACAGAATGTGACAGTATTAAAATTGAACGCTTTTTGTTTTTTTTTTTTAATCACAAACAAGGAGTCCTGTCACTTATCTGCTAACCCCACAGAAAAAATCCTGTCAAACTTTAGCTTGGGTGTGTGTGTGCAATGCTGGTAGGATTAATGGCCAACTCAGCTGTTGTTCCAACACTAAAATGGTTGACAAAAGGTTAGGTGCTGCTTTAGAGCAAGAGCAACAAAGTGGAAGTAGGGGGGTGGGAGGACATAGAGGAGTCCAAATTAAAATCAAAGTAAAGGCCTTTTCACACTAGCGTCAGCCCAATGTGAAGAGCGGTACACAGCGAGCTCAAAACGTAGACTGATGTAATGGCTGTCAGGAAGTGAAAAACATTTACTATCGTCTCAAGCAGCAATGCGTTTATTTTTCATTGTTGCACAAAAAGAAGTGGCTTTTCCTATTTCAAGGAGTAGGGGGCATTATAATAGCCGTGTAAAGAGTTGTACTAGTTTATGTACGAGGGGCATTCAAAAAGTAATGCACTCAAATGCATTGCTCGTACAGGATTTTACCAATCTTGTTTATATTTGGCACAAACATGATAGGACACACCTTTTTGTGATTGTTATATGTGTTTTTCTTATTTTCAGAGTTTTAAAGCTTAAACTAGCTTCCAACATGGCTGCCCCTCTTGAAGCTCGTCAGAAACAAAGAGCTGCAATTGAATTGAAAATGGATAGGGAGAAACCCCTCTGAGGATTCACAACGGGCTAAAAATGTCCATAGACCAGGGGTGATGAATTAAAAATCCTCTGGGTCCGGAAATATTTTTAATGCTTGTATCTTTACGTGGCCATGCTGATAATTACAACATTCAAAAATGTAAATAAAATATTAAAAAAATAAATGTATAGTAAGTAATAAATAATATTTAATAATAATTTATTAGTAATAAATAATAAAGCGATCATATTGAGCCCTTAATTCCACTATTTTTTGAGAACAGATGGCAGAGTTCATAGGGAAACTTTGCGAAAAAGCTGCGTGCTTCGTTTCATAGTGCCTTTTCAAATGGCTGCTTTTTACAAGTTCGGCCATTCCTTACTACGCGGCGAAACTTCTACACAACGCTCAGCGCGCTTGCACATGCATGCGCACATCGGTTAGAAGCGGCGAGTACTCACAATTTTTGTTTTTATTTAGTTTTTTTAGAACCTTTTCATTGCCTGAAAAATACTTTTTGCATGTATTACCCTCTCATACTTTTAACCATTGTGGTTTTTTGTGTTAGCTTTGAAGCAGTTGACCACATTAGTCACATAGCGTATTTAAACCGTCCTTATTTGACATACAGTTAGTTTTTAGGGCTTTAAGGCCGCCAGAGCTGGAAGGAACTTCACATGAGGGAGGAGAGATGGTGTTTCCATGACGACGGGTTTGATGTTTTGCTTTCCATTTACGATAAATGTCCAAAATTTTCTCTTCAGAACTCACCAAAGCGGGGGTCGAGTCGTGGGTCCAGCCAGGAAGTGGTTTTGTTCTTGTGGTTGATGTAGTAAATTTCACCCTCTGATGTAATCGCTTGTTCCCAGCCTTCAGGGAGGGGACCTGAGGGAGAGCCGACAAGGCCGATGACGTAACTGCGTCTAATCATCTTTAAATTAACCTTTTGCTGGCGTGTATACTCATAGGCGGAGTTTGACTTTTGGGCCAGGGGGGGCACAACATGTTGATGACCCCAAAACGCAGTGTCAGCAATAAAATTAACTTACAAGAATGTTTATAATAATAAGTTGAAAATTACCTTTTTTTTTGTTACCCGTCATTCTTGAGTGGAATTCTAAATAAGGCTGCTTAGGACAGCTAAACTTTTCGCCAAGATCGTCATCCATTGACTATGGTATGCCCGCTGGTGTCGTGCCAATGTAGTTACCCCAGTCAAATATTATATCCCCTGGGCGGAACCATATGGAGGTAGATTTGTGTCCTCATTATTCGATTAAAAAAAATATTTCAGTTTGAAAGCAAAAATAAATTTGAAACTCAAAAAAAAAAAAAAAAAAATGCATTTGAAAGCCATTTTTCTTAGATTTTTTTTTTTTTTTTTTTTTTGATTGAAGCAACTTTTTTGATTGAAGTGATGTTTTGCGTTTGGGCCATATTTTGGCTAGGACATTTGGGTCTTTATTATTCAATCAAAAAATAAGTTGCTTCAAACAAAAAATGTATATTTTTTTAAACGAAAAATAACTTCAACAATCAAAAAAAAAAAAGAGAGAACAATTTCAATCATAGAAAAAAAAGTTTTTTAATACGAAAAAAATATTTGAGACTCAAATATTTGCATTTGAAAACTTAATTTTATAAGTTTTCTTTGATTTTAGCAATACTTTTTGTGTTTGGGCCATATGATGGGTAGGGCATTTGTGTCTAAATCATTCAATCCCCCAAAAACTTGCTTCAATTGTAAAAAATATTTTCAAACAAAGAAAAAAAATCATCTGAATAATAAATTGCCCTCCTCTATTTTTTTTAAAAATAATATGCAAAGAAAATGACCGTCTAAGGTGCTGGTCACATGATCTGTTTGAAAAATAAATTTGAACTATTATACAGTACAAACATCATTTTTTATCATTTTTGGTTGCCTTACTGCTTTACACCTTTTATATATAGAGGAAAGTCACCAGGGGGGGCTGGGCCCCCTGTCTCCCTCTTAAACTCCGCTTATGTGTATACTGACAGAAGATTAACTCATTGGCTCCCATTTACGATGAAAGAAGACGTCTAATTCATTTGAACTGGTAGTTCAAAATGGATTGGACATCTATCGCTGTCAGTGGTATTGAAATAATCATTCTTTGACAACCCTCCCACCCCTGATTCGCTCCCATTTTTTTTCCCATCCACAAAACCCGATTTAGACACGAGTGGCAATCTAAAGATACTTAATAGTAATCTGGGAGTCGAAAAACATGTCAGACAGGACCCGTCACGTTCTACGTTGGCCTCGACTCACTCGAGGCAAATTCCAAGAAGCGCAACCTCCAGCGAGCTAAGCTGAGCCTCGCTGACGTGTAGCGACTAGCGTGTAGTGCAGAAAGGCCCAGACAGTAGTAATCGAGTTCATGGAAATAATGAGCAAAATTTACGCAACCTCCACCCACAAACTCAAATCTGCTCGTTGAACCCGTTCTAGCCTTCTCGAGCACCGATTATTATTGTGATTGACTAATCTATATTAATGTAATGTATATTAAGTAATTCAGGGGTGTCAAGCTCATTTTGATTCGCGGGCTGCATTTACTGTTTGGCAATTAGATCTTATGTGGGACAGACGAGTTTATTTTTGGCAAAATAATTTAAGTCGCTGGCTGCCATTGACCGCACGTGATGGCAATGGCACTGAAAGATGAGCATTCAAGTTCAATATTAGTGAATTGGACATCTATCATTGACAATGGCAGGTAGGGGTGTGACAAAATATCGAAATAGTGATATATCGTGATACTTTGTATCCCAAAAGGTTCTCGATATGCTCTTGCCAAGAATCGAGATATCGTTTTAAAAAGGTGTCAATGTTTACAAAAAAAAACAAACAAACAAAAAAAAAAAAAGGAATCAACAAGTTGCTACCAAAATCTTTCACCATAATAGTGTCTCAGTTAACTATAAGGCTGCCATTGACGTTGCTCAAAGCCCAATCCATTTAGGGGCAGTTTACATGGCGACTCTGCGACACTATACCGCAATGACTGAGTAGCGGACTCGCCTCGCGTGCATATGGTGTCGGCAAAGACGAAAAATTCTGAATCCTGCCTCCAAAGTGGAAGAATCCGATGTCGGGGGGTTGAGGGGGGCTTCCTCGGCATGCATATCAAAGGCTCCTGCGGCGCGAGACCGCGCCGTTAACGTCACACGTACACGTCACATTGGGCGTGCGCAGCGGTGCTACTAAACATTAAAAGCGGCAAATATGGCGGAATGTTGGCTTTAATTTACTGTTTTAATAATATTTCTAAATTAAATATGTTGAACGTTTCAATTTTTGTGCCTTTTTGAACCAAAGGAAAATGACATTGCTTCGAGTGGGCGGGCATATTTTTTTCCCGGGCTGAGGGAGCTTGGTGGGGTCTAAATGCATCATTCTCTGTCGCTCTGTAAATCTGCACTGCCTCCTAGGGCCTGGCATGAATACTACATCGTTTTCATGCAACATTGTTCAAATGGAGACGCAAATGCAAATGCAAATTTGAAATTTTTTGTATTCTCGGAGAGTCACCATGTAAACAGCCCCTTAGACTGGGAACGTTCGTTCATTCGAAACCAGAGCATTCACAGTCATTATGTCCGATTTTCAGGGCATTTACAGGTTACTTGCTGTTCATTTTAGGGCGGGGGTGGCCAACCCTGGTCCTCGAGAGCCGCAATCAGCTTGTTTTCCATGTCTCCTTCCTCCAACACACCTGAATTAAATTATCAGGATTGATATCAGGCAACTGCAGAGCTTGCTGATGAGCTGAACGTTTGATTCAGGTGTGTTAAAGGAGTGAGACATGGAAAACAAGCTGGATTGCGGCTCACGAGGACCAGGGTTGGCTACCCCTGTTTTAGGGCATTTACAGGTCATTTCCTTTTGAGTTTGAGTCACTGCCTATTTATTTGGGTGATTCCCAGGTCACTTCCTGTTCTGCAACTCAAAATAAACAGGAAGTGACCCATAAAATGCCCCAAAATCAAAAGGAAGTAACTGAACATCAACAGGTAAATGACTTTAAATGGCCCAAAATTACCTCATTGCCTGGCATTGGAAGCCACTGACGGCCATAGACGTTCAATCCGTTTGACGAATGTTCATTCGCTGCCACCCTCCCAGTTCAAATGGATTGGAAGTCTACTAGTGATAAACTCATTCCAATTCACAGCAGAAGCTTGTTTTTTTCTGTTTTTTAGTTGTTTGCAAAATATCCTAGAATGATTTCCTGACCAATGTATCGATAATCGTTGTATCGCCATATCGTCAGATCATCGTTATCGTGAGCTTTGTATCTCAAATTGTATCGTATCGTGAGGTACCAAAAAGGTTCCCACTCCTAATGGCATGCATTTTGCATAATTTCCATGTCATTTTAAGATACTTACGGGTCACTGCCTGTAAATTTTGGATCATTTCCCCAAGATTTCTCAGGCATTTCCTGATAGCTACTTATTGATTTTGAGTCATTTCCAGGTTACTTCCTGTTGATTTGGTGTGATTTGGGGCATTTTGGGCCACTTTTTAACTCTGCCATTGACGGCGCTAGATGCCCAGGCCATTTTGTCAGGGCGGGGACAAATGGACGAATGTAACTGCGGATACGAAAGTGAACCAAGTGCACGCACTCGATCACACAAATTTACAGTTTTACTGTGCCAATGTCAAAATAAAAGCATGTAATTTTCGATATAAAATATGAATGAGCTACAGCAGGCCGGATTGGACCCTCTGCTGCTTTATTTGACACCCCTGATATACAGTGGGGCAAATAAGTATTTAGTCAACCACCAATTGTGCAAGTTCTCCTACTTGAAAAGGTTAGAGAGGCCTGTAATTGTCAACATGAGTAAACCTCAATCATGAGAGACAGAATGTAGAAAAAAAAAACGGAAAATCACATTGTTTGATTTTTAAAGAATTCGTTTCCAAATTATAGTGGACAATAAGTATTTGGTCACCTACAACAAGCAAGATTTCTGGCTGTCATAGAGGTCTAACGAGGCTCCACTCGTTACCTGTATTAATGGCACCTGTTTTAACTCATTCTCGGTATAAAAGACACCTGTCCACAACCTCAGTCAGTCACACCCCAAACTCCACTATAGCCAGCAACAAAGAGCTGTCGAAGGACACCAGAGACAAAATTTTAGACCTGCACCAGGCTGGGAAGACTGAATCTGCAATAGGTAAAATGCTTGGTGTAAAGAAATCAACTGTCGGAGCAATAGAAAATGGAAGACATACAAGACCACTGATAATCTCCCTCGATCTTGGGCTCCATGCAAGATCTCACCCGTGGCGTCAAAATGATAACAAGAACGGTGAACAAAAATCCCAGAACCACACGGGGGGACCTAGTGAATGACCTACAGAGAGCTGTGACCACAGTAACAAAGGCTACTATCAGTAATACAATGCTACGCCAGGGACTCAAACAGGGACTCAAATCCTGCACTGCCAGACGTGTCCCCCTGCCGAAGAAAGTACACGTCCAGGCCCGTCTGCGTTTCGCTAGAGAGCATTTGGATGATCCAGAAGAGGATTGGGAGAATGTGTTATGGTCAGATGAAACCCAAATAGAAGCTTTTGGTAGAAACACAGGAGGAAAAAGAATACCGAATTGCACCATGCCCTCTGTGAAGCATGGGGGTGGAAACATCATGCTTTGGGGCTGTTTTTCTGCAAAGGGACCAGGACGACTGATCTGTGTAAAGGAAAGAATGAATGGGGCCATGTATCGAGAGATTTTGAGTGAAAATCTCCTTCCATCGGCAAGGGCATTGAAGATGAGACGTGGCTGGGTCTTTCAGCATGGCAATGATCCCAAACACACAGCCAGGGCAACAAAGGAGTGGCTTCGTAAGAAGCATTTCAACGTCCTGGAGTGGCCTTGCCAGTCTCCAGGTCTCAACCCCATAGAAAATCTGTGGAGGGAGTTGAAAGTCCGTGTTGCCCAACAACAGCCCCAAAACATCACTGCTCTAGAGGAGATCTGCATGGAGGAATGGGCCAAAATACCAGCAACAGTGTGTGAAAAGCTTGTGTAGAGTTACAGAACACGTTTGGCCTCCGTTATTGCCAACAAAGGGTACATAACAAAGTACTGAGATGTACTTTTGGTATTGACCAAATACTTATTTTCCACCATGATTTGCAAATAAATTCTTTAAAAATCAAACAATGTGATTTCCAGTTTTTTTTTTTTCACATTCTGTCTCTCATGGTTGAGGTTTACCCATGTTGACAATTACAGGCCTCTCTGATATTTTCAAGTGGGAGAACTTGCACAATTAGTGGTTGACTAAATACTTATTTGCCCCACTGAAATGGACTAAACTGTAAACCTGAATGGGAACAAACACGATGAACAAAGAGAGGTTGGACTATGAGTACTATGTAACTGTAAATTCTATCATCATTTACTAAAGTAAAAGCAGATGTTTGCAAATATGTTATTTTGATTTATTTACATTCTGCTTTTATTGAGAACTACATAAACTGAGAATAGTATTAAGAGGCTCGACGAAGAGAATTTGTATAATTTTTAAGTACAGGTCTCAAAAACGATTAATCGGCTATCAAAGTAGTTGTTGATTAATTTGATAATCAGCTGTCGATTCGTCAATTCATCGTAGCATCACCATTTGAACCAAAACTTATTATAAAACATTTAACACAAATTTTTGTTTGAAAAAAAAATAAAAAAATTCACATTCAAAAACAAAACTGAATTAACAGTAATAACACACCACTGGCCGGGTTCATTAGGTTCTGCTGCTGAACTGGCACGGAGCTGGGTGGCGGAGCCTGGTTCATCTGGAGCAAGGCCTTGCGGGGGTCCTGCCAAGTGGTGGTCTGATCAATGTGGCTGTAAAAAGACAAAAAGATAAGAGTCAGTTTAGGGAGAATTGAAAGTGGAGGCTGGGCACGTGCGGGAACCGATGAGTCAGTCGGACAGAGAGCTTTCAACTGGACAATGGGAGTTATTCGGCAAGCGACCAACATCAGCTTACATACGCCTGGAAAACATGTTTGCCTTTAATTCTCGGGAAATCGGCAGAATGGAGAAAAGCAGTACAGCGGTAAGCGACTGTTTCAACAGAGTGCAGTGAATGGTTATGTTTCAGTGCCATTAATGGCGATAAAAGTCCAATGCATTTGAACTGGGATGGGCTGGCAACAACCATTATTCTAATAAATTGGACGTTTATCAACGTCAATGGCAGCCGATGCATAAACTTGTCTACACACCCGGATTTCATACAAGACCAGTCCTAGGCATTCCTGTTAAAACATGTAACAGATGTATTGCACGTGTCTTTCTTTTTATAATACAAAAATTGCAGACTTTAAAACTAAAATCAACTAATTTTTTTTTTTTTTTTTAATTTTCAGTCCCCCTTTTAAAAACAATTGAATAATTATTGAACAATTTCCATTAGCTTATGAGTCAGAAGGTATCATTCAATTTGTTGCCATATGTATATGAGGTAATCATATCAGCTCCCATTTACAATGCCCGTCCGAGGGAAACCATAACTACAATAAAATAACTACTATAAATAAAATTAGTTCAACACCACTGACGTACTGTAAAAATACATCATTTATAGTGAATATAGGGCTGCGGCTATCGATTATTTTAGTAGTCGATTAATCGATGAACTAGTTAGTTCGAATAATCGAGTAATCGGATAAAGAACATGAAAAATTTAAACACCTGAGCTGAACCTCAAATGGTATTTAAAAAAAAAACAAAAAAAAAAAATGAAGAACTATGTACAACAAAAGAACAATTGTCTAACTTACATAGCAAAAGTCCGCTTGACTAAATGCTATAAAATGTTAATGTTTTTTTTTTTTTTTTTTTTTTACAATGCTCCTAACAAATGTTTCAGACACATATCCCCACAAAAAACGACTAAATATACCTATAAACTAAATTATGAATGCATAAAAAACATTAGCTCAAACAAAAACTTAGCTTACGTTGGTCTTAACAGGGAGCAGTTGGATTCAGCCATGTGAAATGAGGCAGACCAGAGGGCAGTGTATCTTCCCTAATCAATAAAACTAACAATTTAAAAATAAACCATTAAAACACCACTTTAATTAAACGAATACTCGAAGCAATAAAATTTAATTCAAACATTTTTTTCTAATCAAAAACTCGAGTTAATCGATTAATCGTTGCAGCACTAATTGAATATGATCAAATTTTTCTGCCAATACTTTGTAGTGTTTTTTTTTTTTTATATTTTGGTAGCCTAACATGTGTATATTAAAAGATGTTTTTGTAATTAGATGTTGAGAACATTTGCATTTGTAAGGGCTGGGAAATGAATGAAAAGCTTAATCATAATTGTTTGCTAGGGTGCCTTGCGATTAATCAAATCACAAAATCCGATAAATTCAAAATTACGTTTGTCAACACCACATTTATGCCATGTTTAGAACAAATCAAACTGAAGGCTTTACTTCTTTGTTGGCTTTGATGTGTATGCGCGATTAAATAATTAACTGCGTTAATTTGCAAGTTAAATTGCTAACTTGCCAAGCCTAAGTATTGTAGTGCTATGATTCCTGCCACTCCCATTAGAAAACAGAACTGACCCTGACCGTGTTATTTTTCTTGGCAATAATACTGATAACTGGATCATTTTGCCCACAACGTCCATGATGTTAAATTTCCATCTCTGGATCCAAAAAAGCCTACTGGCGTCAGTGCTTGGCTGCGGTAGGAAAAGGCATGCGTGGCCTCAGGTGAGGCGCCGTCTCCAGGCTTTGAAAACAACAAGTGAAGGGCGGAACATTGTTTCTGCATCTATTTGATGGCTCCTCTCTGCCTGGCAGCATGGGGGGAGCCGTAGAAGCTTTCGGGGAGGATTGCGGTGGGTGTCGTGGGTATTGTGTCGCATTCTGTGAAGGCATTGATAATTAGTGCTTTGTTGGTACTTGTTGCTCGATTAAGATGGAAAGCTAATACAGGAAGCCCTCCTCTCCCGAGCAGGACCCTCGCTATAGAGGGAGGGTCAGTCCCAGGGCTCAACGCAGGGGGTCCTTCTTTATTTTTTTTTTCTTTCCTGGAAGCCCCCTCGGACACTGTGGAGTGTCAGGGGCTTTAACAATCTGGCGCCACATTTACAAAGCTTTCACCTGCTTGACAAAAGCACAGACTGAGCTACGACCTAAAACCCCACACCATTCACATGTTCTTTTTTTTTTTGTTGGGACCCCCATCAGCTCAAACAAAATAGACGGAAGATTCAGGCAGTTTGTTTACATCGGGGACGCAATTTGTGTGTTTACAACATGGCCGACTAGCTAAAAAAAACGACTGACTAACCAAGCACTTAGTTGGTCTGGGAATTTTTTAAGGATGCAACATGTGTGTTTTCAACAAGGCCGACTAGCTAAATAACAAACTAACTAAACCAGCACTCTGCTGGTTAGGGATTTTTCTTAAGGATTGCGCTCCTGTGTTTACAACACGGCCAACTAGCTAAACAACCATTTAACCTCTAACCAAGCACCTGGTTGGTGTGGGATTTTTTAAAGGAAGCAACTGGTATGTTTACAACATGGCCGACTGGCTAACTAACGACTGACTAACCAAGCATTTAGTTGGTCTGGGAATTTTTTAAGGATGCAACGTGTGTTTTCAACAAGGCCGACTAGCTAAATAACAAACTAACTAAACCAGCACTCTGCTGGTTAGGGATTTTTCTTAAGGATTGCGCTCCTGTGTTTACAACACGGCCAACTAGCTAAACAACCATTTAACCTCTAACCAAGTACCTGGTTGGTGTGGGATTTTTTAAAGGAAGCAACTGGTATGTTTACAACATGGCCGACTGGCTAACTAACCATCTCTTTTGCCTTGTTTTGATGTTTTAGCATTGTGCTGAAATTTGTCAAGGCAAAATTTTATTGGCAAACATATAACATTTTACAGGTCGCTTTACTAAGTGAAATTTAAAACTTTTAATGAGCTTTTTAGGGCTGTCCCTGTCCGGACTGTCCGGACCCCTGGCTGGATAGACGTCCTCGCTGCTTCCCCCGTCTCATCTGGCTAGATGGACCTCTTCTTGCTCCTTTACTCCACTGCATTTTTACGGACTGTAACTTCGCGTGCTAATTCCCATTAGCAGTTCTGGGGTTCCTGTCTATCCGTCCTGGGAGTGGATCTCTCCTGACTGTGGTACTCCCTAGGGGTGGGCGATATGGCCTTAAACACGTATCACGATAAATTGAGCAGATTACCTCGATAACGATAAATGACGATAAAGTCGCCCAAGCGGACTGTTATATAATTTGAAAATCTGAATCAATGCATGAAATACAGATTAACAGTTTCTTGTTGATTTAGTTACCAGCATTCAATTTGATATATTTAACAATTGTACATGCAGTCTAAACATTAAGTTTATTAAAATGTATTGTAAACAATAAGAATTCAAGTATGAGCATTTATAACAGCGTGTAATGCTTGAACAATGTACATTGTCAAAATCAATATGCCTGTGCAAACATGTCATTGTAACACAAATGACTTGCAGCTTGAACAGTACACTTCAAAAAGACAATTTATTGTTAATGGCTGCTGTGACATAATTATTCAATACAAGTGTTTACTTTATAGTTTCAGGCCCCCCCCCCCCCCCAGTGCATTTCTTAATATATGCACGCATACATGAACCCCCAAACAGACAGACAGACACACATTAAAGCTATATTGATCTTCTGCAAGTGAAACACTTAAGATTTTATGATAGCAATAATGACACAGAATCAAGCACATACAGAAAAATAGCTGGGGCCATTTCTCGGCCATATTATAAGTTTCACCGTTGGATTGTGCTTTATGCTGAATGCTTTACCATCAAAAAAGCTATCAGAGAAATCACACACAGTCAGATACAAAATAACGCGACATAGTAATTCCTAGATGCAGTCCGTGCCCAATCCACTCATTAAGTTCAGCATTTTCGACAAGGTTAGAGCCGCTATCCGACTCCATCACGTTCATTTTTAGCGTTAGCCGCTAGCGGCCGCTAGCGTTAGCCGCTAACGTTAGACTGGCCTGGCTACCAGTAGAAAGCACTGAAAGCACCATCTCCGGAAATCGTGAGAATAAGGGAGGACAGCGGGTGAAAGCCCGTCTGGATGCCACCAAGAGTCTACTAAATGTCGGGTGAAAGTTTGGCGAACCTCCCTTAAGCCACACTCCATCACGTTTTGCTTGTAGCGTTAGCTGCTAGCGTCTAGCGTTAGCTTACCGGGCTTCTGTTTGATTGGCTTCCTGATGATCACGTGACTCCCTACGTAAGTACATTGAGTTGTTTCTTAAAGGGGAATGAACATAGACGAACAACACAGAGTCAAAGCGGGATGAAAAGCCTATTTTCTTGTTTTGTTAATTTACCGAATTTACCGACATGGTCAAAATTACGTCGGTCATCGTGAAGAATTTCGGTGACGGTAAATTTTCGGTTTACCGCCCAGCTCTAGTACTCCCCGAGGTTTCTCATTTTTCTCCCAATTGACTCTGGAGTTTTTGGAGTTTTTCCTTGCCGGCATGGAGGGTCTTAAGGATAGGGGATACCCAGGACTTGAACTGTATCTATTCATTTTTGTTGCTTCATTTCTAATTTTGTATCATATTGCCTCTGGAAAGCCCTTTGAGACATCTGTTGTGATTTAGGGCTATACAAATAAAATTGAATTGAATTGAATTGAATGAGGGCACTTAAAACAGAATTTAATGCTAAATTACGCAGCCAACCTCGAAATAAATAAATAAATCACAAACCTTTAAATTATTGGAAAATTAAGTAAATTATGAAATTTAAGAATTTTTAAAATCTCACATGGACCCTGTTTTACCTTGGATTTATAAAAGCAAATACTTATTTCATAGCTGGTTTAGCTTGACTTGTTCACTGTCTGCCATTGACGGAGATAGACGTTCAATCTACTTGGACTAGGAAGTGCTGGCAGCGATGATTTTATCGAACGATTGCTTCCAGACCTTCCTAGTTCAAATGAATTGGATGTATTGTTGTTTTCGTCAACGATGACGATAACGAAAATATTTCGTCGCCAATTTCTTTAGGACGATGACGAGCTAAAAACGTAGCTTGGGAGACTAGAACATAACGAGACGAACGGCAGCATTCGTCTGACGAGACGAAAAGGCAACATAGTTTTTTCCTATGTTCACAATGCGTATCATTTTCATATTGTAGCGTTTGGGTCGTGTGACTCATGTGAAATGTGCTGCGCCTCTCCCTAGCTCATCACCGGAGTTTTGCATATGTTTCAAGCTAGGCTGCGCTCAATCTTGCTTGTTTTGAAACACATGGTAAGATTTGTTTTCTATTCTTGACAAGAGAGAATATGCAATGTTGCTTTAGCCTTTAAAGGTCTTTGTTGAGTGATTGTCACACACTAAATGTAACTCATTGCGTTAGCATAGCATTTACGTGAGCATTAGCATCAACTTTAGATTCCCGAGCATAGTCTTACCGCTCAGACTATTTAATTATTATTTTTCTTTACATACAGTCCATGGCTTCTAGGTGGGTTTAATTAAAAATAATGTACAGTGGTACCTCGACATGCGATCAATTCGACACACGATCTTTTCGACGTCCGACGTAAAATTTGACTCGCCATTTGTTTCTATATCCGACGACATGCTCGAAATACGACGACATGACAGCACCGCAGACGATCGCACGGCGGATTTTCTTGTGTGAGAAATCAACACAGGTTTCAAAAAGGTTGGTACAGGTGGTAAAACAAGGATATTATTATTATTATTATTATATTGTTCTCATTTTTATTTATAACTTCTTTGTTTTGCTATGTGTAATTGCCATTTGTAATAGTACCAGAAGTATTTATTAAGGAGTTAGTGTAGGATTTGGGGCTGTGGAATGAATTAATGGAATAATAATGTATTCCTATGGGAAAATCCTCCTCAGCATACGACCATTTCGACTTACAAACAAGGTCCTGAAACGAATTAACTTCATACGTAGAGGTACCACTGATTTGCTTTTCCTGCTGACTGTGTATTTTCAACACGAAGTTGGAGTGCCCTTGTAGACCGGGGTGGCCAACCCTGGTCCTCGAGAGCCACAATCCAGCTTGTTTTCCATGTCTCCCTCCTCCAACACACCTAAATAAAATTATCAGGATTGTTATCGGGCAACTGCAGAGCTTGCTGATGAGCTGATCATTTGATTCAGGTGTTGTAGCGTCTACAAGAGGGGTGGCCAACCCTGGTCCTCGAGAGCCGCAACCCAGCTTGTTTTCCATGTCTCCCTCCTTTAACACACCTGGGTTAACACACCTGGATCAAATGATCAGCTCATCAGCAAGCTCTGCAGGAGCCTGATCACAATCCTGATTATTTGATTCAGGTGTGTTGGAGGAGGGAGACATGGAAAACAAGCTGGATAGGGGCCCTCGAGGACCGCAATTGGGCACCAGAGCCCTATAATATGTGCTTGTCTGTATATGTTCATTCGAAATTGTTGGAAACCTTTTTACATTTTTGGACGAAAACTGCATGACATTCCATCGAATAAAACTAGACGACGATGAACACATTTTGAAATGACTAAAATATGACCAAGACTAATAAGTATTTTCGTCCAAAAGACTAAGACACAAATTAAAAGGGCTGCCAAAAACAAGAATGATTGGACGTCTATCTCCGTCAATGGAACTGGAACATGATCATTCACTACTAACCCTCAATTGAAAATCAAACTGAAGCGTCATCAGATTGTTAGTTTTCACTTCAGCCGTAATCCCAACCTGCCCATCAGTCCCTGAGTCCCAGGGGGCCAGAGAGCGAGAGGTCCTGACTCAGCACTCCTCCTCCAGCCCCCCGCCCCAACCCCTACTACCCTCCACTGCACAATGCAACCCATTTTGAAGCCCCCCTCTTGTTTATGCTTTACTGATCAAAGGAGCTGCCAAATCCCTGACCTCCCTCCCCTTCGCGGCCCTCACACACACGCACACACACATAGCAAAGCAAGCAAAGTAGCTGGAACTGCTCAGACTGAAGGGGCCCCCTTGAGAAAGAGGGGTCACAGAGAGCGGGGTGATACAACTGTCCAATAGAGAAATGGGCTGAAAGAGGGAAAAAACATCCAGGGATGCTTTTTACCCCGCGTAACATGATTGGCTGCCCGAGTTGCCGGGGTCCCGTTATACTCCTCCCTGCCACCCTTTTTCCCACTATGGAAACTATGACATTTATTATAAGGCGGAAGAGAATGGCGGTGAAACAATGGGGTGAGGGAAGGAAGTTTTAATAAGTTTTAATACCTACAACTAGAGATGTCCCGTGCCGATCGATCGGGTACGATCACGTCATTTTCAAAGTATCGGAATCGGCACAAAAATATCGGACATGCCTTTTTTTAATATATATATATTTTTTGATTAAATCGTTTCCTAATTGTATTTAACGTTACAGACATAATGTGTTACACTCTTCCAGAGTCTTTAGTTTAAGCTTAAGGTAGGGTTATCAAATGTATCGCATTAACGGCGAGAATTAATATTTTTTACATTTATCACGTTACAATATTTAACGCAATTAACGCATGCGCTGCACGACCCACTCACGCATTGTTGCGTTCAATCTATAATGGCGCCGATTTACCCATACAGTATATAGAGCTAAAAGGCAGCGTAAAATGAGTAGAGTGAATTTTGGCAGTCTTTGGGGCCTTTTTTTTTTAAATGGCTAAAGCCTTACAATCCCTCTACCAACGATTAGAATAATCATGGGAAGCAATGTGGGGAAGAAAGGTAGTAGTTGATCTTTTTCTTAACACCCTATGTTATTTCCCAACGCAGAGAAGATATATCAATTGGTACCACGACGCACAGTCATGGTTGCACTTCCCATCATGCATTTGGGCAGAAGTTAAATGGCTACAGTATCATTTACTGAAAGCTCAACAAATACACTAGATGGCAATATTTAGTCACAATATACAAAGTCACATTTATCCTTTAAGAATTACAAGTCTTTCTATCCGTGGATCCCTCTCACAGAAAGAATGTTAATAATGTAAATGCCAACTTGAGGATTTATTGTCATAATAAACAAAAACATTACTTATGTACTGTATGTTGAATGTATATATTGTCCGAGTTTTATTCATTTTTTTCTTAGTACATTGCCAAAATGTATATGATCGGGAAAAATTATTAGGAATGATTGGAATTAAATCGGGAGCAAAAAAAAAAAAAAGCAATCGGATCGGGAAATATTGGGATCGGCAGATACTCAAACTAAAACGATCGGGATCAGATCGGGAGCAAAAAAACATGATCGGAACAACCCTACCTACAACTACAAATGTTTATGTTTTCCCCATTCTTTTCTTCCCCTTCAAGTCATTTTAAGAACTCGGTTTCCAAAGTCTGGCCCAAAGGCCATAAGTGGGCCTTTTACAAGATTTTTATTGGCCTGAACATATTGAAATCTCACACTTAAAAATAATAATATGAACAATAAATTCAAAGTTAAATCAAAGTTAAGAGATCAGACTTTGAAAAGAAAGAAACATGTTCTGCAAGTTGTCACTTTTTTTTTTTTTTTAACTGTAAGCTAAATGAACCCTTTCATGCATGTTTTTATTACATTAATTTTGGAGAAAGCAACTGTTGAATAGCTGTCCCTTATGATGACCGCTGTTCCTAAAAAGGTAAAGATCATTTTTATGCGATCATTTTAACCTTTTTTTGTTGCAAAGATAAATGTTTTGGAAGTTTGAAAAATTTTGTCAACCTTACTTCCCCAAAATTCACTTACAAAAAGATCATAATTTTCCATATTTTAAATAATTTGTCAATGCAAAGTCTAGTTCACTGATTTTTGTCATGTGACTTTATTAGTATTTCACCGTCTAGTTTATTCAATGTAAAACCAAGTTTAAAGACATATGTCGTGTTTTTTTTCCAGCTTAAACTAAATATTTGATTATTTTGAATTAAATTTTTAGAAAAGCTTACTCAAAGTTTGTCAACCTAATTTCCCCACAATAACTTTTAAAGTGGAAAAATATGATAATTTTATTTTTTGTTTTAATAATTTGTTCATTCAAAATTATTTATGAGCTTTTGTGTTGGACATAACATTTTAAATTATCTTTAACGGAAAACTAATGGCATTTTTTTAGTTAAACTATAAATATTTCAGAATATTTATAGATTTTTTTTTAATATTACAAGCAACAACACAATCTTTTAACATAATATTTTTTACAAAATATAAATCAACTTGATTATTTTTTGAAAGCACATTTATACTTTATAACTTAACATATTGCTTCGTCATATGCCTCAAAATTAAGATTCCAACTTATTTTCTCAATATCTTATTATTGACCTTCCGATCAAATCATTTGTTGCATAAATCGACAAAGAAGTTGATGATCAAAGGAATTAGTGATTAAATCCAATATTTTCCGCCTCACCGGTAGTCTGTATTGAAAACATTTGGTAAATCGGAGAGCGGGTCAATGAGTTACAAGCTCCCGGTAATTCATCACCAGGCTGTAAATCTAAAAGATAATCCATTCAAACTGGCCCGATATGGCTTGAGCTGGATGTCGCTTCCGGCGGGCCAAACATGAAACAAGAAAAACTTGGTGGCAACTGTAAGGGTGTGGATATTGCACCAGTTGCTGTGAGTAATTGATCCTCAAACCCAGACTGGCCGCAACTGCTCAGTGCTGTCTTTACTCGAATGTGGTGGGGGGCGGCACCCTTCCCCCAACCTCTGTTCCCCCTGGGGCCAAACACCGGCCGCTGCCTAACAAATCAATTTTAGCTTCAACTTGTCAAGTTAAGGCTTTACATTGAGTGTTATCTTGGTACATATCAATTGTAAATAGTAGTGTTGTCCCGATCACATATTTTTGGGCTTGAGTCCAGGTCACGTGATTTTTGAGGACCTGCCGATAACAAGGACCGATCCCATACCTTGGTAATTTTTTAACTTATAACAAACTGTTTCTTTTTTTCGTTTCTTTTGACAATATCCTTTGTGTATTTGATTATATTGTTTCTTTGTAACCATTAAAAAAAATAAAAAATCCGATCCTTTTTTTTTTTTACCCGATTCCAATCTTATAAAAAATGTACAAAACACACGTTTTTAAAATTTCTTTTGACAATATCCTTGTACATTAGAGGTGTAACAATTAATCGATTAATCGACAACTGATCGGTTAGCAAATTAATCAACAACTATTTCGATAACCAATTAATCGGTTAGGACAGCCTCACGTTAAACTTGTCTGAACTCTTGAAATTATAACAGATAACTTCTGATTTCTTCATTATATGTTTAAGTCAAAGTAGCACATTTTTGTTTTTTTGGAAAACAACAATTCACAATTTTGCCAATTTTCAGATATCTTACTATCTAAACTAGCCTCTTAATTAATAACTAATAATAACTACCGTAATTTCCCGAATATAACGCGCACTTTTTTCCCCCCAAAATCAACTTGTAAAATCATGGTGCACATTATAAACGGGTACAGGGATGGAGACAAAAATATAAATATATATTATATAAATGTACAGACCGATTTTTTTTTATTGACACGGCCATGTTGTGTTGAAGAAACGTATGCGGCCATCCGTTGCAGACCATTACGCTACGTGACGTCACCATTTAGTTTCGGTCGTGGCGAGCTAGGGAAGGAGTCGGAGGCGGAGTATCAAACAACGGAGCTAATCCGCGTTGCTTTATTGACATTTAGGCTGCAACATAATAGGGTAGCAATGTCTGTCTCACATGCAACCCGCGGAATATAACTATCTTTCCGGCTGTTCCCTCAACAAAATACCTCCCCCGGGAACTATACAACGTGCCAACATAAGTTCCGCCGGTGAATTCTGTTATAACTCATTACACGGTAATACTTCACTCTGATTGGTCGAATTATTTCATCCGTGTTAAATTCAGCTTTCTTCACTCTTCATAAAGCACATAATTTAGTTTCTTGAACTCATTTGAGTTAACCTTTATTGCAGCTCCGCAACTCGGACCGTAACAAATGTAACACAACACAGACTTTCTGTGTATGTCAACTATATCTGTCCCTCGGGAAACTCAAACCCAAATAACAACTCTTGTTAGTCTACAGCGATGCGCGCTTTCGGTTTTCCGACTTCTAGCCTCACTTTTATTTTACCGTATCTATCCATGGAAGAAACATTTATTCATCATGATGAAACGAGCAAGTTATACAGCAGCCTTTAAAAGAAAAGCCACATCTATTTTATTTTTCTCCTGGATTCTGGTAAGTTAGAGAAGTTGTCAAATCATATTATTACGTACATATTGTCAGTTTACGGTAATGTTTTGAATTACCACTGTGCTATGCTTGTGCTGTGTTTCACCAGTCAGTAAAATGACATTTCTGTATATGTAGACGAGCTCTGTTTTCTTGTATTCCTCTATTCATTGGTGCTAAAATTAGGGTGCGCGTTATAAAGGGGTACATTAATTTTCCCTAGAAGTGAATTTGGGGTGCGCGTTATACACGGGTGCGCCTTATATTCAGGAAAGTATGGTAATCGTTTAAAATGGACTCATGAATTAGTTGCCAAAGAATTTGATAATCGATTTTTGCCAGCAGCTATGAGCAGTCCCATTTGGGTGCTTGTTTGTATGGAATGTGAGGCTGCACGCGTGCGTGCCAGTGATTAGAACGAGAGAGAGAGAGAGAGAGAGAGTTCACAGTTACACTCAGGTTAGGTTGCTGAACCAATTATATTACGAAATGCCAATGAGTTAGATTGTAATTTTTGTGTTGTTAGATCCTGTGTGCCGTCAGAGGTGAGTAAATGAAGCCAATTGTATTGTTAGTATTCTTTGTTGATGAGACGTTACTACATAGCATGGAGAGCTAAGTTAGTTAGTGATTATGCTAATCAAAGTACTACTAGTCCGTTTGTATTATATTTTGGAGAAGCATATTGGTGCTTGTTATTGTTAGGTAGTAAAGTTGTCTCATTTCTTTTTGTAAAGAACCCACACACATAAACCCATATTTAAAAAAACTTTGTCTCAACACAAACTCCCATTCAAACTGTAAATTGAGTGTTTTTTGTAATGGGATTTGTCTTTATTGTTAAACTGGTTAAACTAGAAGGTTTTCGAAAAAAGTGACACTTATCCGATTAATTGTTTAATCGGCCGATTAATTGATTATATTAAAAAAATCGTTAAATAATAATAAAATCTTGATCGGATTGGGTACATCCCTAATGCTTATATGTCTTGATTATTTTTAGAGGTGTGCAAAATTTCTGATTCTTAGATTATTCGCGATTTGGCCGTGGAAGATTCGAGAACAATTGACAAACATCCAAATTCCAATTATTGAAATATGCCAAGTAAAGCGGAAGTACAACACACTCAGCGCGCCGCGCGGTCTTCGGGACGCAATGAGGAACGAAGCGAGAGTAGCTAAACATCATGCTTCTCATTACCCGGCCCCTCAGGTAATGCCAATGCTCAACTCACGGCTCTAGCTCAACTCATGCCACGAGATAAAAAAACACAACAACATACCTGACTGCTGCCGAAAAGCTGCTACAAAGTACATCAACATAATGTTACGGTAGATATCATTTATATAGGACTAGATGCAATATAGATTCGGTAGCGTTATCAGCACATCTACAAAAAGCTAGATACGGGTGTTAGTAAACGGCCGCCATCTTAAAGCAGTACACTTCCCTGCAAGGCTGTTGTAGCGAACCTTCCAAGCAAACCTAATTAACTTTTTATCTAAAATACTCCTAAATCGGTAAAATATTGACTTGAATCTATCTTTAAAATAGTTTTAAAACTTTCACGTGTCGAAAGTAGACGAAAGGGAAATTATGGAATAACGGGAGCAATTTTAACAACTTTAACGGTTGATCCACAACATTAAATTAATTGAATGTAGGTTAAAGCTGCTGATACAGAATGGGGAATGGAGTTTTTTATTCACTGTTATTTTTGTATATTTGTTTACTGCTATATGTTAACTTGATACTGAAATAGTAGTTCGGTTTAGCCTGAGAGTACTTTTGAACAATTTTGGAACTAATGTACAAAACATTAAAAAAAAAAAATAGGAAGGGGGTGCATCAATAATCGTTTTATAATCGAATCGGAGCCTCTGAATCGTAATCGTAATCGAATCATTAGGTGCCCAAAGATTCCCAGCTCTAATTATTTTGTAGATGTTAAAAAGTATTTGAACTGGGAAGGCTGGCATTGAGTAATCAAGTTTCACTGCCATTGACTGCGATAGACATCCAATCTATTTTGACAGGGAGGGCTGGAAGCTATTGATGAGTTGATACTTAAAAAAAAAAAAAAAAAAAAAAAATTTTAAACGATCTTTTCCACCCATTTCCATTTGATCACTAGTAAATGCTAAATTGGCTTCAATAAGGAGTTTCAGCTTGTTGGCTAACTTTAGGTAATTTGTTCGGATATGCTGACAAACACAACACTGATCACATGGAAGCAGACTTACTTTGGCGGCGGATGAAAAGCCAGTGTTGTGCCATTTTTGTCCACTCAAAGGAGTGCTTGTTGTTGACAAACAGCCATGGAGAATGAAGTCATGATTTTTAACCCCTCAGCACCCATGTTCTAGTTTTTTAAAAATTATGGCCCCATCATCATCAAAATAGATTGCCATTATGATGCTCATTTGAGTTGTCATCACAGTCTCGTATGGCTCAGCTGAGCCTAAAGCAATGACTCTTGATTTTCCCGGAATCTTGACGTGTCCTTGACGGATAGCCCACTTATCAAGGTAGCGTTTATTGTCCGGGTGTTATTTATAATGTCCTGCTGAGAAGCCTGACGGACTGTTTTCATCAAGGCTATCTGTGATTTATTCAGTTGCTCAGAGCTACAGAATCATAAGGATAGAAAACAATGGCCGAGTCAGTGAGTTGAACCAGATTGAACATCCAAAAGTAAATTTCGGTCATGAAAAATGCTAGAAAGGGCGGTTCCAAGGTTTCAGAATCAGCTCACAAAGTTGGGTTAAGCCGGTGACTAAAGAGCCCACCGAGGGGGACCAGATGTAATCAAGCCCCAAAGATTGGGATGACCACCTCGGCTCTGGTTTGGCTGGGGGATGCCTGGTTGCCTCTCTATCAGCAGGACATCATCAAGAGAGATTATTGGGGCAACCTCCGTGACCCCATTGTGGCTTTAAGTTTCCCTTTGAAGAGACGTTTGTTTCGACAAGATGTGGCTAAAAAGGGGGGATTGTGGGGCTTTAGCCCCGCTGCTGTTATTCCCACAAATCATGTGTTTTTGTCAGCTTAACAGGTCGTTATAAGGTGTTAGTTGATCGAACACCATTTATTTATTTAATTTATTTATATCGGACACCATTAGACATGTGCTGGTTACCGATTTCAAGGTATACCGTGGTATGAAAACATCACGGTTTCAAAACCACTAAAATTTTGGTAACACTTTACAATAAGGGTCCCTTAATTAACATTAGTTAATGCATTTTTAGACAATAACTAATGTTTAAGTAACATTACAATAATTAATATAATTGCTTATCTAACATTTATTAATATATTGATTAACATGAGTTAATGCATTAGCTAATGCATTAGTTAAGGTCAATTGGAAATTCACCCAGCGAATCCATTCAGCTATCTTTTGCTGCCTAATGCTCCCTTTTAAATTGGATTGGAAATCTGTCGTCATCAGTGGCACTGAAAAACGATCATTTACTACCCCGAAAAAAGTGAATCTTTTTGGGTAAGTTTAACCCCTGATCCCACCTGTGTGGACCCACTTCCCAGGCAGGCCGGAGATGCCCTCAACTGACAGTGGAGGCATTGATGTCTGGGACAGAGGTGTTACATCAAGACTCTGGTAAACACGGGGCTCGACTTTCTCACAGTCCCATTTGTGTGCTGAGCTGACAGGGCCCCCGGTTGAACAGGAAGGGTCTTGTCTGTGTGTGTGGTCAATAAAGCAAAAGTTTGTCAAACACAAAGTTAGTCCAAATGAGCTCTTCACACTGGCCCGTGACGCCGTCTTCCCGAGAACCATTTGGGCAGCCGCGGGGTCGGTATGGTCGGTGGTGAAATCAGATTAATGGCTCAGTGTGCACTTTGCAAATTTTGAAAGTTTGGTGATAAAAAATTGACATTTTAACATAGGAGTGGACTATCTAGCACTATAAAATATCGTCCAATCTTGGTTATTATTATTGTGATTTTTATCAGTTTTTTTTTTTTTTATATTGTATCTTAACTGAACGACTCAGCTTAAGAAACTAGCGCGTAGTTCAACTTTTATGAACCTTGAAGTAAATGGTGAACAACATTAAAAATCGACTGATTAGCTGTTGTCACTTAATTTATCACTGTTTTATTCAAATGAGTCATTTTTGTCAAATAATTACATTTTTTTGTTGTTGTTTATTTTCGATTTAAAAAGCAGCAGGATAACGTTAATTGTGATTGGCTACTACGCACATTTTGATCATATTTGATCGAGGAAATATGATCAAGGCTAATCACCAAATTCGACCTCGATATTTTTGTGAGCAACAATCACAATCGTATCAATACCCATCCCTATTTCAACATGTAGATAGAATAGGAATAGCATAGGGTTAGGTAGAGAAGCATTGCATAGAGTAGAGTAGCGAAGAGAGGCTTAGCGTAGCGTAGCCTAGCGTAAAATAGAATAGGCTCTTGAGTCCCTTTTCATCAAGTGTGAAATTAACTATTATTGTAAAATGGGTAATGAGACTTTTGAGTCACTAAAGTCCAAACAACAACATATTAACCTTGTTGAACAAACTTTAAATTGGCTGCAATGGATTTTCAATATTGTTTTAATTTTATTCAGTTTTGAGTCTTTCATCTTTAACTCAGTTTTAATTTTTTTTTTAAGAGTGATTTTGCTAGTTGTATTTTAATTAGTTTTCATTTTTCTTGAAATAAATAGCTTAAGCGTTTTTTTTCCCCGTTGTTTTCTTGTTTTATTTTAAATTAGTAGTTAGTATAGTTCTTTATACTTTGGGTTACTTGCAGTGTTGTTAATAATGGCGTTAGAATATAATGACGTTACTAACGGCGTTATTTTCTTCAGTAGTGAGTAATCTAATTAATTACTTTTCTCATCTTGGCAACGCCGTTACCATTACTGAGGCGGGAAAGGCGTGCGTTATTATGCGTTGCGATGTTGGTTGACGACCACGAGAAAAGTCTGAAAAAGACTCTCGGAGATGAGAGAGCAGAGCAGGAGTGTGACGCCGTTGCAAACGCGATGCTACTATGCTAGGTGACTTGTAGCCGACAGCCTACAAACTACGCCCACATGATGCTTCGGTAGATATCACATACATACAGAACTAGATGTAAATGACAGACACGGCGGCATTGGCAACAAGTATTATAAAGAACTAGATGCATTAGTAAACAGCCGCCATCTTAAAGCAGTAGACTTCTCAAGAAGGCTCTGTTGTAGAGAACCTTCCTAGCGAACCTAAGTAACATTTTATCTAAAATACTCCTTAATCGGCAAAACTTAACTTAAATCTATCTTGAAATGATGAAACAGTTTTAAAAGTTACACATGTTGAAAATAGACATAAGGGAACTAATGCAATAACGGGAACAACTTTAAATGGTGTTATACTTGTATAGCGCTTTTCTACCTCTCAAGGTACTCAAAGCGCTTTACACTACATTGCCATCTACCTACTGGTGACACAGCACCAGGAGCAATGCGGGGTTCAGTATCTTGCTCAAGGATACTTAGGCAAGTTCATCAGGGTGGAGAATCGAACCCACAACCTCAGAGTTGGGGGACAACTACTCCACCACTGAGCCGCACCATCCCCATTCAACAACTTTAATGGTTGATTCACAACATTAAATGACTTCCACACATAGCAAAGGCACTATCTAGTTATCGCAATATCCGCAATACCCCTGTGATTCGTTAAGTTTAGGGTAAAGAATTGGGGGAGGACCAATTGTCCCAAAAACCCTTTAAACTTCACAATGGGTGATCTGTTTTCTTTTTTTGTTTTCTTTTTTTCGTTTGTTTTTTGAGAAAAAAAAACATGAAAATGATCACCAATTACTTTGCCAAGTAACTAATTACTCTTACATTCAGGTAACTGAGTTACTAACGCAATTACTTTTTGGGAGAAGTAAGTTGTAACTGTAATTAATTACTTTTTTAAAGTAAGATTAACAACACTGGTTACTTGTCAAGTGCAGGATCAAACTAAAATAAAACAAAAAAGACAACAATTAAAAATTGATGTAGTCATTGAATTTTTCGGACTATAAGTCACACCAGAGTATAAGTCGCACCAGCCCAAAAATGCGCAGTGAAGAGGTAAAAAGAGTCACACCGGAGTGTAAGTCGCATTTTGGGGGGAAATTTACTTGATAAAATCCAACACATAAAACAGATATGTCATATTTAAAGGCAATATAAAATAAAAATACAATAGAGAAAAACATTCTGAATAAGTGTACAGTATGATAATGTTACATGATGCATGAACAATGAAATGCGAATGTGGCCGGTATGTTAACGTAACATAAGTATTAAGAGTTATTCAGATAACTATAGCATAAAGAAAATGCTAACAAGTTTACCAAACCATCAGTGTCACTCCAAAACACCAAAATAATAAGTGAAATGATATAATAATTAAGGCTGTCAAAATTATCGCGTTAACGGGCGTTAATTAATTTTTAAAATTAATCACGTTAAAATATTTGACGCAATTAACGCAGATGCCCCGCTCAGACAGATTTAAATGACAGTACAGTGAAACGCTCACTTGTTGTGTTTTATGGAGTTTTGCTGCCCTCTGCTGGCGCTTGGGTGCGACTGATTTTATAGGCTTCAGCACCCATGAGCATTGTGTAAGTAATTATTGACATCAACAATGGCGGGCTACTAGTTTATTTTTTGATTGAAAATTTTTAAATTTTATTAAAACAAAAACATTAAGAGGGGTTTTAATATAAAATTTCTATAACTTATACTAACATCTTTCTTTTAAGAACTACAAGTCCCTCTATCCATGGATCGCTTTAACAGAATGTTAATAATGTTAGTGCCATCTTGTTGATTTATTGTTATAATAAACAAATACAGTCCTTATGTACCGTATGTTGAATGTATATATCCGTCTTGTGTCCTATCTTTCCATTCCAACAATAATTTACAGAAAAATATGGCATATTTTATCGATGGTTTGAATTGCGATTAATTGCGATTAATTACGATTAATTAATTTTTAAGCTGTAATTAACTCGATTAAAATTTTTAATCGTTTGACAGCCCTAATAATAATGTGTTAATAACTTCACACATACTGTAAGTCGCTCCAGAGTATAAGTGGCACCCCCAGCCAAACTATGAAAAAAAAACTGCAACTTATAGTCCGAAAAATACATAGTTTTAGTTCTTCATATTTTGGGTTACTTTTCAAGTGTGGGATCAAAATAAAATAAAACAAAAAAAGACAACAATTAAAAAATGGATGTAGTCATTGAATTTTGGCATTTTGACTTGTTTAAATTAAAGGGATTAGTGTCTTAAAACTATTAGTGAACATATTTTTATTTCACTTGACAAAAATATTTTTTCGTTTTAGTTTGTGTATGTCACTACTTGTGATGCTTCACAACAAAACAAGTGGACGCGGGAAAAGTCGACCCTTCCCAAGAGTTTAAAATCCAATTGGGCGAAAACAAAAGCAGCCGTCGACGCACAGCTCTACCTGCCCCTGAGGCCAGACAATAACTAGCCCAACCCCAGCCGCACCCCCCCCCCCCCCCCCAAAGAAGCTATGGGCCAACTTCCCACGGACTAAAAGCTCATCGAAAGCTGCATTTAATAAGCGTCCGGAAATGGTGATTACCCCTCCTAGTTGGCCGGTGTGTCTAAATTAGAAACCTTCATTAGTTTATGACCCGGCCCCTTCACTTCGACCCCCCGCCCCCCTTTTTATCCCATACAACCAGCACTAAGCAAGGTGACCCAACCTCCCTGCTGTCATAAATCAAAGGCCACAGCTAAGTGCTGGAAGAAAGAGGAGGAAAGGTCAACAGACTTTGTTGATGTTGGAGCGCTCTTTAAATTGGAGGTGTTTTCCTTTCTCATGCAACAATTGTGCAACTCCATCGACGTCATAATTGTTCCTCGAGGCCTTGCTCCAATTATAGTTGTATTTTTATAATCTGTCATTTGGATTGCAATGCAATAAATAGAAGCTGCAATCTTCTTGATTTTTGTTTGTAACATTGGCTGCCATTCATGCCAATAGACAGCCAAGTCATACCAAATTCCTCGCTGTCAGCCCTCTCATTTCAAATTACTTGGACGCCTGCCGTCACCAATGGCAAATTATTGCTGCCTCCATCGCTAACATGCACCGCACTGTAAAAGCTGTAAAGACCATGATTCATGACGAAATTATGGAAGTATTTTTTTGTCTTTTTAGGAGAATTCTTATTTATTTATGTATTTATTTTAATCACTTTCACGTCCCGTCATTGGCAGTTAAACTAGATATTGAGTCTGGGTGACATCCTTGACAACAAGGTCTCCTTCCGCTCCCATATTGACAACATTATCAGGTCAGCCTACTTCCACCTCCGTAACATCTCACGTCTCCTTCCTTCTCTCACCCCCAACAGCGCCGCCACTCTCGTTTGCAGTCTAGTCACCTCCCGGATTGACTGTAATTCACTCCTCGGCGTAATTCACTCCCAAATAAATCCCTCCAGAAACTGCAGCTCTTCCAAAACTCAGCAGCACACCTCATTACTCAAACCCCCACCACGTCAGCCCCATCCTTAGTCAACTCCACTGGCTCCCAATTAAACAAAGAATTATGTACAAGATTCTCCTCATCACCTTCAAAGCACTTCACGGCCTAGCTCGACCCTATGTATCCAACCTCCTTTCTATTAACACTCCACCCACTATTCACTTCATTCTTCTTCTTCCATCCAACTTTCTGTCCCTTGTGTCCAGCTCACCACCTTCGGTTCTAGAGCCTTTAACCACTCTGCCCCCCAGCTCTGGAAATCCCTAACCCCAGAATTTTGCCACATATCCACCCTCTCACTCCAAAGTCACCTGTTCAACCCGGCTTACCCATCTTAATCTTTAACTTTGTTGTAACCGGTAATTCACCTCCAAGCGTTATTTAGCCGTGAGCACGTCACGGTAAAATAACCAATTCCCACCAGGCCAATAATATACCAATTGACTAATCAGAGCAGTTCACGGCAAAAGAAAAATAACGCTTTGCTAATTGCCGGTTACGGTAATAATAACCACTGCCTAGTCTATTGAATCCTAGCAGCTAATTGGGGCAAAAATTAAAGTTTACTCACCAGTAATAAAATGTCGTCTGCAAAAGTAAATGTGCTTGGATTTAGGTTCCCACAGGCGAAAATAGTCCACGGAACTGTGTTATTTTACTGTTGCTCGATTAATTGCGCTCAGCCATTTGTTTCTCCTTTTCTTCTCACGTGGAATAATGAAGAACTTCAAATGCGGCTCCGAACTCTTCCTTGTGTCACAACCCGCAACACAGCAACTTTTAGTCATTCCGACGGAAAAAAGACCGCAAATAAAATGAAAGTTAAACGCGTTTGTAATAAAATGCACAACAGAGCAACTGCTTGTGACTCTTCTTTTGCCTCATTGTCAATATGGCGACGCTTTGTTGTGGCTGGTGACATCATTAAATGCCTGGATGTCAGACTTCCTCTATAGAAGTGGACTATTTCAAATCAGATCCGGGTCAATTCAGTATGCCGTCACAATCCGATCTGGGCCACATTTTTCAAAATGTAGCGGCGGATTGAACTCTCAAGCCTCCCAAATCGGAATTCGTGCAGCATTAACGTTAGCAAAGAGCAAGATATGCAGGGAGGATGGCGTTAATGACTGAGCTGTACATTAGCATTAGCGCCTAGCTTGAACTTTGCTTTTAGGCAGGAGGCGGGCTTCACAACAGTTATAAAAAAAAAGAAAAAAAATGATAAGCCTGAGAATTCTCAGGGATTTCAGAGTCGGGGCAAACTGACCGAATGTATGTGCGTCATCGATCTAGGGCTGCAGCCATCGATTATTTTAGTAGTCAATTAATTGATGAACTAGTTACTTTGAATAACCGAGTAATCTGATAAGGAACATGAAAAATTCAAATACCTGAGCTGAGCATCAAACGGTATAAAAAAATAAATAAATGATGTACAACAAAAGAACAATTAGCTAACTTAAATAGCAAAAGTCCGCTAGCTTAAATTCTTTAAATGCTAACGTTTTTTTGTTTTGTTTGTTTTTTTTTACAATGCTCTTAACAAATGGTTCAGACTTATATACCCACAAATATATATAAATATATAATATATACCTATAAACTAAATTACAAATGCATTAAAAAACCATTAGCCCAAACAAAAACTTACGTTGGTCTTAACAGGAAGCAGTATGATTCAGCCATGACCAGACCAGACCAGTGTATCCACCCAAATCAATAAAATAAATGTTAACACTAGAGGCGTGCGAAATTTGCGATTCTTAGATTCTTCGCGATTCGGCAACGATTCACAAACATCCAAATTCCGATTCTTGAATTATACCAGGTAAAACGGAAGTAAAACACAGTCAGCGTGGTCTTTGGGACGCAATGAGGAATGGACCAAGAGTAAATATCATGTTCAACTCATGCCGCTAGAAAAAAAAAAATCAATCATACCTGACTGCGGCCTACAGCCGCTACAAACAACGCCCAGTTGCTCGTTGCTACAAACATACGGCTACAGTAGATATCATATCTATGTAGAACTAGATGCAAAATCACAGACGAAGGCAGTGTTGGAACAAATATTATTGAACCGAGATGCGAAATGACAGACTTTCCGGCGTTAGTAAACAGCCGCCATCTTAAAGCAGTACTAAAGCAGTAACTTCTCTAGAAGTCTCTGTTGTAGCGAACCTAATTAACTTTTTATCTAAAATGCTCCTAAATCTACAGAATCTTGTCTTGAATCTATCTTTAAATGATGAAACAGTTTTAAAACTTTGACAAAATTAGACAAAAGGGAAATAATGGAATAACGGGGGCAATTTTAACAACTGTAACAGTTGATTCACAACATTAAATTAATTGAATGTAGTTTAAAGCTGCTGATACAGAATGGGGACTGGAGTTTTTTATTTACTGTTATTCTTGTATATTTGTTTACTGTTATATGTTAACTTGATACTGAAATAGGAGTTTGGTTTAGCCTGAGAGGATTTTGAACAATTTTGGAACTAATGTACAAAACATTTAAGAAAGAAAAAAAAAAAAAAAGGGAGGGGGGTGCATCAATAATTGTTTTATAATCGAATCGGAGCCTCTGAATCGTAATTGTAATCGAATCGTTAGGTGCCCAAAGATTCCCATCTCTAGTAAACACTTTCAAAATAAACCATTACAACGCCACTTGAATTAAACGAATACTCGACGCAACAAAATTTAATTCGAATATTTTTTTCTAATCGAATACTCGAGTTAATCGATTAATCGTTGCAGCACTACATCAATCCATATAAAATTTGAATGTAAGCGCAAACAGGGATTATTTATGTCTGTTATTTGTGTCCTTTTTTAGAAATCAAAATATGATCACCCTAGAATAACGTAGAGCCAGCCATTTGTTTTGATGCTCTCACACATCCAGGTCAGTTTGCTCAGCGCGTGTCAGACTACTTATTAGGGCGCATGTGCAATACTTGAACGGACTCAATGGAAAAAGGCAGGCTAAACAGGAACGCCCCCCAAAAAAACAGATATGACGAAAAATCGGAATTGTGCTTGAAGACCTGCAGTATGAACTTAGCCTTAGATGGCATCTGCATAAACATGTAATCACCATGTAATCGCTTAAATATGACATGGCTGATCAGTGACATGGATAAAATTTTGTTTTTTTGAATTTTTCGATCTGAAACTTTTTTTTGCAGCTAAAAAACATATGAGTAATATTCAGTCACAGAGTGAGTCACCCTGTATTTTAGGAAAGCCTACATGAACCCACAGTGTGAATAAAGATCACTATTTCATCGGCAGGACAAAAGGAAACTCCCCCCGCTTTTCTGCTCGTCTCCACACGGCTGCCATTTAACTCCGCTAACACAAAAGAGGGTCCGTCACAGCGCAGTGGCTCTCTATTGACGACGACGCTTTAAAGGGGACGGGATGTCGGCACCCGTAGGGTCGACAAGACTCTTGGGCCCATCACCCACCGTGCTGCCTTCCAACAGTGCGCTCATAAACAACTGCAGAGGGAATTCCGGATTGATACGGGGACAACTGACGGAAACGTGAGCCGACGTGCCTCTCATCCGTCCGCCCCCTGCCCCCTTCTTCGCCGCTCGGCCTCGACACTTGGGTGTCAGAGTCGGGCTGTTTATAAATAGGGGAGTGCATTTTCCAGCAGCGGTAGCCGAAGGCCGTCTGTGCTCCGGATCGAGTGTCGGCACTGTGATGTGTGATTTTCTTTTGTATCACAAGCCAACACTGCAGACGTAGCAGTTTTTCTGCTTTAAGCATTGCTTCAGAATTTTCAGGTTTTCGGCTTTCCTCTAGAAATGTGACAATATATCAATATGGTGTTACACAGCAATACCTTGTAGCCCAAATGGGTTATCAATATACTCCCACCCATAACCGATACATTGTTTAAAATAATGTCACTGTTTATTACCGGAACCAACTAGTTGCTATAAAAAATGTCCGCTAAATTTTTCACTAGAACAGTGTTGATGTTAACATGAATGAAAGTTCATTCATTCGCCCCCTCCCAGTCAAAATGAACTGGACATCTAGCACAGTCAATGGCACTGAAACATGAACATTCAAAGGCAGACTCCAAGTTTAAATGAATTGGTCATCTATTAGTAGTGTTATGTTCCTACCGTCCCTATGCAAACCTACGCTCTTGGTTCCTACGTTGACGACATAACCCGAAGTTCCGCATAGATCGGAATCAACCCTCTAAGTAAAGATCAAAATAACTATCCAAAAAGTCCAAAAGTATTGTATTTTGTTTAATGATGGAGGACACACTGCCCTCTGGTGACAGTGTTGGGTCTGGCTGGGCTGTCGTCTTTTATGACTGACCAGCAGACTCGTCTGACATGGATAAAGGATAGCTGCGCTCTGGTTTAGCCCATATAAGACTAAGGCTACGTTCATACTACAGGTCTTAATGCACGAATCCGATTTTTTCGTGTTTTTCCGACTCGAGTGAGGCATTAACTTGACGGTCTGAACGTGACAAGTCGCATAGAACGGGACCATTTCAAATCCGATCTGGGTCACTTTCGTATGTGGTCTAAATCCGATCTGGGCCACATTTTTCCAGACTGTCTCGGCGGTCTGTACTGTCCAGTCCCGCAAATCGGATTTAATGCAGCAATTACGTCATCAAATAGCGAGAGAGTCGTTACCGTAGCGATGCACCTCTGCGTTATTAGCGCCTAGCTTGCAGTGAACACGGCTTTTGGCGAAGGGCTGAGCTTGACAACAGTCATAAAAAATAAAAATGGGTTGAGGATAAGCCTGAGAATGCTCAGTTTTCTCTCTGTTCCAAGTGAGCAATATTTCAACATTGCCTCCACGGCCGAGAGTCGGGACAAACTGCCCGTATGTGTGTGTGACGTGCACGGACAGTGCGTGCATGCTATCGATCCATATAAACTTTGAATATAAGCCTAAACGGGGATTATTTATGTCTGTTATTTGTGTCCACCTTTTGAAAAGCAAAATATGATATCCCTGGAATGACGGATGACGTCTGTCATTTGTTTTGATGCTTCTGCGCAAGCGGGTCTTCTTGCTTAGCGCGTGTCGGACTGCGAATTAGTGCGCATGCGTAATACTTGAACGGTCTCAATGGATAAAGGCAGTCTGAACGGGCACGCCCAAAAAACGGATATGACAAAAAATCGGATTCGTGCATTAAGACCTGTAGTATGAACGTAGCCTAAGTTGTTTCAGCTAACCTTAATTAACCATTACTGAATTATTTTTGGACCCTTATTGCAAAGTGTAGCAAATGTGTCTCTTAACTAAGAAATTATATATGCTAAAGTTAACAAACCCTAACCCCATATTGGCCTATATATATTTTTAATTTTACCAAACTATTAGTTACTATCTGGTTATGCATTCACAAATGTTAATTAATATATTACTAAATGTTAAAGAAGGGATTATATGAATTATTGTAAGGTTACTTAAACATTAGTTATTGTCTTAAAATGCATTAACTAATGCATTAATTCAATACATTAACTCAAGTTAATATATTAATTAATGTTAGATAAGGGATTAAATAAATTTTTGTCATGTTACTTAAACAGTTATTGAATTATTGTCTAAAAATGCATTACCGTAATTTCCCGAATATAGCGCGCACTTTTTTCCCCCAAAATCAACTTGTAAAATCATGGTGCGCATTATAAAAGGGTATAGGGATGGAGACAAAAATATAAATATATATTTATATAAAGACCGATTTTTTTTTTAAATTTATTGACACGGCCATGTTGTGTTGAAGAAACGTATGCGCCGATCCGTTGCAGACCATTACGGTACGTGACGTCACCATTTTGTTTCGGTCGTGTGAGCTAGGGAAGGAGTTGGAGGCGGAGTATCAAACAACGGAGCTAATCCGCGTTGCTTTATTGACATTTAGGCTGCAACAAAATACGGTAGCAATGTCTGTCTCACATGCAACCCACCGAATATAACTGTCTTTCCGGCTGTTCCCTCAACAAAATACCTCCCCCCAGGAACTATACAATGTGCAAACATAAGTTCCGCCGGTGAATTCTGTTATAACTCGCTACACGGTAATATTTCACTCTGATTGGTCGAATAATTTAGTCTGTGTTAAATTCTGCTTTTTTCACTCTTCATAAAGCACAGAATTTAGTTTCTTGAACTCATTTGAGTCAATGTTTATTGCATCTCCGCAACGCGAACCGTAACAAACGTAACATAACACAGACTTTCTGTGTCCGTCAACTATAGCTGTCCCTTGGGAAACTCAAATCCAAATAACATTAGTTCCTACTGTTACATTCTAGTCAACAGCGATGCACTCTTCTGATTTCCTACCTAAATCACCACTTTTATTTTACCGTATTAATCCATGGAGGAAACATTTATTCATCATGATGAAACGAGCAAGTTATACAGCACCCTTTAAAAGAAAAGTCACATCTGTTTTGTTTTCTCCTGGATTCTGGTAAGTTGAAGAAGTTGTCAGATCATATTTTTACCGTACATATTGTCAGTTTACGGTAATGTTTTAAACTACCAATGTGCTATTCTTTTGCCGGGTTTCGCCAGTCAGTAAAATGACATTTCTGTATCAGTACACGAGCTCTGTTTTCTTGCATTCTTCTGTTTAATGGTGCTAAAATTAGGGTGCACGTTATACACGGGTACAATAATTTTTCCTAGACTTTACAAGTAAAATTGGGGTGCGCGTTATACACGGGTGCGCCTTATATTCGGGAAATTACGGTAATTAAGGGACCCTTATTGTAAAGTGTTACCAAAAATCCTTATAGACCCTACTCACCAATGTCACAGAACGACGTATCGCTGTATCCGGCCGCCATATTGTCCGTCTTTGTTTATCCGTATTCTCAATGGTTTCAATTTGTCGTGCAATTTATAGTGCAATTCATGGAAGCCCCTGTGCTTTCAGATGCTGTAAACTCATTGGATGCGTTGCATAAAAGGCGTTATGTGGAAAAGCTTCAGTCTATCCATTCGCCAGATCCATATTTGATGTCTAAATCGATATTTTTCGACCCGCTGTCTTCGCCCTCTCTGCCTGACATCTGCTACCCTTATATCTACAACTATCTTGTCCACACAAAATCAGCCTATTGTCACGAAAGTTTGAAAAACTTTAAGAGCAGCACTCTAAGCAACATTACCCCGTGTGACCCTTTACTTCCAATTTTCTAAAATGGCGACAATCAATAAAAAAAAAAAAAGTTGACTGCGATGGCCGACGCTTCAAGGATAGGTGGATATTGGACTATTTCTTCAATAAAACACGCAACAACTGTGTCTGCCTCATTTGCAAAGAGACAGTCGCTGTTTTCAAAGAGTTCGATGTGACGCGATAATGATATTACCGAACAAGACACGCTGACATGTACGACAACATTACAGGGAAGATACGCAGCGAGAAATTATAGCAACTTGAAGCTAGTTTAATTTCACAGCAGCAGTATTTCGCAAGAGCCCGAGTTTCGAAAGAGAACGCCACAAAGACGAGACTGTTGAAATTATGAATTAAAAAAAATAATAAAGCAAATGTGACACACAGAAGGGCTTGCTAAAATGTGTTTAAACATATTGTTCTATGTAAATCAGCCAAGGTAGCCCCCGCATTTTTACCACACCAAATCTGGCCCCCTTTGCAAAAGGTTTGGACACACCTGTTTAACTGATGATCCGTAGACGAGGTCAGCTTCTTTCATTTGGTACCAGCTAAATATTATTCAAAATGTAATGATGGTGGAAGAAATAAGCATCTTGAATTTGAATTGTCGGCGATTAGCCTCGCAATGATCTTAATTGTGGTTGTCAGCCCAAAACCCTCTAAATATATATTAAATGCATCCTACCAGATATCCTCTCCGGGTCTCTCGGAATACGGTAGAACTTCAAGTCTCTCCGTCTATCTTCTCTGTTATTGCAACCAACCACCACACACACCTTCACCATTTTGATTATTAATGTGAACGAGCAGAAAAACACGCCATAACAGGAGGAATTTACGTAGCGGTAATGCGTCAACACAACGAGTAGACGGACAATATGGCGCGGAGGCGTGGTTGTGACGTCATGTGAGTAGGGTCTATATTGGTCTGATACATATCTGCAGATCATCAGCCAGTAAACATAGCAGTTATCCTATATCGGCTATATATCGGTTGATGGTAAATGATCTGCTGATTTTGAAAAAAAAAAAAAAAAATAATCCATTTATCGGCCTGACATATATTGGCAGATCTTCTTTAGAAAGATTATCACCCAAACATGAACATACTGTAGCAGTGATCCAATTACAGTACAACTTTTATATATTCGCCGATCTTGAAAAAAGTCCATATGTCTCCCCGATATATCGGCCGACTGATATATCGGTTGACTTTTAATATACTGGACTGTCTCAGGAAATTAGAATACACAATATTCTAATTTTTTGAGACAGTCCTGTGTATATATACAGGACAGTCTCAGGAAATTAGAATATTGTGTATTCTAATTTCCTGAGACAGGAAATTAGAATATTGTGTATTCTAATTTCCTGAGACAGTCCTGTATATATACACAGGACTGTCTCAAAAAATTAGAATATTGTGTATTCTAATTTCCTGAGACAGTCCAGTATTTACAGAAATGTTGCACTGAAAGGTTCTCATAGACTGTGTGGAAAACAAGCAAAAAAATAAACGCCCCCCCCCCATTCTCTTGCATAGTTGTATCGTAGAACATCGTAGATTGATTTCCTGACTCATGTGTCAAATTCAGTAACTGCTGTATCGCCATATTGTGGGATAATTGTTTTTGTGAGTCATGTATCGCAAATCATATCATGTCAGAAGATACCCCGAGGTTCCCACTACTTCTTTCCTGACAGCGAGCCAACGGACAAATGAATCCACATGAAACGAACGCACAATAATTTGAGTCGAGTCGAAACCAATAACGCGACCACTGGCTTTTACTCGACTCAAGCCCTTATTTATCTCACCAAATTGAATAATGATCAGTTTCTTAACAACATCAACCATCCTGGGAGAGTCTGCAAAACACCACCCCCAACCATCTTAAAGACACAAATTTCTTTGAAAGGCTACAGATGTGGTCCAGATGTGAAAGCTCTCAACATCTGGCAGCGAAATCTCTCTTTTGATCCCCAGTAAATCGGAGCGGATCGTGTTTGCGTAGTCACTTTTTTGTTTAATTTGTTGCACCAGAGATAGAAGAAGTGCCAACCTCTGGCGTCAAAATGAGATGTTCCAGAATCATTATGTAATAGCAAGGCGGTAGGTCGCTCACATTAAAACTGATGGCCTTTAGGAGGTATTGAGAAGTGACGAAAGAGTTTTCGCGCCAGCCAAGAAGGGAAACATTAGCGAAGTCTTAAAGAAAGTTGCGTATTTTCCAAAACAAAGTTGCGTGAGTTCCAAGATTAAAGTCAGATTTTTATACGAATCACTTTGTGTTTGTTCTCTAGGACAAACACAAAGATTTACACAATTGCTTTTACGTCCTGAAACTGATAATAATCTGATGTTGCCAAAATACTGAGCGCTTTCAGGGAATTTTGACTGCAATTAGACTGTTGCGGTTGTCTTAGAAGACATTTGGCCTTGTTTCATGAACTGATGACGCCTTCTCAGATGTGAGGCCAAACGTCTTAGACAGTGTTTTTCAAACGGTGTGCTGCGGCACACTAGTGTGCCGTGAGAAATCATCAGGTGTTTTTTTTTTTTTAGGACTGCAGCTATCGATTTTTTTCGTAGTCGATTAATCGATGAACGAGTTAGTTCGAATAATCGAGTAATCGGATAAGGAACATGAAAAATTAAAATACCTGATCTGAGCCTCAAACGGTATTAAAAAAAATAATAATAATAAGGATCTATGTACAAAAAAAGAACAATTGGCTAACTTACATGGCGAAAGTCCGCTAGCTTAAATGCTATTAAAACGCTAACATTTTATTTTTCCTCAATTTTTTTCCCCCACAATATTCCCACAAAAAAGGGCTAAATATACCTATAAACTAAATTACGAATGCATTAAAGAAAACATTAGCTCAAACAAAAACTATAACCGAATAACCGAGTAATCAGATAAGGAACATGAAAAATTAAAATACCTGAGCTGAACCTCAAACGGTATAAAAATAAATAAATGATGTACAACAAAAGAACAATTAGCTAAAGCTAACTTAAATAGCAAAAGTCCACTAGCTTAAATTCTATAAATGCTAACTTTTTTTTTTTTTTTTTTTTTTTTACAATGCTCTTAACAAATTGTTCAGACTCATATTCCTACAATATATATATATATATATATATATATATATATATATATATATATACCTATAAACTAAATTACGAATGCATTCAAGAAAACATTAGCTCAAATAAAAACAGCTTATGTTGGTCTTATCATGGAGCAGCTGGATTCAGCTATGTGAAACGAGGCAGTATCCACCTAAATCAGTAAAACTAAATGAAAATACTTTCAAAATAAACCATTACAACGCCACTTTAATTAAACGAATACTCGAAGCAGCAAAATTTAATTCAAATCTTTTTTTTCTAATCGGATACTCGAGTTAATCGATTAATTGTTGCAGCACTTTTTACGTCGTCGGGCGGAGTTTGTCACAGTAACCTCCTTAAACGGTGTTCCTCCTGACATCCACCACGCGGTGGCGCTGCTTTATTTACATTGAATGTTCTTCTGTTGCTGCTTACTTTTATGTTGGAGTTCTGCAAACGCGTGTCTGCGAACCGCTGAGCTCCCGAGTGGCGAGTGGTAAAGGTGGATTTATTTTTTTTTTTTTTTGTGAATAAATGTGCATAAGTGGAAGCTTCTCTCCTTTTTGTTACTTTTATGCACGCATCCTACTCTCCACGCGTTATAAGCTGCAGGAGGAAAGGAGGAGTAGGTAGAAGCTTGCGGTCGTGTGCAAATGAACAATGTATTGCTCGTGTCGCGTTCAAGAACTGCTCAGATTTTTAGCCATCAGGTACCGAGCTGTCAGCGAAAATGTGGACCCCAGCACGTCTACTGTACATCATTTGATCAGAGTCGTCAAGTGTCAATATACACGGAAGTGTCCTTTCCATTTCATCCATATTTGAGACCGTCAATCCTCCCCATGTGTTTCATTCCAACGCATTGTCGAGGACAGCAAGGTAGCTGATGGCTAAAAATCTGAGCAGTTATTGAACGTGACACGAGAAGTTGCATTTGCTCTCGTTTCAAATGAAGTCGATTGACTATTTTGTTCGCCTCCATGAAAACACAGAGCGAGAAAGGCAACTTTTTTGAGAAACACTACAAAAAAGCCCTCATAGCCAGTTACCTTGTTGCTAAACTTGTTGCTGAATCCAAAAAGAGGCAATACTACCTGCCTGCAAAGCCATTGTCAGTGAGATGCTTGCAATTAAAAGACATTTCTAAAGTCCCCATCTGACATTTCTGAGATTTTCAAGCCTAACTGCTATAAGAAAAAATAAAAACAGAGAGACCAAGAGCTGTTGACGAAGATTCCAGCAAGGATATCGGCTCTGTGTTCATCCATACAGGCTCAAGTTTCATATTGAGTAAGTATAAATATTGAGGAATTATTTCATAATTAAATATAGACCCCAATTACGTGACGTCACAACTCCGCCCCCCTGACTGGTGCCGTCATATTGTCCGTCAGCTCATCGTGTTTACATATTACCGCTACATACATTCCTCCTATTACTGCGTGTTTTTCTGCTTGTTTAAGGAATCACCGCCTTGTGAATGAACCCAAAAACCTTCCTGACAATCGTTAACATTGATTAATCAAAATGGTGAAGGCATGTGTGGCGGTCAGACAGCGGCGAAAACATCAATATGATGCCAACACAAGACATCATCGAGGCTCGTCGCCACGGTCTCGCAGCAAGAAGGTGAGCGCAACAACAGGTGTTGTGCCAAAGAATAGCCGCCCTGCGTGAAATGTCCCCCCTGACAGGAGCGCCCGCACGGAAACAACATTCTTGTACCGTGAACAGTGTTGTCACAGATTACTTAAAAAAGTAATTTAATTACTGATTACTGATTACACCTAAAAAAAAGTAATCTAGTTACTTTACCGATTATTTTATCATCAAAGTAACTAAGTTACTTTAACAATAACTTATCAGTTACTTTTTACCAATTTTTCTCCTTTTGCTGCCTCAACATAAAAATGACACGCAAAAAAGTCATCGCATTTAATTGAATTTTTCACATAAGGCTTAATCTTTGAGTTAGCGGGGGTTTAATTAGTCGATGGAGTTGATTTCAACCACCATTAACTCGCGCAAGCTTAGCCACCCCAGAACCCTGAAACTGACAAATAACTGACAAACTGCACGGAATTTGTTCAAATCAACTCCAACGACTAAATAAACCCCCGCTAACTCCAAGATAAATCCTAATGTCAAAAATTCTGAACTTCCCCTTTAAAATAAAGACCTAGCTGTTAAAATATTGTCTATAAAAAAGTTGTAAAGCAATAAAACAAACAACAAAAATTATTGAAATGAACAAGAATCCTCCAACGTATTTCATAATGGGTCAAAATCATTTTTCGAGCAGATCATGTGACTAGCACCTAAGACACTAGCTTTTGCTTTGCTAAGCCAAAACTACACCTGTGGAGGCAAGATGGGTATTTAGAATTTCTGTAAACCTAAGCTTTCAAACGCAACCAACAACAACTGAGCTTGAACAGTTTTATCTATATGTATATATACAGTATTGGCCAAAAGTTTGGCGACACCTCAAAGGTGGACACTTTGAAGAATGTAGAATATAAAACCTGTTTTCAGTTATTTCACTTTTTTTTGCCATTCCACATGTTCGTTCATTGTTTTGATGTATTCAGAGAGGATTTACAATAGTAGGGAAATATATAAAACGTAAAAATGTTTAAGCGTGTCCAAACTTTTGACTTTTGTTTCAGTCATCAACATGCTTTGCCCCCAGGCCCACAAAAGTAAAACTGTTCTCTATTCAACTGACTCGAATACTGCTCAGAAAATGTCAAATTCTTTGACATACAACAACTTCTTTTTAAAGTAACGGAAATAACTACTTTCCCTGGTAACAAGTTACTTTTACTATAGAGTAATTCAGTTACTAACTCAGTTACTTTTTGGAAGAAGTAGTGAGTAAGTATAACTAATTACTTTTTTAAAGTAACGTGCCCAACACTGCTATTAAATAAAATCCCTTTTGTCTGGTGATGTAATTTTATTCTCCTTAGTTTAAAACAGGGGTCCCCAAACTACGGCCCGCGGGCCTGACACGGCCCGCAGCCACATTTGGTCCGGCCCCCTGAACAAAAAAAAAAAAAAATTTTTTTGTAAAAAAAATAAATAAATAAAAAAATTTAAATAGTGTTATTTATTTCCTGGCTTTTTTCTGTGAAGAACCCAGAGAGGGTTATTTGGTTATTATCGATTTAATTAATAGTGTTATTATTACATTACGTTATATTATATTATATTATATTATTTTTATTTGATTTACTTTTGTTCCGTGAATAATCCAGAAAGGGTTATTTGATTGTGGCTTTCTGAATAACAATACATTTTTACATTTAGGCACTCCTGCAATCGTCACACTTTTTCTGTTACAAACTGACCCCGGCCCCTCATCAGAGAAGGGAAAAGTTATGTGGCCCTCACAGGAAAAAGTTTGGGGACCCCTGGTTTAAAATTTCTACTTTTTTTTCCCCTATCTATTTTTTAAGCAAGGTCCTAAAGAGTGCATAAATGAGAGCCGTGAATCTAGACTTAATCTGCAACCTTAACGATGGTGACCGGCAATCAGATCCGCAGGTAAGCAGATGATGCTGACAGAGTCTCGTCTGCAGAGGCCACCACAGTGGACCTTTTGTCTTCGCAGCGAAACCTGATGAACGCTACACACGGCCCGCTAAAGGCTCGTCTTGTTTGCTGACTAAATGTAATAACCCGCAATTGACTGCATGTGGGAGGAACGTCAAGCATTGTTCACCGTACAGGCCTGCAAACCCCCGTTAGCATAACGCACAGCTTTGATTTCACGCCCAAAAGTCTGCCAAGATTCTATTTTGATTTGGTTCAAGGACATCTTATCAGTTTCAATCGTTAATATTCACACATTAACAAAATCATTTACATTTCACCTTAAAGTTGTTATGAAATGTTGACCATGTCAAGAAAATGAAAATGACTGCACTAATGTAATTTTTAGGGATGTCCCGATCCGATCACGTGATCGGAAATCGGGCTAGTCGCACCATTTTTCAGAGGATCGGAATCGTGTGAAAAGGATCAGGTTTTGAATTTTAAAAATGTATTTATGTTTAGTGCTGCAACGACTTATCGATTAACTTGAGTAATTCGATTAGAAAAAAGCTTCTAATCAAATTTTGCTGCTTCGAGGATTCGTTTAGCGTAACGTTGTAGTGGTTTGTTTTGAATGTGTTGTATTTAGATTTATTGATCTGGGTGGATACATTCCTCTAGTGGCAACATATATGCATAACTTGTTTAACATGGCTGAATCCAGCTGCTCCCTGTTAAGACCAACCTAAGGTATGTTTTTGTTTGAGCTAAAATATTTATTTATACATTCGTTATTTAATTTAGAAGTATATTTTGCAGTTTTGGGCCGGAATATGTGTTTAAACGATTTTTTTAAGAACATTGGAAGAAAAAAATAATAATAAAAAATAAAAAGTTGGTATTTCATAGCATTTAAGCTAGCGGACTTTTGCTATGCAAGCTAGCCAAATGTTCTTTTGTTGTACTTAGCTCTTTTTTTTTATTTATTTTTTTTTTTTTAATATTGTCTGAGACTAAGCTCAGGTAATTCAATTTATTTTTGAATGCATTTATTGCTCCTGTGACATGAAAATGCAATTCAGCATAGTTTGAAGAAACACTCAAGATTTCATTTTGTATTCATATTTAATGCTCATTTGAAAGTGTAATCTTAGCAAGCCAAAATAAATATTATTGCAAGCACACTTGTTTACTTGTTTAACATCTCCTAAAATTTATCCTGCAACACATTAAATGTTCGATTACTCGATTATTCAAACTAACTAATTAATAGATTAATCGATTACTTAAATAGTCGATAGCTGCAGTCCTATTTATGTTATTTATGTTACATTTTGGTTTTGAATATAGGCATGGCTGCACAGCTTGGTAGGTCCTCCTTTTTTTTAGGATGCTCATCAATTGGCTATTTTTTCTTCTAGGTGTGTGCATGTATTTTTACCCCCCCCCCCCCCCCCCCCCGCCAAAAAAAGAAGCGACTTTCGAGCAATTTAGGGTCTCATGAGATGATGAAAGGGGGGCGATCTGCCACCACCCTGACCTGCGGCGAGTTGCGCCAAACTAAGAGGGCCCGTTCAGTCCTGTTTGCAGGCCTAGTCAATATTGTTGCTTTACAGAATATTTAAAGATAGTGTTCTGCTTATTGTGCAGTAGGCCTAACGTACAGTTTCAGAGATTTGCGCTGGTTAATTGTCAGTTTACATATGTTTTCTTTACAGAGTGTAATGTATTTGATCCAAATAAATAACAAATGTTGTTACATACTGTGAATTGTGTTATTCTTTAATCAGTTAATAGAAAAATCTTCGATGTGAAAGATGTTAGATGTATATATAAGGTAATAAAAAGTAGAAAATGAATGAAACTAACATCAGTTACTTTGCTGAGTAACTAATTACTCTTACATTGAGGTAACTGAGTTACTAACTCCATTACTTTTTGGGAGAAGTAATTTGTTACTGTAACTAATTAATTTTTAAAGTAAGATTACCAACACTGACCAAAAAGTTGGGCCTTTTTTGGTATTTTAAACAGCTATATTTTACAAAATTTAAAAAAAAAAAAAAAAAAAAAAAAAAAGGATTGTATTCTATAAGAGCATACCTACATACTGGGAGTGGCGTACACATAAACTTGTTACCCCAATTACCACTCCCTTGTTTTGCTTTGGGCAAGTTTTACAGCTAATATGATTGTGATCTTAGTCAAAGACAACAGCAAAGATGGATAAATATTACATTCAATTTGGTGAAGTTAGACGACAAAGTCAGGATAATTTATGTTTTAAATTTCAAAAATAGGAGTTGTGTTTAGTTTCTGTTAGAGATAAGATTTCTGTTTGAATCTGTTCACTTTCATGTAACTGACAATGAAAAAAAACCTTCGCAAGTTAGAACATAGCCAGTAAGGAAAGAGACTTGACATCCTTACTTGAGGAAGTATCTCTGGCCCGAGGCGGTCTTGGCCATCTCCCACCCCGGTGGCAGAGGCACATCGTCGGGGATCTCGTATGAAGACTGTCTCAGGTGCTGGGGAGAGGCGCCCGCTGGCGGCATGCCAGACAGGGAGCCTGCAGAGACGGCGCCCATCTGCAGGGATGCGGGCGAAGAGTGGGCGCGGACATGGTGCGGAGTGAGCGTGCCGCCGGTGCCCGCATCTGTGCTAGCCTGCGAAAGTACGAAAACGAGAAAAGTGCATGATCGGACATCTAGTGTTACGAATTTAAGTTGCCTTTAATTACCAAAATGTACAACAGGTATGATTAGTAATTGAATATCTTCCTTAGTAAGGGTGTAATCACAGAATTAATGATCATAAAATATTGATTTTTTTTTTTTTTTTTACAACAATATTTGAAAATATTACACATTCTGCCACAATTGAATTCCATACAAGGGCTTTCGATTGATGCATCTTTCCAGATTGATGTATTGTTCCGCTCCTTTGTCTTAGTAAAATTCACTTGTATTTAGCTTTAAAATCATAGCATTTAATCTTTTTTTTTTTTTTTTAACCATGCTTATTTACAAACATTTTCAATGAACAACAAACAGTGACTATTAATTTCAATCAGAACTTGTTGGCATATTCTACTGTCACCTTGACATACAGGAGATGAAATACACACATAGATATAAAAATAAATAGATAAAAATAAAAAAATCACCACATGAAGAAATGTGTATCAAACTGTACAACTGTATACTCTACACGTATACATTTCCCCAAAAATATGTGCTTTACATATTGCAATATTGCATTTAATCTTTAAAAATTCTTGTTTTGTTACAGTAGCTTGTAATCAACTTTTTAAGGAATACAACCTCTATCTTGTTTTTGATGAGTGGCCTTTTGCGCTACTGTATTTGAATGGTGGTCAAGATTGTGGTACTTGGACGGCAAAGTATTTTTTTTTAAGTAGTAGTTGGCGCAAAAAGTTTACAAACCACTGCTCCTTGGAATGTCAACTATTTCAACTGATGTGCGGAAGGTACCATCACAGTTTTTGATGTTTGACAGCCAACAATTTTGCAAAGTTTGTGATGATTTTACAATGCGTCTAATTATCTAAAATGCGTGAAGCCACAGCGGTCATGTTGTCGTCGACAAAGCACCATTTTGCTTCTGTGGGTTCTGTCGTATAGTACAGTTCAGTTTGAAGGCGAGCTTTGATTTCGCCAACATAGTTTTGGGGGGGCATCGTTTGTACTGCACAGTGTTGTTTTTGGCAGCCGGTTTAATTTTCGTCTTAGTCATATTTTAGTCATCTAAAAATGTGTTTGTCTTCGTCTAGTTTTTGTTGACGAAACAAATTTCATGTAGTTTTAGTTTACTTCTACTAAAATGTTTTCATCTGTAAAATTACAAAATTTTACTCCAAAAATAAATAAATAAATAAAGGTTTTCAAGTATTTCGAATTAACATTGACCGTTCGAGCACATATTGTAGCGTCTATCTACAAGGACAACGCCAACTTGATGAGAATACACACGCAGCAGGAAATCAGTACATTTTCAAATAATTTCATCCACCTGGACGCCACAAACTATAAGTAAAAAAAAAAAGTTGTCCAAGAGTTTAAGAGGACATTCGCCGTTAGCATTAGCCTACACTAGCGCGAATGCTATACTAACGCTACGAGTTACATTTAGTGTGTGCCAATCTCTCAGCACAGCTCTTTAAAGGCTAAAGCAACATTGCATAGTCTCTCTGGCCAAGACAACAAATCTTACCGTGTGTGCAAGCCTGCATGGAGCATGGAGATGACACACTGGTGAGTCGGGCAGGAGGGGTGTGGCCAGCACGTCACGAGTGACACAACCAGAGATTGCTACGATGCAGGCTTACTCCACATAAAATGTCACACATTATGAACATGTGACAGAAAACTGTTGCGCATTTTTGTCTCATTCTCGTGTCGTCAGACGAAAACTGGCAATCGTCTCGTTATCGTCATGAAAAAAAAGTGTTCATTGACTAAATATTTTCATTTTCGTCTTTGTTAAGGAAAACAACCACTGGTATAGTACTACCTTGGTAAGGCGTTCGTTTGTTATAACGCAGTATCGGATTTAGCATCTCAAGTAAAGCTGAAACGAATACTCGAGCAAGTCAAGTAACTCAAGCTTAAAAACTGATCCGAGTAATTTTATTCACCTCGAGGAATAGTTTAATTTTTCCAGCTCTAAGCATCACGTTTTGCCCGGACTACTTTTAATGCGGGACAACGCGCTGACGTCACGTGCGTAGAGGAAGAAGCAATGAAAAAAATAAAAAAAACTTACCGCAGCCGACAGCCGCTACAAACTACGCCGACGTTGCTAAAAACTACGCCCGCATGATGCTAGTGCGGTAGCAGCTAGTGTCCGATGCGTCTCATAGATATCGCATGCATTTAGGACTAGATGCGAAATGACAGACTCGGGCGCGTCTGGGCAGCGTTAGTAAACAGCCGCCATCTTTAAGCAGTAGACTTCTCATCGCTAATAAATATAACGTTACTGTCACTCGCTCACGTAACGTTAGCCCTTCGGAGGGCTAGGTTTCTATTGATTATGACCACTGTCGATGCGTGGCTAACGTCTCTTACATACAGGCTTTATTTAATCTGTAAAAACACTGCACTGTAGAGTGATGAGGGTGTAAAATTAAAACATAATAAAGCTAACTGTCAGTTTTAGCTCAGTAGTCAATGCTGAATCAAACACCAAGTAGCACTGGTCCCTAATGTGCTCCAATACAGCAGGCATCATACATTTATTTTGAACACTACAAAAACTCACCTAACCTAACCCTAACCCTAACCCTATCAGTACTTACAGTTTAGACTAACTTAAAACTTAACTAGAACTTAAAAATAGCTTGACACAAATGGAAATTAAATTGAAACACGTGGCAAAACCACGTTGCTTTCAAGTGATGTCTGTTATCAAGCGTTAATTACATTTTTAGGTAAGAAATATGTTTTTTTTTTTTTAATAAGATCTAGAAGTTTTTTTGAGTGAAAGCAGTGAATTTTTTTTTTCTAGTCACATCTTAGATGCAATTGTTGGCTGTTTTCAACAATGTACATTGAAAATGAAGACATTGATTGACTGAAAATGGTTCAATATTGGATTAAATGTCTTTTTTTCTCACGTATATTTATAATTGCTCTTTACCTAAAAAAAAAAAAAAAAAAGTTTTATCCGATTACTCGATTAATCGATACAATTTTCAGTCGATTACTCGATTACTAAAATATTCGATAGCTGCAGCCCTAATCTCAAGCCACATTCACACCGAAAGACAATTGAGCTGTTTTTGTCCAGATTTTTCCCCATTCGAAAAATCGTATCAATGTTTTACCAACATTTTGGAAACACTGTTAACATCGACTAGACATGTGCCGATTACCGGTTTCAAGGTATACCGTGGTTGGAAAAAGTCACGGTTCCAAAATGGCAAACATTTTCCGTCATACCGTCCCTAAGGTATTAGCTATTTTTTATGTCCCAAAAATGCAGGGAGAAATCCCTCGCTTGCAGCTGCAAGGCTCAACCCTCCCCCAACAGTTGTTGCTCAGTGTCAGTGTGTCAGCTGTGCTACACGATGGCTGGAGGAGGTGAAACTCCTGAACATTTTCCCCCATTGAAGAAAACGAAATCGCTGGTATGGGAATACTTCGGCGATGAAAAGTTACAGACGGCCGCGGCTTAGAGGAGGGCCAACCTAAATGTAAAACTTATTTCCGGAGGGCGGCTATCGATGAGGCAATACCTCCAATATGATTTTCTAGAGGTGGGAATCTTTTGGCACCTAACGATTCGATTACGATTACGATTCAGAGGCTCAGATTCGATTATAAATCGATTATTGATGTTACACCCCGCGCTTTTAATGTTTTGTACATTAGTTTCAAAATTGTTAAAAAATCCTCTCAGGCTAAACCAAACTAATATTTCAGTATCACGTTAACAGTTTAAAACAGTAAATAAAATACTCAAGTCCCATTCTGTATCAGCAACTTTAAACTACATTCAATTAATTTAATGATGTGAATCAACCGTTAAAGTTGTTAAAATTCTCCCGTTATTCCATAATTTCCCTTCTGTCTACTTTCGACATGTCAAAGTTTTAAAACCGTTTCATCATTTAAAGATGGATTCAAGTTAAGATTTTGCCGATTTAGGAGTATTTTAGATAGACTGTGCTGACTGTGTTTTAGGTCTGATTTACCTTGTATAGTTCAATAATCGGAATTTGGATTTTTGGGAATCGTTCTCGAATCTTGCACGGCCGAATCGCGAATCCGAAATTTCGCACGCCTCTAATGATTTCGCATTTATACAAAATTAAACACTAGAGGTGGGAATCTTTGGGCACCTAAAGATTCGATTACAGTTACGATTCAGAGACTCCGATTCCATTATAAATCGAATATTGATGCCCCCGCCCATTTCTTTCTTTTTTTTTATTTTTTATTTTTTTTTATGTTTTGTATATTTGTTCCAAAATTGTTCAAAAATCCTCTCAGGCTAGATAAACCAAACTACTATTTTAGTATCAAATTACCGGTTAAAAACAGTAAATAAAATACTCAAGTCGCCATTCTGCATCAGCAGCTTTAAACTACATTCAATTGATTTAATGATGTGAATCAACCGTTAAAGTTGTTAAAATTCTCCCGTTATTCCATAATTTCCCTTCTGTCTACTTTCGACATGTCAAAGTTTTAAAACCGTTTCATCATTTAAAGATGGATTCAAGTTAAGATTTTGCCGATTTAGGAGTATTTTAGATAAAAAAATTGATTAGGGTTCACTACAACAGAGCCTTCTAGAGAAGTCTACTGCTTTAAGATGGCTGCTGTCAACAACGCGGCAACTACTAAACGGCAAGTCTGTCAATTTGCATCTAGTTCTTTTTACATGTTCTACAAGCGTCGTCGTCCGTCATTTTGCATCTAGTTCTACATATATGTGATATCTACTATATATGTGGCCGTATGTTTGTAGCAACTAGCAACTGGGCGTTGTTTGAAGCAGCTGTCGGCCGCAGTCAGGTATTGTTGTTTTTTTTTATCTAGCGGCATGAGTTGAACATGATACTTACTCTCGGTCCATTCCTTAGCGCGTCCCGAAGACTGTGCTGACTGTGTTTTAGGTCTGATTTACCTTGTATAGTTCAATAATCGGAATTTGGATTTTTGGGAATCGTTCTCGAATCTTGCACGGCCGAATCGCGAATCGGAAATTTCGCACGCCTCTAATGATTTCGCATTTATACAAAATTAAACACTAGAGGTGGGAATCTTTGGGCACCTAAAGATTCGATTACGGTTACGATTCAGAGACTCCGATTCGATTATAAATCGAATATTGATGCCCCCCCCCCCCCATTTCTTTCTTTTTTATTTATTTATTTTATTTTTTTTATGTTTTGTATATTTGTTCCAAAATTGTTCAAAAATCCTCTCAGGCTAGATAAACCAAACTACTATTTTAGTATCAAATTACCGGTTAAAAACAGTAAATAAAATACTCAAGTCGCCATTCTGTATCAGCAGCTTTAAACTACATTCAATTAATTTAATGTTGTGAATCAACCGTTAAAGTTGTTAAAATTGCGCCCGTTATTCCATAATTTCCCTCATGTCTACTTTCGACACGTGAAAGTTTTAAAACTGTTTCATCATTTAACGATAGATTCAAGTCAAGATTTTGCCGATTTAGGGGTATTTTAGATAAAAAGTAATTAGGTTCTCTACAACAGAGCCTTCTAGAGGAGTCTACTGCTTTAAGATGGCGCCTGTTTACTAGCGCGGGAAAGTGTCATTTCACATCTAGTCTAGATATATGTGATATCTACCATAGCCGTATGTTGCCGTATGTTTGTAGCAACTGGGCGCTGTTTGAAGCGGCTGACAGCCGCAGTCAGGTATTATTGTTTTTTTTTTTTTTAACCTACCGGCATTAGCTGCACATGATATTTACTCTCGGTCTGTTCCTCATTGCGTCCGGTAGACCGCGCTGACTGCGTTTTATTTCCGCTCTACCTGGTATAATTCAATAATCGGAATTTGGATGTTTGTGAATAGTTCTTGAATCCTCCACGGCCGAATCGCGAATAATCTAAGAATCTGAAATTTTGCACGCCTCTAGTAAACACTGTCATGAACGTTTCCCACCAGCTGCGAGAGTTAACTCCAGCATGTTCAGTATGTCTAGCGGTGCTAAAACGTGTTTTTTCTCTCTCTGGCAACTGTGTTGAGAAAGAGTGTGCGTGTATAATGTAAACATGATACGAGTCATACATACGTGCTTTTTATGGAAAATAATTTAATTATTTTTTTTCTGATGGTAATAATGTAACACATTATAGAGCTGTAATTGCAATACTGTGATACCGTGATATTTTTGGCTTAAGGTTATCATAACGTCAGAATCTCACACCGGCTCATGCCTAACATCGAGAAGTTTTTGCATGAGTTGTTCAAGATTGGTAGTGGAATGTAATTTTTAACGAGCATTCGTGATTTGTTTTTGTGACATTTTTTATCTGTAGTGTGCACGGTTTGGCAAGTTTCATCAATTGTCAGTACCGTATTTTTCGGACAATAAGTCAGTTATTTTCATAGTTTGGCTTTGGGTGCGACTTATACTCTGGAGCGACTTGTGTGTGAAATTATTTACACATTATTTTATCATTTCACATGTTATTTTGGTGGTTTGGAGTGACACTGATGATTTGGTAAACTTGTTAGCATGTTCTTTATGTGACAGTTATCTGAATAACTCTTAATAGCTATGTTAAGTTAACATGCCGGCCAGCATGTAACATTATCATTCTGTACACATATTAAGCATGTCGTTCTCTATTGGTATTTTTTTATCAGAGATGTCCCAATCGATTGGGATGCCGATCGATCGGGTCCGATCACGTCATTTTCAAAGTATCGGAATCGGCAAAAAAATATCGGACATGCCTTTTTTTAATATTTACATATATTTTTTAATTAAATTGTTTTCTAATTGTATTTAACGTTACAGACATAATGTGTTACACTCTTCCAGAGGCTTTAGTTTAAGTTTAAGGTAGGCTTATCAAATTTATCGCGTTAACGGCGAGAATGAATATTTTTTACATTTATCACGTTACAATATTTAACGCAATTAACGCATGTGCTGCACGACTCACTCACGCATTGTCGCGTTCAAACTATAATGGTGCCGTTTTACCCATACAGTATATAAAGCTAAAACCCATACAGTATATAGAGCTAAAAGGCAGCGTAAAATGAGTAGGGAGAACTTTGGCAGCCTTTGGAGCCCTTTTTTAATGGCTAAAACCTTACAATCCCTCTCCCAACGATTAGAATAATCGTGGGAAGCAATGTGGGGAAGAAAGGTAGTAGATGATCTTTTTCTTAACACCCTATGTTATTTCCCAACGCAAAGAAGATATACAGTATCAATGGGTACCACGACGCAGTCATGGTTGCACTTCCCATCATGCATTTAGGCAGAAGTTAAATGGCTACAGTATCATTTACTGAAAGCTCAACAAATACACTAGATGGCAATATTTAGTCACAATATACAAAGTCACATTTATCCTTTAAGAATTACAAGTCTTTCTATCTGTGGATCCCTCTCACAGAAAGAATGTTAATAATGTAAATGCCATCTTGAGGATTTATTGTCATAATAAACAAATACAGTACTTATGTACTGTATGTTGAATGTATATATTCGTCCGAGTTTTATTCATTTTTTTCTTAATGCATTGCCAAAATGTATATGATCGGGAAAAATTATCGGGAATGATTGGAAATGAATCGGGAGCAAGAAAAAGCAATCGGATCGGGAAATATCGGGATCGGCAGATACTCAAACTAAAACGATCGGGATCAGATCGGGAGCAAAAAAACATGATCGGAACAACCCTATTTTTTATTTTATATTGCCTTCAAGATGACATATCTGTTCTATGTGTTGGATTTTATCACGTAAATTTCCTCCAAAAATGCGACTTATACTCCGGTGCGACTTATATATGTTTTTTTCCTCTTCGTTGGACATTTTAAGGCTTGTGCGACTTAAACTCAGGTGCGACTTATAGTCCGAAAAATACGGTATATAAAAAGATCCCTGCTCTTTTAATTTTATCATTATCAAACTTATGACATTACACGACACATTTTTTCCGATTTGACAGGAAACCGCATTTTGATTTAGTACAAAACGGTTACAAATTGTATGCTGAGTGGACCCAAATGACCTCCCAGCTGCATATCTTTATTTTTACCACAAAGCAGTGGCGGTAACATTTTTTTCCCGACATTCTTTATGTTTTAATTACAACTTTATATCTATATTTGGAGTCTGTGTGTATAAAGGCAAGCTTGTAGTAGGCCCTGCAAGGAAAGGAAAGGAAGAGAAAGGAAGTGGGGGGGCTGGTAGAAAGGGATGGAGGAGGAAAGAGGGAGGGTTGAAGGGGGATGGAGTTTGGGGGGATTGCTGACGCATGCGCACTGTACCACAAACGTCCAAAGGGGAGCAGCAACAGTTGTGGGTTTGAGGGTGGGGGAGGAAAAGAGGCACAAATAGGGCAAAAAAAAAAATCTGTGGGCTTCAAATTAGCCATTCATGGCGTGACAAAAACACATTGTCAGTATTAACTCACAATATGACAAGTGATTGTTATTAAACACGCTCAGTTTCTGTGATTTGTTATTTTTTTGGGACAGTTTTTCATATTAATAAAATGTTTAAGTGCTTTAAATGGTTATTTGGACTTTTATAGAATAGATGCAATGTAATGAGGAGGTAAAATATGTTAAACGAGCCGAGGGGAAGTTGGGACGGGCCTGTTGTCTGGGTCGGAGCCGAACCGAACCGAACCGAGCCGAACCTCGGAGGCCCCCGGGAGCGGTCGACGACTTACTTGTCTGGAGTGGGACTTGGGCTCGGGTGGTTTGAAGAAGGAATCAGGCAGCTTTCTCATCCTCATAGGCAGCGAGGTGGACACGTTATTTTGGGGGTTCATCACGGCGTTGAAGAGAGCCTCCAGGTCTGTCTCCGAGTCGCCCCGGACGTGGACGACCTGGTGTCCGGCCGGAGGGTTGTGCTGGCTCGGTTCCATTGGCCCCAAAAAAGTCGAACGAAAGTTGAGGGGAAAAAAACAACCCCCGAAAGAGAGGGGAAAAAAGAATCTAATCCCGAGTTTGTTTTCCTGAGATTTTCACGCAGCAGGAAATGTGCAAGAATGTCGACAGCGCTCAGTAAAAGTTGTCCCGGCTCATCCTAAACTTTTTTCCCCCACAACAAAAAAAAGTTGTTTGTTAGCTGTCGAAGTGTGCACACGAAGTCGAAGTTTTGCGGTTGTCTCTTGCGGGCATTCTCCAGGAGACAACAAAGCGCATATCTGGCACTCTTACCGTCCTCCGTCCCGTTCTAAAACTTTTCCAACTCAAAATGTCGAACGACGACAAGCGGGGAAAACAACAATGAGTTCTGAAAGTTGTTGTTTGTGCCGGAATTGAGCCCGCTGGTTGCTTGTGGGATAAATCTCCGCTGCTCACTTTGGCGGAGGGAGACAGAGGGGGAAAAAAAGTTTCGCCCCAGTCGAGTCTAAACTTTGGGCAGGACATTAAACTTTATGACTCATGGGACGGCTGCTCCGGGGGCGGAGTTTGCCTCCAACCGGGACGGGAGCCTTTAAAGGTACAAGCCCGGCGGGAGGTCAAGCAGCCGGGCTCCGCCGACTCCATCAACTTCCCGACAGGAGACACTTTCAACATTCGATTGACACGTTACTTACGTTAAAGTCATAGGCGGAGTTTGACTTTTGGGGCAGGAGGGGCGCAACATGTTGATGACCCCAAAACGCAGCGTCAGCAATAAAATTAACTTATAGAATATTTAAAATCAGGGCCGGCCCAGCCTATTCGCAGACTATGCAGCTGCTTAGGGCCCCTGACCACTAGGGGGCCCCCAATCTGGCAATTGTTTAATTTATATTCTCTTTTGTTTACTACAGTTTGCTTTATTTGAGTTTTGTGAGTTTTGATACTTGATTACAAGCTTAAAAAAATAAAAGTTATTTCTTAACTTTTTTCTTTCCTCTTTTAGAAAAAGGTTTGGCGCTATCTACCCTAAGTACTGACAATCATTTGGGGTGAGAAGCTTGAACTATGCAGTGCAACAAAATCTGATTATTATACACAATATGGACGTATGGGTTGGATTGCATGTATGGGTTTCACAGTACACTGTGACGAAATGGTGAGCCAAAAATATGGGCCCCTTTGCATTATTTTGCTTAGGGCCCCCAAATGGTCTGGCCCCCTGTTTAAAATAATAAGTTGACAAAGAGTGTTTTTTGTTTCCCATCATTCTTGAGGGGAATTGTAAATCAGGCTGCTTAGACAATACTTTTCGCTAAGATCGTCATCCATTGAATTTGGTCTGCCCGCCGGTGTCATGCCAATGTAGTTACCACCATCATAAATTGTATCACCTTGACGGAGCCATATGGAGGTAGATTTGTGTCTTTATTATTCACTCAACAACAAAAAAACTTGCTTCAATAAAAAAAAAGTTGCTTCAATCAAAATATATATTTTCAACAACAAAAAAGTCATGTCAGTCAAAAAAATGTGTTTGAATGCAAAAATAAATTTCAAACTCAAAAATCTAAAAAAAAAAATGCATATGAAAGCTATTTTTCTTAGGGTTTTTTTTTTTTTTTTTTTTGATTGAAACAGCTTTTTGATTGAAGTAACGTTGATTTGTGTTTGGACCACATTTTGGCTAGGATTTTTCTCTTTATTATTCAATCAAAAAATAAGTTGCTTCCAACAAAAAATAGAATAAGTTGCTTAAAAAAAATAGATTTTCAAAAAGAAAAATCACTTCAATCCAAAAAAGAAAAATTTCAATCATAGAAAAAAGTTTTTGAATGCGAAAAAATACTTGAGATTGGAAAATTTGCGTATGAACACTTAATTTTTCATTGAAAAAGTTTTCTTTGATCGAAGAAATCCTTTTTGTGTTTGGGCCATATTATGATTAGGACATTTGTATCTAAATCATTCAATCCCCCAAAAAGTTGCTTCAATCAAAAAAAAAAAAAATAATTTCGACCCATTATATAGATGTTTTTTTTTTTATGTTCATTTCATTCATTTGTTGCAGTTTTATTGCTTTACAACTTTTATATATATAGGAAAGTCAATTACATGCAATGACACTTTTCGGCCACCTGGGCCCCCCCCCCCCCCTTAAAATCCGCTTATGGTTAAAGTGCGTACGACAGGAGAAAAAAAGTCTTAAATAGGATTATTATGTGAATTAGAATCATATTTTGAGACGATTCAACTATACACAACAATTTAGCAAAGCGCAGATTACAAGAAATTAGTTTTTTAATCTGCCGGTTAGTCACGCCTACCCTTATAGGGCTCTAGCGTCCCCAACAGGTGGATGACGACAGCGGAGTCACGATTTCATCTGATTGAGTATGCAGCCCGTTGAAGGGGAATTATTCACAACGAGGAAAACGCGACGAAGAGAGCCGCAAAATGCCATTGTTTCAGTCTCTCTACTCCAATATTTTTACAGGATATTCTTTTTATCCCAGTATTTTCCCCCAATAGCTAAATAAATGGCATGGTCATGACAAATAACAGTCTTGTGCTAAATGGAATATGAAATAATTAAAATGCATTTATTCAAGACGACATGGCAAAATCCCTCCATAATGGTCAAATATGCAACCTAATACGGGCTTATGTCATTTCCCTTCCCCGGCTTCGGAGAATGTAAACAAACACAGAGGCGTGACAGCTAGCCGACATGCTAACCCGAACCGAGTGATGTTTCAAAGTCTTCGAAGCGGAAAATCACACATAACTAGCTCGGATCATTTCGCATGACGACTGGGTTGTCGATTGTCTTCCTAGGGGGCGCTACACATATTCACGCATATTTTGATTAAAAAAAAATTTTTTTTTTTTTACATTTTATCAAAGTTTTCACCAGTGATCACCTGGCTGTTGAGTTTGGTGAGTTTTGAAGCATTCTGAGGGGGTCAAAGTAGGGCTCAAAGCATCGGCGGGACAAAGAATGACTGCTAGGGGGCACTACATAGTGTATTTGGAATTTGCCTTTACACGGTATCAAAGATTGTACCTGTCTTGACCTGCCTGTCAATTTTGGTCCATTTTAAAGCATTCTAAGGGGGTCAAATTGAGCTCAAAGGGGCTGCGGAGAATAACTATATAATAAAAATAATAATAAAACCGAGGAACCACAATAAAAAAACAAAAAACATACAAATAACAACAAATAAAAAAAACATTGTCACCTGCATGTCCATACTGTTCAGTTATGGATGTGTTCTAAGTCAAATAAAATCAAATCAACTTTTATTTGTTTACACAAAACCACAACAACAGTTATCTCAAGGAGAAAACAAAACATGTTTTAAGGTGCAGTAGCCCTACGCTGGATTTAAACCTACTTGAGCATAGTAGGTTTTTTTGGTTTTATTTTTTTGAGAATTTATTTCTGTTTTAGTTAAGTTAAATGTTATAAAAATAAATAAATAAAAAGGGGTTAAATAATAAACACAATTTATTAGTGTCCACTTTAAAAGTTTGGATTTGGGTTTGATAATACAAATATACATTCTAGCAGGGGTGTCCAAACTTTTTGCAAAGGGGGCCAGATTTGGTGTGGTAAAAATTTGGGGGGCCGACCTTGGCTGACGTCCTTTATGTCGAACAATATATTTAAGCAAATTTTAGCAATCCATTCTGTGTGTCACATTTGCTTTATTATTTTTTTAATTAATAATTTCAAAAATCTCGCAATTAACCTTTGTGGCGTTCTCTTTCGACTCTCGGGCTCTTGCGAAATACTGCTGCTGTGAAATTAAACTACCTTCAAGTTGCTTCAATTTCTCGCTACGGATCTTCCCTGTAATCTTGTCGTACATATCAGGGTGTCTTGTTTGGTAATATCGCCTCACATTGAACTCTTTAAAAACAGCAACTGTCTTTTTGCAAATGAGGCAGACAGTTGTTGCGTATTTTAGTGAAGAAACAGTCCAATTTCCACCTATCCTTGAAGAGTCGGCCGTCGCAGTCAACGTTCTTTTTTTGTTGTTGATTGTCGCCATTTTAGAAAATTGGGAGTAAAGGCCACACGGGGTAATGTTGCTTAGAGTGCTGCTACCTTTTCACGGGTAAATGAGGAGCAGCATTTAGTGTGTAAAATACTTCATATGCTGGTAGCAGTACTGCTGACCAATTTATTAAGTCTGTGTGTGGGCCAGACGTTATTGATTTTATGACAGATTATGACAGGGGCCGGATGAAATTTGTCCACGGGCCGCATTTGGCCCCCGGGCCGGACTTTGAACATGTCTGCATTCGAGTGACACTTATACTGTATTTATATTAATACCTTAAGACTGTAAGAATTGAATGTAAAATGAATGCGCTCTACAGTCTGTTTAGCATGAGCATATGCAAGTGTGTACGTATTTAAGTGTATTGGCATTTGCCACTGACGTTAAACATATAGTAACCCAGATAGCAGACCGACGTTGAAAAGCTGTTGGATCAACATTCCGCTGCCGATCCTATATCATTGAATCAACGTCACTTTTGCACTCTCAATTAATGTTGTTTCAACGTTGAAATCCTTACAAAACCTAAACGTCATTTCGATTATTAATAATATTGGAACAACGCCGAGTCAGTGTTATCTTTTCGACCAAAGCACCCGCTCATCTATAATTCAATGACTTTTCAATCATATATCCTGGTCAATCATAAATCAACTATTTGTCAACATTGGTTCATCAACCATACAACAATGTTAACCCAACCATCACCTGACATACCGTAGAACAACGTTTATTTCAACGTCACTTGACGTAAAAAATTTCGATGTCAACCATACTGATGATTTTGAAGGAAAATCAACGTTTATTCAATGTCGGTCTGCTATCAGGGAAGCATTATAATATAGGTAATAAACTTGGATTAAAGTGTTTCGCGGTATTAAAATACAAAATTTTCACTTTTCGCACAAGACACACTGGGCCATACTGCTCAATAAATCAACCTGCATACATAAAAAAATTAGGGCTGTCAAACGATTAAAATTTTTAATCGAGTTAATCACAGCTTAAAAATTAATTAATCATAATTAATCGTGATTCAAACCATCTCTAAAATATGCCATATTTTTCCATAAATTTTTGTTGGAATGGAAAGATAAGACATAAGACGGATATATACATTTAACATACTGTACTTAAGTACTGTATTTGGTTATTATCACAATAAATCCACAAGATGGCATTAACATTATTAACATTCTTTCTGTTAAAGGGTTCTTCAAAGACTTGTAGTTCTTAAAAGATAAATGTTAGTACAAGTTATACTAATTTTAAATTAAAACCCCTCTTAATGTTTTCGTTTTAATAAAATTTGTAAAATTTTCTATAAAAAAATAAACTAGATACACTAAATACACCACAAAGTGTCAATGGCGAGTTTTAAATTAAATTAGAAATCAAGCCAAATAGTGTGTTTTGTCCCTCGACTGACGCCGTAGTTTCCTGTTTACTGGTCCACCCATTGTAATTCAGGTCATTTGAGTGCTGGCTTCACAACGTACTTGACCTCTGATAATTTGTATATTGTGAATAAATATTCCCATCCAATATATTTGTTGAACTAAACGAAATGTTTGAATAGAGTTTGACCAAAGTCTTGAGTGAGTTTTATGTGTATGTTGCATAGCTATTTTGATTGGGAATGCCAGTTCTCTTTGCGCTGTTGTTTAACTGTGTGAGAATAGGGCCTCATTAATACAGATTGAAGCGCTTTTCTTTTTGTGAACATTTTTTTTTTTTTGAGAGATGTTATTTTTTTGTGTGCTTTCACTAAATGATATTTATGTTCGTTGTGAAGGAGTTGCCGAGCTTATGCCAATAAACGGTGCGGTCCAATGAACGCCTTTGTCCACTCGCCTTTTGTAATATTCTGATATAGAATTATCTGAGGCACCTTGAAGTGCACGCGGCGCCAACATGTTGTTTACTCACATGATGTAGGAGTGAGTTAGAGTTACGGCCTGCCGAGAGCCGCAAGCTGTGTTAATGTTGAAGCTGAATGTGCTAATAAACAAACAGTGAGAGCACGTCGCGTGTGGTATACCTTTGTTAAGAAAAAGCACAAAACAAGACACCTTTCTCTGCCTCTTAGCTCTCAAGTGCGTCATTGTAATCTGTTTGAGGCAATGCATGAGCGGGTCATTCCGCGCATGCGTTAAATGTGTTAAATATTTTAACGTGATTGATTTAAAAAATCAATTACCGCCCATTAACGCGTTAAATTTGACAGCCCTAAAAAAATGAAATAAAATCATGGGGAAGGCAACATTTTGAGGTTTATTCTGTGTTGATTTAACAAACCTTGTCCCCAACAACCCAGCAAAAGTTGCATGCCCAAAACCAGATGTGTTACAATCTACCCTAACTTTTTGTAACATTCTCATCACTCCTGCTTTTGAAACCTCACAAAGTTTTGAATAAGTACGGTAATAACTTTAAAACAATAGGCAATTGTCATGACAAACAGTGGGGCAAATAAGTATTTAGTCAACCACCAATTGTGCAAGTTCTCATACTTAAAAAGATTAGAGAGGCCTGTAATTGTTAACATGGGTAAACCTCAACCATGATAGACAGAATGTGGGGGGGGGAAAAACAGAAAATCATATTGTTTGATTTTTAAAGAATTTATTTCCAAATTAGAATGGAAAAACGTATTTGGTCACCTACAAACAAGCAAGATTTCTGGCTGTCAAAGAGGTCTAACTTCTAACGAGGTCTAACGAGGCTCCACTTGTTACCTGTATTAATGGCACCTGTTTTACCTCATTATCGGTATAAAAGACACCTGTCCACAACCCTCAGTCAGTCACACTCCAAACTCCACGATGGCCAAGACCAAAGAGCTGTCAAAGCACACCAGAGACAAAATTGTAGACCTGCACCAGGCTGGGAAAACTGAATCTGCAATAGGTAAAATGCTTGGTGTAAAGAAATCAACTTTGGAAGCAATTTTTAGAAAATGGAAGAAATACAAGACCACTGATAATCTCCCTTGATCTGGGGCTCCATGCAAGATCTCACCCCGTGGCGTCAAAATGATAACAAGACCGGTGAGCAAAAATCCCAGAACCACATGAGGCGACATAGTGAATGACCTACAGAGAGCTGGGACCACAGTAACAAAGGCTACTATCATTAACACAATGCGCCACCAGGGACTCAAATCCTGCACTGCCAGACGTGTCCCCCTGCTGAAGCCAGTACACGTCCAGGCCCGTCTGCGGTTCACTAGAGAGCATTTGGATGATCCAGAAGAGGACTGGGAGAATGTGTTATGGTCAGATCAAACCAAAATAGAACTTTTTGGTAGAAAACACAGGTTCTCGTGTTTGGAGGAGAAAAAATACTGAATTGCATCTGAAGAACACCAGACCCACTGTGAAGCATGGGGGTGGAAACATCATGCTTTGGGGCTGTTTCTCTGCAAAGGGACCAGGACGACTGATATGTGTAAAGGAAAAAATGAATGGGGCCATGTATCGAGAGATTTTGAGTGAAAATCTCCTTCCATCAGCAAGGGCATTGAAGATGAGACGTGGCTGGGTCTCTCAGCATGACAATGATCCCAAACACACAGCCAGGGCAACAAAGGAGTAGCTTCGTAAGAAGCATTTCAAGGTCCTGGAGTGGCCTAGCTAGTATCCAGATCTCAACCCCATAGAAAATCTGTGGAGGGAGTTGAAAGTCCATGTTGCCCAACGATCTCCCAAAAACATCACTGCTCTAGAGGAGATCTGCATGGAGGAATGGGCCAAAATACCACCAACAGTGTGTGAAAAGCTTGTGAAGAGTTACAGAAAATGTTTGCCCTCCGTTATTGCCAACAAAGGGTACATAACAAAGTATAGAGATGAACTTTTGGTATTGACCAAATACTTATTTTCCACCATGATTTGCAAATAAATTCTTTAAAAATCAAACAATGTGATTTTCTGGGGTTTTTTCCACATTCTGTCTGTCATGGTTGAGGTTTACCCATGTTGACAATTACAGGCCTCTCTAATATTTTCAAGTGGGAGAACTTGCACAATTAGTGGTTGACTAAATACTTATTTGCCCCACTGTATTATTCTAAAAATAGTTGTCGAGTCTTATGCCTACTGCCTGTCGTACCCACCTGGCAGGACCACCAGCGTGTGAAACAACAGTGACATGTGGCCGGTTTGCAAAGTGTGACCCCAACGTGCTCAAATGTGCAAGTCGACATGGCATGTGCTGTGTTTGGTTCATTCTTAACACATTCTGTCCTAAGTCAATATTTGGACTGCTGCTTATACGACTTTATGAGTTTTCAAAGTTTTCAAATAAGTTGATAATGCAACAGTATTTTTTTACGTGCTAGTCTTATATATTTTTTTAAAAACTCAGTTGGAGTTGTTTCATGAATACCACTGAACGTGTCAGTTCATTAGCATCTTTGTAAAAGCCCACTTGTGTCATGTACAGTACAAAATATTACATTTCAACATAACGCCCCCTCCCTCCTCTTCCCAAAAATCCCATCTTTCCCTCAAGCGTGACACATAATGGCACTATTTCTTCTTTTTTTTTGTTACAGTCTTTCACAAAAAGTAGATCCATGCGGTTCCCACAATTGTCATGCTAATGAGACCCCTCTTCCATTGAGAAATCATTTTGTCAAGATCCACTGTCTGTGGACGCGCAAGGTCTGTTTCCCATACATCTCTCTGAATGAATGATTATGATGGAGCCCTATTAAAGGGCCCTAAACAATGTAAAGCAGATTAAGGGCTTGGCCCACCAATCACATGCTCATTTTTGTGCGTGTGTGTTCTAAAAGGCGTATTCATTGTTACATGTACTCAATTGGATCTTTGTTAAAACAATGTGGAGGAGTGCAAAAAGTGATTATTTTTGGGGTGCAAACATAGCTTTTATTGTGAACGTAAGAAAAGTAGCTAGCAGTCATCCGCGTGCAGACTTTAAACTGTCCGCCTTGTTTGTGGTCATCACTGTAACACAGTAGGACACATTAAAGCGACAGTCTTCAGTGATGCGAGCGGACCACCCACTCGGAGGTGCTCTCATGTTTAGTCAACATCTTTTCAGGCATCTGTCCCCCCGTAACACCCCTGCTTCCCCCAACTGCTCCCCCATTTAAGGCTATGCGCTGTACTCAAGCTGGATCACTGCCAATCAATCTTCAGGTCACTTGTGTTACACTGCCTGATGTGACGGTATTATGGGATGGATCTTGTTACAAGACATGGGTTCCCTATAGCAGGGGTCCCCAAACTACGCACCGCGGGCCGGAAACGGCCCGCAGCCACATTTGGTCCGGCCCCCTGAACAACAAAAAAAAAAAAATGTTGTAAAAAAAAAAATATATATATATATATATATATATACATTTTTTTTCTTCAATAGTGTTATTCATTTCCTGGCTTTTTTCTGTGAAGAACCCAGAGAGGTTTATTTGGTTATTATCTATTTAATTAATAGTGTTATTATGATATTATATTATATTATATTATATTATATTATATTATATTATATTATATTTAAGGGTGTCAAGCGATTAAAATTTTTAATCGAGTTAATTACAGCTTAAAAACTAGTTAATCATAATTAATTGCAATTAATCGCAATTCAAACCATCTATAAAATATGCCATATTTTTCTGTAAATTATTGTTGGAATAGAAAGATGAGACACAAGATGGATAAATACATTTAGCATACGGTACATACGTACTGTATTTGTTTATTATAACAATAAATCAACAAGATGGCATTAACATCATTAACATTCTGTTAAAGCGATCCATGGATAGAAAGACTTGTAGTTCTTAAAAGATCAATGTTAGTACAAGTTATAGAAATTTTATATTAAAACCCCTCTTAATGTTTTCGTTTTAATAATAAAATTTGGAAAATTTTCAATCAAAAAATAAACTAGTAGCCCGCCATTGTTGATGTCAATAATTACTTACACAATGCTCATGGGTGCTGAAGCCTATGAAATCAGTTGCACCCAAGCGCCAGCAGAGGGCGACAAAACTCCAAAAAACACAACAAGTGGGCATTTCACTGTGCTGTCATTTTAATCTGTTTGAGCGGGGCATGTGCGTTAATTGCGTCAAATATTTTAACGTGATTAATTTCAAAAATTAATTACCGCCCGTTAACGCGATAATTATGACAGCCCTAATTATATTATATTATATTATATTATATTATATTATATTATATTATATTATATTATATTATATTATATTACATCATATTATATTATATATATATTTTATTTACTTTTGTTCCGTGAAGAATCCAGAAAGGGTTATTTGATTGTGATTTTCTGAAAAACAATACATTTTTACTAGGGCTGTCAAAATTACCGCGAACGGGCGTTAATTAATTTTTTAAATTAATCACGTTAAAATATTTGACGCAATTAACGCACGAGGCCCGCTCAGACAGATTTAAATGTCAGTACAGTGAAAGGCCAACTTGTTAATTGTGTTTTATGGAGTTTTTCCGCCCTCTGCTGGCGCTTGTGTGTGACTTGCATATGTTATTTGGCGTAATGTCGCCCTCTGCTGCCGATTCAGTGCAGCTGATTATTTGGGTTTCGGCGCGCTTTTCTGACGTAATTATATGTCGACGCGAACTCACACTAATAGACAGTGCTATTCAGACCAGCTAACGTCCGCATCCAGTATTCAGTGGCAGTTCTCATAGCCCCATCACACTGTTTGTGTCTAATACATGCATCGCTTGTGAGTTATAGTCCTCCTTTGTTTATATTCATGAGCATTAGATAGTTATTGATGATGTGTATTTGAATTTGTTCACATATATGGTGAAATGCAGTTACATTGTTAGATGCTTGTGAGCTAATTGGCTAGTGCTACTGCTCAAATGGACACGTGTGTGTACATTTTATGTTGTTTTGTGATTTATGCAAGTTATTGACACATTGCCTTGTTATTTTCAGTTTTACAAAAATACAAGAAATGTGCTCCTGTCAAAAAGAGATGACTTCAGTAAAGCCCATGCAACTTTGCCACACCGTCTGATTTCTTTTTGGAACTTATGTTCGCTATCTGTCAATTTGTGTACTCACACACATTGAGGACAGAATAGGGCTACTAGTTTATTTTTTGATTGAAAATTTTACAAATTTTATTAAAACAAAAACATTAAGAAGCGTTTTATTATAACATTTGTATAACTTGTACTAATATTCATCTTTTAAGAACTACAAGTCTTTCTATCCATGGATCACTTTAACAGAATGTTAATAATGTTAATGCCATCTTGTTGATTTATTGTTATAATAAACAAATACAGTCCTTATGTACCGTATGTTGAATGTATATATCCATCTTGTCGTATCTTTCCATTCCAACAATAATTTACAGAAAAATATGGCACATTTTATAGATGGTTTGAATTGCGATTAATTGCGATTAATTACGATTAATTAATTTTTAAGCTGTAATCAACTCAATTAAAAATGTTAATCGTTTGACAGCCCTAATTTTTACATTTAGGCACTCCTGCAATCGTCACACTTTTTCTGTTACAAACTGACCCCGGCCCCTCATCAGAGAAGGGAAGGGTTATGTGGCCCTCACAGGAAAAAGTTTGGGGACCCCTGCCCCGATAGTCTATGATGTGTAATTTACTCGTGCGCATTTGTTATTACAGGTGAGTAATCAATCATACATTGGCAAACTAGCGCTCAGTTACTGGATGTAAATCACATTCAGTGGCTGCTAATGAGCTAAACAAGTCTTAAATTAATTTAACATACAAATTTTTAGCCGGAAAAACTGCTTTTGTGAACACGTCAAATGCAATAAACATACTGCATTCTGGCAAGTTGATATTGAAGTGAGTTGAGGAGCTTCACTTGGACACAAAAGTTGTGCTTTGCCACCACCAAATGGCATTTAAAGGTGTTATTTTTTTAGACCTTAATTACTTGCAGATTTTCACATTTACTGTTTTTATCGCACAATTTCAATAGTTGTAGCTCTGTGTGAGTCGATTTTTTAAAATACTCTTTGACAAGATTCAGTCATTTAATAGTTTGCAAAACATCATAATACTGGGACTCTAAAAGTCGTAAGGTTGATGAAAATGACTTTTTTAAAATTTTAGAACCCATTAAAAATGTTGTTAGTTTGTTATTTTATACAATCTTCAGATTGACATGGTCTTTCAACCCCAATTGAACCCATTTGTGAACCAATTTTAAGTAGATTGGGCTAAGCTAAGTTACTAAAGTTAAGTACAGTTTTGTGTATCTGTAGTTTACTGGAGGACAAAAATGAAGTGGTATTTTATACAATTACTTAACTACATTTTACAGCAGGTATCTGTACTTTTGACTCCACTACTATTCAAATGGTCGCATACGTTTCACGTTACTTTTGTTTGTTTTCTGTTTTTCACATTCTGAATGGATAGTTTAATTTTCATGCCCCGGTGCAATCGATAAACCCGGTGCAACTATACCATAACTGAGCAGTAGAGGCAGCAACACGAGTACAAGCAAGATTAGGTAAGTGAACAAAATGTTGACCAAAAACCACCAAACTCTGGCACAGTAGATGTCGGTATGCACCTGATAGTTGCTTGCAATCTGCCATAAAGCTAAGTTTTGGAGTCCTTGAGCTTGTTAGGCTTTTGTCAGTCAATTTGATTGCTTATTTTTCCATTCTGCACTGTTTTAACCCCTTCAGACCTAAGCATGCTGCTGAAGGACATGACGTGTAAGCGTCTTGAAACCAATACACTGAATTTACAGTGCCCTCCATAATTATCGGCACCCCTGAAAAAGATGTGTTTTTTAGCTTCTAATAATTTTTTAATTCAAATAATATGGGACCTTAATGGAAAAAAAGAGAAAAATCCAACCTTCAATACAAGTGCATTCATTCAGTGGGGGAATAAATCCCACATAAAGAAAAAACTATTTGACATCAAATAATGTGTGTCACAATTATTAGCACCCCTGGTGTTAATACTTTGTACAACCCCCTTTTGCCAACAAAACAAGGTCTGGGGACTGAGATGGCCATGGGAGGAGCTTGATTTTGTGTCTGGTGAACCATTTCTGTGTAGATTTGGCCATATGTTTAGGGTCATTGTCTTGCTGAAAGACCCAGTGACGACCCATCTTCAGCTTTCGGGCAGAGGGCAACAGATTTTGATTTAAAATGTCCTGGTATTTCAAAGCATTCATGATGCCATGCACCCTAACAAGGTTCCCAGGGCCTTTGGAAGCAAAACAGCCCCACAGCATCACTGACCCACCCCCATACTTCACAGTGGGTATGAGGTGCTTTTCAGCATGCGCATCTTTCGTGGCACGCGAGACCCACTTAGAGTGTTTGTTGCAAAAAGGCTCAATCTTGGTCTCACACAAAAATACACACGGTCCCAGGCTTCAACTGGGACCGTGTGCTTTGGTCAGATGAGACCAAGATTGAACTTTTTGGCAACAAACACTCTAAGTGGGTCTGGCATGCTGTGGGGCTGTTTCGCTTCCAAAGGCCCTGGGAACCTTGTTAGGGTACATGGCATCATGAATGCTTTGAAATACCAGGACATTTTAAATCAAAATTGGTTGCCCTCTGCCCGAAAGCTGAAGATGGGTCGTCACTGGGTCTTCCAGCAAGACAATGGCCCCAAACATATGGCCAAATCTACATAGAAATGGTTCACCAGACACAAAATGAGGCACCTCCAATGGCCATCTCAGTCCTCAGACCTTGTTTTGTTGGCAAAAGGGAGTTGTACAAAGTATTAACACCAGGGGTGCTAATAATTGTGACACACATTATTTGATGTCAAATATTTTTTTCTTTATGTGGGATTTTTCCCCCACTGAATAAATGCACTTGTATTGAAGGTTGGATTTTTCTCTTTTTTTCCATTAAGGCCCAATATTATTTCAGGGGTGCCAATAATTATGGAGGGCACTGTAGTTGCTATTGACCTATTCTATTCTATTCTATTCTATTCTATTCTATTCTATTCTATTCTATTCTATTCTATTCTATGAAGCAAGTACTTTTGTATTTGAGTATTTTCTTAGATATTTGTACTTTTAAGTAATTATTTGCACCTGTATCTGTAATTTTACTTAAGTAAAAAACAAAAACAAAAAAAAGTGGGTACTTCATCCCCCACTGATGATGATAGACGTCCAATCAAGTAGCTTTTTTCATCCGTCTGCTGTGGATTTCAATGATTTCATCATTAGTAGACGTCCCAGCCATTTCAACTGGGAAGGCCTTCCTAGTTCAAATGAATTGGACGTCCACCATGATAATGAGACGCCTTTTCAACTGAGAAATCATTTTGTCAAGATCCACTGACTGTGGACGCGAAAGCTCTGTTTCCCATACCCATTCACTGAATAGATGGTTATGATGGAGCCCTATTAAAGGGCCCTAAACAATGTAAAGAAGTTTCAGTCCATTCAAATCCATTTTGACTGAGAAGGTCCTCCCACTTCAAATGGATGAGACGTCGATCATCGTCAGTGGCAGTGAATGAATCAACATGCACCAGTTCATTCTGACACATGGATATTTTCAGTATGGTTTTGTAGATGGGCTTAATGTTATCATCAGTTTGGAGCAATACTGCAATCATGCCCATTTACAAGCATACGACACTTTTCATCTCCAGTGATCTCTTCCTTTACCAGCAGATTTCTCCAAAGTAGCTCAAATGGACTGTGAGAAAACATGAGATTAAGGCACAAGCAGCAACTTGCAAGCAAGTGAAGACGTCTTCCACCGTTTTCTGTCTTTCTTGGGTGTTGTCTCGGCTTTGGGCTTAAATGTCACGAAAGCTCGCCACTGCCTGTCAGCAATATGGAGCACAGTACAAAATGTGCTTTTTGGTGCTGATGAATCACTTTATCGAACATGCAACTCAAGTTTTTAGATTGTATTCACCGTATGCACTGATTGTGCATTTTGGAAATATTTTAAAACAAGAGTGTCATTAATATGTAGGTTCCCTTGACACTTTTGGTGGGCTTCCTCTTTGGCTGCAAGTCTAAACAGGCCGACAATAGGGCAAAACCAGACATGTTGAAGGTGGAGCAACATAAGCCCCCATAAGTGGCTGGGAAAGCTCGAACCCCCACCTTCCTGCGCACGCCCATTTCGGGATTATACAGCAGTTTACACAATTCAAAATTTCCTCACAGATTGTAATTTTGGTCCTTTTAAGAATATAATGCTTTAAAACATTTATTTTAAAAACATTTTTTTTATAAAGATTTGTTACTCACCAAAAGCACAGCAGTCACTTTGCAACAGCTATACTGGAGGGAAAAAAAAAAAAAATTGTCATCACAAAGCATATACTGCACATACAGTGGGGCAAATAAGTATTTAGTCAACCACCAATTGTGCAAGTTCTCCTACTTGAAAAGATTAGAGAGGCCTGTAATTGTCAACATGGGTAAACCTCAACCATGAGAGACAGAATGTGGAAAAAAAACAGAAAATCACATTGTTTGATTTTTAAAGAATTTATTCCCAAATTGGAGTGGAAAATAAGTATTTAGTCATCTACGAACAAGCAAGATTTCTGGCTGTCAAAGAGGTCTAACTTCTTCTAAAGAGGTCTAACGAGGCTCCACTCGTTACCTGTATAAATGGCACCTGTTTTAACTCATTATCGGTATAAAAGACACCTGTCCACAACCTCTGTCAGTCAGACTCCAAACTCCACTATGGCCAAGACCAAAAAGCTGTGGGAAGACAATCTACAAATAGATAAAATGCTTGGTGTAAAGAAATCAACTGTGGGAGCAATTAATAGAAAATGGAAGACATACAAGACCACAGATAATCTCCCTCAATCTGGGGCTCCGTGAAAGATCTCACCCCGTGGCATCAAAATAATAACAAGAGCGGTGAGCAAAAATACCAGAACCACACAGGGGGGACCTAGTGAATGACCTACAGAGAGCTGGGACCACAGTAACAAAAGCTACTATCAGTAACACAATGCGCCGCCAGGGACTCAAATCCTGCACTGCCAGACGTGTCCCCCTGCTGAAGAAAGTACACGTCCAGGCCCATATGCGGTTCGCTAAAGAGCATTTGGATGATCCAGAAGAGGACTGGGAGTGTTATGGTCAGATAAAACTATAATAGAACTTTTTGGTAGAAACACAGGTTCTCTTGTTTGGAGAAAGAATACTGAATTGCATCCGAAGAACACCATACCCACTGTGAAGCATGGGGGTGTAAACATGCTTTTGGGCTGTTTTTCTGCAAAGGGACCAGGACGACTGATCTGTGTAAAGGAAAGAATGAATGGGGCCATGTATCGAGAGATTTTGAGTGAAAATTTCCTTCCATCAGCAAGGGCATTGAAGATGAGACGTGGCTGGGTCTTTCAGCGTGACAATGATCCCAAACACACAGCCAGGGCAACAAAGGAGTGGCTTTGTAAGAAGAATCAAGGTCCTGGAGTGGCCTAGCCAGTCTCCAGATCTCAACCCCATACAAAATCTGTGGAGGGAATTGAAAGTCCCCAAAACATCACTGCTCTAGAGGAGAGCTGCATGGAGGAATGGGCCAAAATACCAGCAACCGTGTGTGAAAAGCTTGTGAAGAGTTACAGAAACGTTTGGCCTCCGTTATTGCCAACAAAGGGTACATAACAAAGTATTGAGATGAACTTTTGGTATTGACCAAATACTTATTTTCCACCATGATTTGCAAATAAATTCTTTAAAAATCAAACAATGTGATTTTCTGGTTTATTTTTTCCACATTCTGTCTCTCATGGTTGAGGTTTACCCATGTTGACAATTACAGGCCTCTAATATTTTCAAGTGGGAGAACTTGCAAGAACAATTAGTGGTCGACTAAATACTTATTTGCCCCACTGTACATCTACAAAGCCTCAAGAATTAAGAATAAGTGTGACTGAAATAAGCTGAAATGATGCGATTTGAATAGGAAACAAGTTTTGTTTCGTTAGGTTTCGCCTATAGTTCGTGAACTCATTCACTGCCATTGACAGTGATGGACATTTGAACTGTGCGAATTGGCATTAATGCTCATATTTTAGTACAGGGGTCTGCAAACCACAGCTCTTTGAACCCTCTGATGCAGCTCAGCTTTATATTTAACAAATGAATATTTAATTGAAATTTATTCTTGCACTTGCCAGATTTAACAAATACGTTTAACTTCCCTTTAGTTGGCAGATCAAGTCAGGCACACTGTTTTGAGTGTTTGTTAACAGAATCACTCTGTAAAGTCACGGTTCCAGGGGCACTGGAAGTCACTCAAAACAGGGGTGCTAAGAATCTTATTGTTTTTCCCATCCAAAAACAGCCATTTCGGTCCATATTTGTCATGCTCATGCTTTTTCGTGCACAGTACTCACGCATGCTGGATAGTTTACACACTACTACTAGGCTACTACAAAGACAGCATTGTATTTCACCTACATTGTGTGTTGGAGTTTTTGTATTGGAAATAAATGTGTCCTTATGTTATAAAGCAAATCCCCGCTACTAGACAGCGCAATGACACACAAACACATTTGAAAACTAAAAGGTCCAATAAGCCTCAGTTTAACACCCACTTTTCACAACTCAAATGAATTGCACAAAAATATCAAACAGCGCTCTGCACGGTGACTGCTCATCAGCAACAACAAACAATAAAATGGCTACAATGCAAACTATTTGGAGTTCTCCAGTGTCTAAATCTGCAGCTAACTTTTGCTCACTGGGCACTATTATAAACTACCGTAATCTTTATTTTCGACCTCGGATTGAATTTTAGAAATTGTTGCTGTTTTTGTTAAGAACAAAAATCACTAATTCATCTGTGCTCATGTTAATGCCTACTCTGTCATACTTAGCTTTTCCGTTCCAATAGCGCCTTATCCAACGTGACCTGGTAGCAAGCAAGGTGTCAAACACACACCAAAAAAAACTTTTTCAAAAATATACACAGTGGGGAGAACAAGTATTTGATACACTGCCAATGGGTTTTCCCATTGACTGTGTATCAAATACTTGTTCTCCCCACTGTACGGCGGAAAACACAGACAAGACTGAAAAAGCAGTTTCTGCTCTTGCACCCCTCTTTAAAATAAACTGCTGCATTTTAAGCCAAAAGAACTGTTGAGTTTGATAGAATATGTCTATATGCTGCCATAGCAGATTCATGGCGCACTAAGCCTCCGAACTATTTTTAATTTGTCCGTTTTACCCTGAAAACACCCATTTACAGACGTCGCACAACCGCTTTTGTTTAAACCTAGCCATAAGAAGGTAAATAATTATATTTATTATTCAAAATGTCATTTTTAGCTTAGAATCATTAATTGATGTCTAATATTTAGTTTAAAAAAAAAAAGTGACTTAAAAAAATGATTCACTCGCATATTTTAAACTTTTAAACAAATTACGTCACAATGAAAAATTTGGCGTCTGTAAAAAAGTCACAGATATCTACCTCATAACTATCGCTTAATTGTTACTGTCGCATTTTCCCCGATATGTTAGATGATAAATAATCGATCCAAACAAAAAAAAAAAAAGGAAAAATAACGTTTAAAAGGGTAACTATATGAAAAAGAAAATCTCAGCCACTCCTTGTTGTCTGTGATTTCTGCATCGCGATCCTTGTTATTTCACATTGTTTCACCCCAAAAATAAAAAATAAAAAGTTTTTAAAAAATTTAGCTGTGTCTTGACACTTGGTGATACATGCTACATGGAGTTTTTGGATCGAAACATGGCATGTACACGATAATATCTCGTTAAAATCGTGGAGTCATTAATTTTGCTCTCGCGTGCTCTCGCCTCCAGTTAGGGTTTTGCTGTTTAAAAATTTTTTTGTTTTTTGTTTTAGATGCCTTCCTGTTCAAAATTTTTCTTCCCCCAGAAAATTTTGATTTTAAGCTTTCCAATGATGTATCACATGTGCCTATCGGACAATTTTGAAATGTGGCCAAATTTGGGGTCTCAGAGCGGAACTTCAAGTCACCTGAGTGTTTTCCACCATCAGTGTTGTTAATCTTACTTCATAAAAGTAATTAGTTACAAATTACTTCTCCCAAAAAGTAATTGTGTAAGTAACTCGGTTACCTGAATGTAAGACTAATTAGTACCTTGGCAAAATAACTGGTGATAATTTTCATGTTTTTTTTTTTCTCAAAACGAATCACACAATGTGAAGTTTAAAGGTTTTTTTTGGGACACTTGGTCCTAGCCCAATTCTTTACCCTAAATTTAACCAGTTTCAGGGGTATTGCGGATATTGCGATAACTAGATAGTAACCTTCGCTATGTGTGGAAGTCATTTAATGTTGTGAATCAACTGTTAAAGTTGTTAAAATTGCTCCCGTTATTGCATTAGTTCCCTTCTGTCTACTTTTGACATGTGTAAGTTTTAAAACTATTTCATCATTTAAATATAGATTTAAGTCAAGATTTTGCCGATATAGGAGCATTTTAGTTTAAAAGTTACTTAGGTTCGCTAGGAAGGTTCACTACAAGAGAGCCTTTCTGAGAGGTATACTGCTTTAAGATGGCGGTTGTCTACTAATGCATCTAGTTTTTTATTATACATGTTGCTAATGCAGCCGTGTCTGTCATTTGCATCTAGTTCTGTAGATATGTGATATCTACCGAAGCATCATGTGGGCGTAGTTTGTAGGTCATTGGCTACAGTCGGGTATTATTGGAGCCACCTTGCATTGTAGCATCGCGTTTGCAACTGCGTCACCCTCCCTTGCCTCCTCCCCACTCCTGCTCTGCTCTCTCGTCTCTGTGAGTCCGTCTTTCTCAGACTTTTCTCGCGTAAGTCAACCAACATAGTAACGCACGCCTTTCCCGCCTCAGTAACGGTACCTCGGCGTTGCCAAGATGAGAAAAGTAATTAATTAGATTACTCACTACTGAAGACAATAACGCTGTTAGTAACGCCGTTATATTCTAACGCAGTTATTAACAACACTGTCCGCCGTACAGTGATACCTCCCTACTTTGCGCTTCAAACCCCGCCTCCTCAGTCCATCTTGGATTTTTTTTCAATTAATATAGTATTTTATAGCGATGTCCCGATCCAATCACTTACAGCCTCTAACTCTAACTGAGTGACAGGGGTGCTGCTTCAATCTTGCCAGAGGAGCTTGGTTGTGTGCTATCTTCAAAGCCCCAGATCTGTCAATCATCGTTTCACTTGTTAAACGCTAGCAGTAGTGTGCTGTGGCAACTCATTGTGTAAGGGACGAGAGGCTGGTCGCAGCAGCGTGAGTGGATTTGAGTGGACTCACTCAATAAAGCATTTAATAAAGACAAGCATTTTGCCACGTTTTTCTTGTTCATAAATATTCCGGTGGGACAGTAACATTTTTAAAACTTTTTTTTCATACTTTGGGGGAAAAAGGGAAAATTTGTTTTATATGTATCTCTTCCCAATGGTAAATCTGAATACATACATTGAACGCACTGGATTTACGATTATTGGGGGGGGGGGGGGGGGGGGGCATTATCAGCAAAAATGAGGGATCACTGTATTTACTTCCCAAAGTTAAATACGCTATTGTTTCAATGTTTTATTTATTGATTTATATATTTTTTAAAATTCTTAGTCATCACAGACTTTCAGACATCAAGACATTTGGGGACATCTTGCAAGTGGAAACTGACTTTACATAGTTCACGCACACAGGTCAATAATTCACCAACTATGTAAATTCATAGTTGCCAACTAGAAAGGTGTACCCACATGTCTTTGTGCCATTCACAGGCTTTCTATTCTGTGGAAAATGGGCCATAATGGCTTTTTGAGGACTAAAGGTTGCCGACCCCTGTTCTAGTGCCATTGACGGTAATAGACGTCCCATCCATTTGGACTGGGAGGGTAAGCAGCGATCCGATCCCTGTCCAAATGGATAAGGCGTCGATTGCTGTCGATGGCAATGCATGAGTTTAAAATGTTTTCATCTCTACGACATGAGGTTCTTCACCCAGCTGCACAGTCACATAATAGCTGACAATAATAATGTACGGAGCCTCTAAAGGGACATCGACAGAAATAAAATAAATTCAAACTATGTGGTGCACGCCAAATATGTGGTGTGCACTAGAAACTATCTGGTGCGCTCTAGAAAACTATTTGGTGAGTACCACTAAATTGTATGTGGTGCGCATTAGAAACTATCCGATGCGCACCAGAAAACTATTGGTGCACACCACAAAGTTCCCTTTTATAGGCCACAAACTGCAGGCGTGCAACTGACACCAGCAGTTTTGTTGTGCTAAAAATGATTAATACAGGATTTAGTTGAGCTTTACTTCAATCTTGGACTCAACTATAAAGATACTACAGCATTACTTGCACATTGTGACCATTACACCAGATTGTTTCTGGTCCGCACCACATACTATCTAGTGCAAACCAGATGGTTTAAATTTGTTTTATTACTGTCGATGTCCCTTTCAGGGCTCCATAGCAATGAATGAGTTTAAAACAGCATTTTATGTCTTCACTGTCAATTCTAGCCAGTGAATTTGTTAAAACGTTTAAGCCACTATTGCATTTGGAAGGTGTTGCTGTGTTCCCTTTGGATAGGTTTATACCGCAGGTCTTAATGCACAATTCCGATTTTTTTGTCATATCTGTTCTTTTGACTCGCCTCTTCCCTAAAAGCCGCATTCAAGCTAGGTGCTAACGCATTAGCACCTAGCTGTTTGATGACGTAATTGCTGCATGAATTCAGATTAGGGGGACTTGACAGTTCAGACGCAGCCATGTTCTGGAGAAATGTGGCCCAGATCGGATTTTAACCACATTCAAAAGTGACCTAGATCGGATTTGAAATGGTCCACTTTTATGCGACCTGTTCCATTCAGACTGTCAAGTTAATGCCTGACTCGAGTCGTAAAAACACACAAAAAAATCGATTTGTGCGTTTAGACCTGCAGTATGAACCAAGCCTTAGTTTGAGTGTTTTAAGTGCTAATATGTCATTATAAAAACAACTAAATTTAAGAACAACTCTGGCTCGTCTGTCACTATCATTGGCAGCCAATGAGTTAAGTGGGAGTCCTGAAACTAGATGTTGTCATATATTTAGAAAATTCAGTGACTATAGCATGTGAAAGCAAGATTGTCAGAGGTAGCTAGTGTCAAAGGCCACAATGCCATACAGTATAAACTGGATTTAAACAGGTAGGTTAAAGTAAAAATTCAATTATTGGTTGGTTGCTTGGCTCATTTCTTTGAATTCATTTCTGTACAGTATTTATATTGACAAATTGGTTGCCATTGAATGCGCTAGACATCAAAAATTGAATGTCTAGCTACATCAATGACAGCTAATGGGTTAAAGGACAGTAAAAAGTGCCCATCTAGGACCACTTGCAGTGTAAATCCATGCAAAAAAAACTTCCACTGAGTGATAGCTCAAGTGTCTACAACTAGTGATAAATTCAGATGTGTAATTCTTCTTATGATTGCGCTCCTGGCTCTTCATTTTCTTCCATAAGGCACTCTTGGTTTCATGGTAGCGGAAGCAGTTTCACCTGGAAGCAAAGTGCTATGTATAGCAGTCCATCTTGCTCGGACGATCAATGCCTTCAGTCCAGGCACTTGTCAATGCAAACCACCTTTGCGGTGCAGCTGGCAGTTAAGTCGGTCCAAAGACTGAAAGATTTTCTGCTCCTCAATGGAGATGGATGTGGGCGCCGGGGGTCGGCGCTGGTACTGGTGCGGCTGAGACGACGACCTGTGCGGTTTGACAAGCCGGTCGTCCAGTGGACTGTGAGCGTACGTGTCGGGCAGGCGGCGTTGGCCGGCAGATTTGACAGCTGTGACAGATTATAATCATTGTGTAAGTCACTTTTCAGTTTGGACTTGACTATTTTTCTTCATACGAACCTTTGTTTGGGTTATTGGTGCAAAACCCTTTGGGGGATGTGCCTACTGGATTACCTGGCTTGACACTTGCAATCTGGAATGTGAATATTCATGTCAAACCGCAGAGTTCATTTTCAATTGGCAGCCATATACACAGGGGTGAAAGTGGCTAGAATTTCTTGCCGGAACTCCCCGACGTGAAGGTCGCCGCGGAGCCAGATATTTTATTCATCTATTTATTTATTTATTTTATTTTATTTATTTTTGGGGGGAGGGGAGTGGGGGGGGGGGGGGTCAAACCTCTTAAACTACTAAAATGCAAAGAAAACTTTGAGCACAGTTATTTCTATAACAAATACAAAAGCGGATTTTCATTCAAAATAGTTTTTCAATGATTTGCAAAATAAAAGTTAACAAAAACAGCAATAACCCCAACCTCCATCTCCTAATTTTTATTTTCCCTCATTTCCTCACATACTAAATGCCAAATCTCAGTTTTAACTACTTAAGAAAATAGGATGTATATTAAATATATTATTATTATTATTTTTTATAACAAAGATATAAGTAACATACAGTTGTGGTCAAAAGTTTACATACACTTGTGAAGAACATAATGTCATGGCTCTCTTGAGTTTCCAGTTATTTCTACAACTGATTTTTCTCCGATAGAGTGATTGGAACAGATACTTCTTTGTCACAAAAAACATTCATGAAGTTTGGTTCTTTTATGACTTTATTATGGGTTAACAGAAAAAGTGATCAAATCTGCTTGATCAAAAATATACATACATGGATCTGAAAAAGCGAATCATTGACTTGAACAAGTCAGGAACCTCACTTGGAGCCATTTCAAAGCAGCTGCAGGTCCCAAGAGCAACAGTGCAAACAATTGTTTGTAAGTATAAAGTGCATGGCACTGTTTTGTCACTGCCACGATCAGGAAGAAAACACAAGCTATCATCTGCTGCTGAGAGAAAATTGGTCAGGAGGGTGAAGATTCAACCGAGAATCACCAAAAAGCAGATCTGCCAAGAATTAGAAGCTGCTGGAACACAGGTGTCAGTGTCCACAGTCAAGCATGTTTTGCATCTCCGTGGACTGAGAGGCTGCCGTGCAAGAAGGAAGCCCTTGCTCCAAAAGCGGCACCTTAAGGCTCGACTGAAGTTTGCTGCTGATCACATGGACAAAGATTAGACCTTCTGGAGGAAAGTTCTGTGGTCAGACGAAACAAAAATCGAGCTGTTTGGCCACAATGCCCAGCAATATGTTTGGAGGAGAAAAGGTGAGGCCTTTAACCCCAAGTACACCATCCCTACCGTCAAGCACGGTGGTGGTAGTATTATGTTGTGGGGCTGTTTTGCTAACAATGGAACTGGTGCTTTACAGAGAGTAAATGGGATAATGAAGAAGGAGGATTACCTTCAAATTCTTCAAGATGACCTAAAGTCATCAGCCTGAAGATTGGGTCTTGGGCGCAGTTGGGTGTTCCAACAGGACAATGACCCCAAACACACATCAAAAGTGGTAATGGAATGGCTAAATCAGGCTAGATTTAAGGTTTTAAGGTAATGGCTTTCCCAAAGTCCTGACTTAAACCCCATTGAGAACTTGTGGACAATACTGAAGAAACAAGTCCATGTCAGAAAGCCGTCAAATTTAACTGAACTGCACCAATTCTGTCAAGAGGAGTGGTCAAAGATTCAACCAGAAGCTTGTCAGAAGCTTGTGGATGGCTACCAAAAGCGCCTAATTGAAGTGAAAATGGCCAAGGGACATGTTACCAAATATTAGCGCTGCTGTATGTATATTTTTGACCCAGCAGATTTGATCACTTTTTTCTGTTCACCCATAATAAAGTCATAAAAGAACCAAACTTCATGAATGTTATCTGTGACAAAGAAGTATCTGTCCAATGACTCTATCAGAGAAAAATCAGAGTTGTAGCAATAACTGGAAACTCAAGAGAGCCATGACATTATGTTCTTCACAAGTGTATGTAAACTTTTGACCACAACTGTACATTCAGAAAAATAAGTACAAATGACTTACAATAGAGAATGTAATGGAATGTATTTTCAAGATCGCGTAAACATTGACTTTTTTAAATCATAAGGAAATGAATAAGTAGCCTAACATAAATGAACAAATATAAGTCCAAAGTGCACATTGACAGCTAAGATGTTCTGAAGCTCCCCATCAGAGCAAATAAAACTAAATATGATAAATAAGCCTCCTCAACTCTTTCGTTGCTCTTAAAGATATGATCCATTTTATGTTGCATTGTCTTTTTTTGTCGCATTTATTGTTGTTAGATTGTTTCTTCTTGGAGATGAAATGCATGTGTGGCAGCTTAGCATTAAATTTTTTTTTTTTTTTTTTTTTTTAATTACAAAGCGTTTTGACAGTTGCCGTCATATTTTCTGAATCAAAGCACTGTGTACCGGAACAGCATTACGGCCCTGAATCTTATACCGGAACTGCGTTCTGGCCCTGAATCTTATACCGGAACTGTGTTCCTGACCGTTCTGGCCCACTTTCAACCCTGCATATACATAATACAAAAAAATGAAACGATGAAACCACCAAACAAAACTGCAAGTTTGTACTTACCTTCAATACTTCAGGTTTTTTTTTATTGATAGGACAAGAAGGTCGTCGGTTCTGATCTGCACCAGTTTTGTTCCCAGAGCGCCCGCTTACCAAAGACTGAGAGCGGGGAGTGCCGGCTTTGACTGAGAGAAGGCAAAGGGAAAATTTAACATTGAAAACATAAGCGCAAATGGCATTTGTTGACTTTGTGACACGATTTAAAAACAGACTAAATAAGACTTGATTGACACTTTCAAGATTTGGATTAATTGAACAGTAGTTTACAGTACACAGCATTGTAAGTGTTAGTTCCAAATGTTTTGATTACTAATGACACCAGAGGGTCCAAACATGAACTCATTCAGTACTAGGCATGTGCCGGTTAATGGTTTCAAGGTTCATAGGCGGAGTTTGACTTGGGGCAAGAGAGGCACAACATGTTGATGACCCCGAAACGCAGTGTCAGCAATAAAATTAACTTAAAGAATATTTATAATAATAAGTTGACAATTAGCGTTTTTTTTTTTTTTTTTTTCCCCCATCATTCTTGAGGGGAATTCTAAATCATGCTGCTTGGGCAATACTTTTCACCAAGATTGTCATCCATGGAATATGGTACGCCCGTCGGTGTCGTGCCAATGTAGTTACCACCGTCATAAATTGTATCCCCTGAGCGGAGCCATATGTAGGTAGATTTGTGTCTGTATTATTCAATCCAAAAAAGTTGCTTCAATCAAAATGTATATTGTCAACCCCCCCAAAAATTGCTCAATAAAAAAAAAAAGTGTTTGAATGTAAAAATAAATTTGCAACTCAAAAAACTCCTAAAAAATGCACGTGAAAGCTATTTTTCTTTTTTTGACTGGGACATTTTTGTCTTTATTATTCAATCAAATAATAAGTTGCTTAAAAAAATATATGTTTAAAAACAATAATCCCTTCAATCAAAAAAAAAAAAAAAAAAAAAAGAAAAATTTCAATCATAGAAAACGTTTTTTAATGCGAAAAAATATTTGAGATTGAAAAATTTACATTTGAACACTTATTTTTTCATTGAAAAAGTTTTCTTTGATTGAAGCAATCCTTTTAGTGTTTGGGCCATATTAAGGGTAGGACATTTGTGTCTCAATCATTCAATCCCTCAAAAAGCTATGTCTATTATTTAAAATATTTTTTAATTAAAGAAAAAAATCATTAGAAAAGTAAAATTGCTCTCCCCTAATATTTATTTTTAATTTTTTAAAATGACAATTATATGCAAAGCAAATGACCGTCTAAGGTGCTAGTCACATGATCTGTTCGGAAAATACTTTTGACCCATTATAAAAATATATTTTTTTGTTCATTTCATTAATTTTTGTTGCACTTTTATTGCTTTACAATTTTTATATATCTATAGGAAAGTCAATTATATGCAGTGACACTTTTCGGCCATCAGGGGGGACCCGGGTCCCCCCCCCCCCCCCCCCACCCCCCTTAAAATCCACTTGGTTTACTGTGGTATGAAAATGTCGTAGTTTCAAAACCACAAAAATTTGCCGTCATAACATAATACAGTATTAGCTATTTTTTTATGTCCCAAAAATGAAGCCAGAAAGGACTTGGAGAGGAAGCGCTCATCCCTCCCCCTTCGGTTGTTGCTGTGTCTGTCAGTGACGAAATTGTCTTCGCTGTAGACTAGAGTTGGCACAATTGCTAAAAGTGGCAAAACTTCATGTGAGCTACCGAAAAGAAACACAGAGCCGCGGCTTAGAGGAGAAAGGATAGCCGACGTGCAAGACATGCTTGCGGAGGTAGCAACGTGCAAGGGGGGGGCAACACCTCAAACATGATTTCACATTTACGTGACCACCATCCGTCATTTTACATAAAATTTGACGTAAGTAAACGCTGTCATGAACGTTCCCAACAGCTGCGAGAGTTTAACGTGTTTAGTGTGTCTTGCGATGGTAAAACAAATACCGTATTTTCCGGACTATAAGTCACAGTTTTTTTCATAGTTTGGCTGGGGGTGCGACTTATACTCAGGAGGGACTTATGTGTAAAATTATTAACACATTATGATATCATTTCACATGTTATTTTGGTGTTTTGAAGTGACACTGATGGTTTGGTAAATTTGTTAGCATGTTCTTTATGCTATAGTTATCTGAATAACTTAATAGCTATGGTCACGTTCGCGTTCTGCCTTTGGCAATGTGTGTTTGATTGTATTATTGACTTTTTTATATTGAAATGCATGCTTTTAGTTCGTGGCGCTTTCACACCCATGTGGGGGCGCACTCGCACTTGTTTACGGGAATTAAGAGCGCTCACACGTCAGAAGACGACGGACAGCTATGCAGCGTCTCTGAGTGAGTGGGCGCGCGCGCGAGAGAGAGAGACACGGCTGCGAACCTACCTTCATTGTTTATGCTTGTAAAATATCTCTACAGAGGCAACACCTGTGTGTATCATCTTTCCTGTTGTTGTTGTTCTGTGTTTTCCACCCGCGATCAGACACTTAAGAGCCAGTTGTGTGGTTGTTTGAACGATGTGCTAATGCTAGCGAACGCATGCTAACCGTTTGTGTCACTGCTGTAATAGCACCTAACTATCATTTATTTACGTTGATGCGAACCCGTTTGGTGTCAAGGACGAAATTGATTCAGCAAATTATACGGACATCCAGCATCGTCATTTGGGAGTTTAGCTCGCTGTATAGCCAGGACCGAGCCGTAGCGTCCTAGTGAGGACAGTATATTCGCATTTTGTTGTTCATGCATCATGTAAAATCATACTGTTCACTTATTCAGCATTTTGTTCTCTATTGTATTTTTATATTAAATTGCCTTACAAGATGACATATCAGTTCTATGTGTTGGATTTTGTCAAGTAAAATTCCCCCAAAAATGTGACTTACAGTATACTACGGTGCAACTTAAATATGTTTTTTTCCTCTTCATTGGGCATTTCATGGCTGTTGCGACTTATACTCAGGTGCGACTTATAGTCCGAAAAATACGGTACTATAAAGTAAGCTTGTTAAAAAGGCAGATAATGTGGCATGCCACATTATTAGTTAATTAATGGTTAGCATGCCAAGACGGCTAGATTCCTCTCACCTCACCGCTCCAAACTTAACCCACATTCCTGCATCATAATTTGGACTGAGAGAGAAATATACTGGACTGTCTCAGAAAATTAGAATACACAATATTCTAATTTTCTGAGACAGTCCTGTATATTGTTCTATGTAAAGGACGTCAGCCAAGGTCGGCCCCCCACATTTTTACCACGCCAAATCTGGTCCCCTTTGCAAAAAGTTTGGACACCCCTGCTTTAAATGGTGGATTAATGTACAGGACTGTCTCAGAAAATTAGAATATTGTGTATTCTAATTTTCTGAGACAGTCCAGTATAGATATTGAGCAAGTCTTTCAAAATGTTGGGATGGAGCTTTAAAGCCATATAATATGGCGGAAAACACTAAGGTGACTTGAAGTTCTGCTCTGAGACCCCCAATTTGACCAAATTTCAAAACTGTCCGATATGCATGTGTGATACATCATTGGAAAGCTTAAAATCTCAATTTTCTGGGGGAAGAAACACATTCTGTCTCTCATGGTTGAGGTTTACCCATGTTGACAATTACAGGCCTAATATTTTTAAGTGGGAGAACTTGCAAAATTAGTCGTTGACTAAATACTTGTTTGCCCCACTGTATATGCTAGTAGACAACTCAGAAAAGGTTTCGACTTTTAGAAAATCTTTTCCAAGTGCTTGCTATCAATTGATATGATGATACGCCATACATATGGGCATGTCATATTAATGCACAAATGGGTTAATCCGACTTTTATCAGGTGGCAAGTCTACCTATTGAAGCATCAACACGTTGTCCACCAATCCCGATGAAGGCGTTGCTGACGTCCCGGCACAGCTGATATATCTCGTCGTCTGTGGGGGTGCGGTTTAAAACCTTTTCCAATTGCGAACACCCTCTTGCTCTGCCACCGTCCCCCGGTGTCGGCGGATTGCTGAAAGCGGGCGAGCCTTTCCAGCTGCTCTCAGGTGTGGGTCGCCCTAATGACGGAATAGAGCGTGCGTGTGTGACGCCACTGTCGCCCGTTATAAGCCGTGAAGTGTCCTTGTGTGGAGCGTCGTCGGTAAGTGGAGGGGCAAGCTGATGGCCTACACGAGCCTGGTCCCCGACATAAGAGCTTCTCACGTGGCTCCCCTGTTTCTGCACCTCCCCCCGGACTCTGGCCACCGGGATCGGCGATTGGGAAACAACACCCATGGAAACCAGACCTGCCCCGACTCTGGCCAAGTAATCCCCTCGTAGATCTTGGGATACCGGAGCACTAATATCCGCCAAGGACTGTGAACGTATGTCCCTGCCTTCCCCCGCCTCCTCATCGAACCAGCGTAGCTTCTTAGAAGCGTTCTTGAAGTCGGCAGATTTGGTTCTGGCTTTGGCTAATTCAATGCTGTCGCACACAAGAAACTGAACAGGTTTGACGGCATTGTTAAGAAATTGTGGGGATTCCGACGGCGTTTCACCAGGCAGAGTTTTAAGGATGCCTTTCATGAATTGGACCTTGCAGGGTGCTGGCGATGAGGACTTTGACTCGCCGGATTCTAGATGGTGGGGGATCTTTGGACTCTCCGTGTTGACGTGCTTACACGTGCTGATGTCCGCTGACAACTTGTTGAGGTTGTTCATGGTGGCGCAGGTTTCCTTCTGGGTGGGCAGGTTGTAGTTGAGGTCCGCGGGTAATCTGTGGAGGTGCGGCTTCACTGCGACAAAGGTCGGCATAGGCACCGACGGCAGAGGACCAACGTCGTTGGGGCATTTTAAGTCTTGGAGGGGCTTTTCCGAGTAGTGCAAGACAGCGGTTTTAGTGGGTTCCTCGTTCTCCAGACTGTCCTGACTGGACAGGCTGTCGGACACATTATCGTCCTGAAACATAAAGCGAAAAGGCGGAATTATTTTACTCTCTGAAAGACATTTGTCTAATCCCGGTGACCAGAACGAACCTGCCCACTGTGATCCGGTGGCTTCTCTTGACTTTTCGTAAGCTCTTGCCACCTCTTGACAACAGGGCTGTTCTCTCGTCGTCCCATAAATGATTGCAACCCAACCGGTGTGTGGCGAGCAGGTGATTCTGACAATGTAACAGGGAGTTTGGAAGGCAGATTGCCGCTCGTTGTACTGAAGACAAAGAAAATAGTTGGCTCCAAGGTAAAACTGTAACATGAGCGTAGGTGTTCCTAGTTGGTGTTACCTGTTAATGGTAGATGCTATCTTTGGGCCTCGGATTTGACTGAGAGCATCTTCCAAATTTGGATTGTCTCTTACTAAGGTTAGCCGCTCGGGGAGGGCAGGCCTCTGAGAAGGGTGAACGTAAGCCCTCTGGAAGTGTTCAGTGACATCTTGGATCTTCTTGTGGCGCTGTTGGAGCACTTCTTCGCGTCGGCGTTGCTCCTGAATAACCCAGAGTCTCTGTTTCTCTCTCAGATCCCTGCAATCGACAAAGGTCAGAAACCGCATTAAGGGGTGATCACTTTTAACTCGTTGGTTCCCAATGACGGCGCTCATCATCCAATCCACTTTGACTGGGAGAGGGGACTGCACACCCCTCCAAATCAAAATTGATTGGACATCTAGCATCGTCAATGGCGTTGAAAGATGAGCATTCAGATAGACAGAAAGATAGACAGATACAGTGTATCACAAAGTGTATACACCCCTCGCATTTCTGCAAATATTTAAGTATATCTTTCCATGGGACAACACTGACAAAATGACACTTTGACACAATGAAAAGTAGTCTGTGTGCAGCTTATATAATAGTTTATTTGTTTTCCCCTCAAAATAACTCAAAATATAGTCATTAATATCCAAACCCCTGGCAACAAAAGTGAGTACACCCCTGTGAAAAAATGCACACCCGTGAATATCTAAATGGAGTATTGCTTGTCATTTTCCCTCCAAAATGTCATGTGACTCGTTACAGGAGAGCTGTCAGCATTGCTGCAGAGATTGAAGGTGTGGGGGGTCAGCCTGTTAGTGCTCAGACCATATGCCGCACTATACATCTAATTAGTGTGCATGGCTGTCACCCCAGGAGGAAGCCTCTTCTGAAGACGGTACACAAGAAAGCCTGCAAACAGTTTGCTGAAGACATGTCAACAAAGCACATGGATTACTGTAACCATGTCCTATGGTCTGATGCGACGGACGGGCTTTCTTGTGTACCGTCTTTAGAAGAGGCTATCCCCTGGGGTGACAGCCATGCACACCAATTTGATGTAGAGTGCGGCGTATGGAGGAAGTCTGCTTGATGTCACGATGACGTCACCTCGCTTAGCAACGTGTCGCCATTTTGTGAAGGGGCCTGCACAGCTAAACAGCCATAGACAAACGTCTGACATTCATATATTTCAGCTGTGTTTTGCGTCTTTTTTTCATAAAAATGTCTTAAACATGACTTTCTCTTATCACGAGTCACTGCCGACAGACGCGAGGAAGCGATACAACTTAAAATTAGCGTTTATTGGCTTGCAAATCTGCCCATACAAAGTCACAGCTGATAGCTGGATAAACAAAGGAATGGCCTGCAGTGGAGTTCGGAAACATCTACAACTACCTCATAAAGTCACCCAGTAAGTTGACCTTTATCAATTACGTGAAATACGTACTTTGTGGAACTAAGAAAACTGGTAGTATATACGGAGTTATTATTTCTGCCGTAACCGGTAATTCGCCTCCTAGCGTTATTTAGCCGTGAACACGTCACGGCAAAATAACCAATTCCCGCCAGGCCAATAATATACCGATTGACCGATCAGAGCAGTTCACAGCAAAAGAAAAATAACGCTTTGCAAGTTGTCGGTTCCGGTAATAATAACCACTGCCTAGTTTATTGAATCCTAGCAGCTAATTGGGGGGCAAAAAAATGATCAATTAAGGTTTACTCACCAGTGATAAAATGTCGGCTGCAAACGTAAATGTGCTTGGATTTAGGTTCCCACAGGCGAGAATAGTCCACGGAACCGTCTTCTTTTACTGTTCCTCAATTAATTGCTTTCAGCAATTTGTTTCTCATTTTCTTCTCACAAGGAAGAATGAAGAACTTCAAATGCGGCTCCGAACTCTTCCTTGTGTGAAAACCCGCAACACAGCAACTTTTAGTCATTCCGACGGAAAAAAGACCGCAAATAAGACAAAAGTTCAACGCGTTTGTCCTACAATGCACGACAGAGCAACTGCTTGTGACTTGTCTTTTGCCCCGTTTTCAATATGGCAACGCTTTGTTGTGGCTGGTGACGTCATTAATGCTAAGAGGCTGACCCCCCATCTCTTCAATCTCTGTAGCAATGCTGACAGCACTCCTATAAAGAGTCACATGACATTTTGGAAGGAAAATGACAAGCAGTACTCAATTTGGACATTTAGGGATGTGCATTTTTTCATAGGGGTGTGCTCACTTTGGTTGTAAGGGGTTTAGATATTAATGGCTATATTTTTATTTATTTTGAGGGGGAAATAAATCAAATCTATTATATAAGCTGCACACAGACTACTTTTCATTATGTCAAAGTTGCATTTTGTCAGTGTTATCCAATGAAAAGATATACTTAAATATCTGCAGAAATGCGAGGGGTGTACTCACTTTTGTGATACACTGTAAATACTTTATTGATCACTACAGGGTTTCCCAAGGTTCCAGTACTTTAATCATATTGTGTTAATTTTAGTCGATCCTTCCAGTTTAAAGCAACACTCGGTAACTTTTCAGTTTTGGTCAATTTTAACGGCGCAGGTGGACAAAAGCGGTAGTGTTTTGTCTTAAGGAAGACTGCCTTTACCAAGAGGACCAGCGCACAGTGTCGTAAAATCCTGATCTCCCGAACGCCTGCAGGTGGATTGAACAACATGTCTGTTCCCAGTGGCTGTGTGAAGGATGAATAGTGATGAGGTAATGAATCGAGTTGTGGCTAAATAATATCATATGGGGATGTTGAAAAAAAAAAGACGTTTGATTTTGTACCTTATGCCCCCACCAGCCCTCTGCCCTCAAACGAACTCGTCAGCGAGTCAGTCACTGACGAGTTCGGGTGTTGGGGGTGGAGGGGTCACACCAACGAGTGAAAGCCGGGCCAATATTTACTCTTAACTCTCCTTTTATCCTGGTAGCCTCCCTTTTTATTTTGGTTTAATCTCTTTTGTTGCTCTGCCATCTTTGCAGAAAGGGGGAAGTGACGTATGCCGTAATCCAGTCAGCACATTTGTAGTTTTTTGTGTGGGAGGGTTCCTGCCACCCTCCTCAAAGTTAATTTGTGCCGGTGAAAGCGATACATACCCTCTGAGGCCATAACAGGTGTCATTCAACAAGTTGTCTGTCAATATATCATCAGAAAACGTTATGGAAATATTTTATAAAGGTTGAAAGGTTACCTAGTGTTTCTTCAAATTGATTGGATGTCTACCATTGTCAATGTCATGCAATGAAATAATACTGTACTATGATACAGTGGGGCAAATAAGTATTTAGTCAACCACCAATTGTGCAAGTTCTCCTACTTGAAAACATTAGAGGCCTGTAATTGTCAACATGGGTAAACCTCAACCATGAGAGACAGAATGTGGAAAAAAAACAAACAGAAAATCACATTGTTTGATTTTCAAAGAATTTATTTCCAAATTAGAGTGGAGTGAAAATCTCCTTCCATCAGCAAGGGCATTGAAGATGAGACGTGGCTGGGTCTTTCAGCATGACAATGATCCCAAACACACAGCCAGGGCAACAAAGGAGTGGCTTCGTAAGAAGCATTTCAAGGTCCTGGAGTGGCCTAGCCAGTCTCCAGATCTCAACCCCATAGAACATCTGTGGAGGGAGTTGAAAGTCCGTGTTGCTCAACGACCGCCCCAAAACATCACTGCTCTAAAGGAGAGCTGCATGGAGGAATGGGCCAAAATACCAGCAACAGTGTGTGAAAAGCTTGTGAAGACATATAGAAAACATTTGGCCTCCGTTATTGCCAACTAAGGGTACATAACAAAGTGTTGAGATGAACTTTTGGCATTGACCATACTTATTTCCACCATGATTTGCAAATAAATTCTTTAAAAATAAAACAATGTGATTTTCTGTTTTTTTTTTTTTTTCCACATTGTCTCCCATGGTTGAGGTTTACCCATGTTGACAATTACAGGGCGCTCTAATATTTTCAAGTGGGAGAACTTGCACAATTAGTGGTTGAGTAAATACTTATTTGCCCCACTGTATATATTTATATCTAAAAAAAAAACCTCAAAATATAAATAAATAAAAACAAAAATATATTAAAACAATTGCAAATACCTGTTTTTTAAATGCCCAAAAATATTCACTTGCCATATAAAAGGTTAAAGGTATTAACTTTTGAATGCCTGTCCGTATTGACAACTGCCTCTGATAAGGCTAATGATTCAATGCCATTGACAGCAATAGACGTCTAATCCCTTTGTATGTTTTATGCACACCGTTTTTGTTGTTGTTGTTTTTTTTAAAAAAGATGTTTTAGTCTGCCATACCTGCGTCTGCGATTGGTCTCCTGCACACATTTGCGAACTCGCTCTCTGTTCACCTTTTGCTCCTTAACGAGAGCTTCTCTCTCCTGCTGGAGGCTCGACATTACTCATCTCTGTGTGGGAACAACAAACACACGTATTTCAGCCATTTGGGAGCAGGAATAATCTCGCTGCCCTCGTGAACTCGACCGAACATCCTATCCGCCAGCTGCTCTACACGAGCTTTGTAATAGTTGACATGACGTCGTTTAATTTCTTTTAAAGAAAAAAAACATTCGGCTGAGGAAGTTTTCCCTGCGTACCGCATCCTTGTTGTAGAGCCGTGACGTTTATGATGTCAAAGTGATGTAGAATGTGGACCCGTAATTTTAAATAAAATAATAAAAATATATGTAAAACCCTGAGGTTTTTTTTTTTTTTTTTTACTAGTGGCAAGTTTAGCAAGCTAACCAGCACGTTCACGATGAAAAATATTCATAAAACTGCCCCAAAATTTGACACACTCATTGGCAAAACGTTAATAGTGTTTTAGTCAACCTCCTCTTTGACTAATTTAACAAATTTAGTTGAAAAGAAACACACTCACCTGTCGGTTTGTGTACGCTGTAGCCATAATTCAACAGGTCAGGACGCACTTCCTTGGCGACGGTTGCTGTGCAGGTACCACAAATGTCCAGCAGAAGGCGACAAAGCTAAAAAAAAAAAAATAAATAAAAAAAAAAGGGGGAAAATATGTGTGCTTCATTTCCACGGCAAATTTATTTATATAGCACAATTCAACACAAGGCAATTCAAAGTGCTTTACATCACATGAAGATCATAAAAATCAAATTTAAATCAATACAACGTAAAAACCAGGACAATCAAAATAGGAAATAAAATTATACATAAAAATCGCATTTAATCATAAATAAAAATAAAAATAAATAAATAAAAATAAAACAAAAACTACTAAATAATAATTGAAATCAGCAATGGAGATAAGCACAAGAGGAATAGAAAGCAAGTAGATTGAGATATATAGACAGTTATCGATATGCAGTGCTAAACAAAAGCGTTTTTAGCCCTGATTTAAAGGAGTTAACAGTTTCAGCATACTTCAGACGTTCAGGTAACTTGTTCCAGAGGTGAGGAGCATAATAACTAAATGCTGCCTCACCCTGCTTGGTTCTTGTTCTTGGAACATGCAGGAGACCGGTTCCAGACGACCTTAGGGGTCTAGATGTCTCATAGGAATCTAACAAATCAAGCATGTATTTTGGTCCAAGGCCATTAAGTGTTTTGTAGACAAGCAGTAGTATTTTATAGTCTATCCTTTGACTCACTGGAAGCCAGTGTAGCGATTTCAAAACCGGTGTAATGTGGTTTTATTTTTGTTTTATTTTTATTTATTTATTTTTATTCTATTTGTGATTAAATTCAATCTTTTGTCTTGGTTTTTACCTTGTATTGATTTAAATGTGATTTTTATGATCTTCATGTGATGTAAAGCACTTTGAATTGCCTTGTGTTGAATTGTGCTATATAAATAAATTTGCCTTGCCTTGCCTTGGCTTGCCTTACGGGAAGTGGGGTGAAGAGGTGTTGGGGAGGGAAAAAAGTGTTTTGGTAGATTTTTTGTGTGTGTGTTGAAAATAAATCAATAAATAAAATATTGAAACAATAGCGTATTTAACTTTGGGTATTTAATACAGGTATATATTTTTGAAAAATATTTTTTTTCTTTGACACCTAGCTTGCTACCAGGTCACGTTGGATAAGGAGCTATTGGAACGGAAAAATTAACAAGTTGACAGAGCCGGCGTTAACATTGAGCACAAATGAATTAACGAATTTTTCTTTTCAAAAACAGTGAAATTTTCTATTATTCAATTTGAGGTTGAAAATGAAGATTATGATCATTTATAATAGTGCGAGGAAACGTTAGCTGCAGATTTAGACTGGGGAGAACTTCAACAACTCATATTGTAGCGATATTATTGTTTGTTGTTGCTGTTGAGCTGCCGCAGTGCAGAGCGCTGTTGGATATATTTGTGTGCAGTTTATTTGAGTGTTGTGAAAAGTGGTTGTTAAACTGAGTCTTATTGGACATTTCAGTTTTCTAACGTGTTTTTGTGTCATTGCGCCGTCTAGCTGCGGGATTTTGCATTATAATACACGAGTGCTTTTATTTCCAATACAAAAACTCCAACACACACTAGGTAAAATAGAACGCTGTCTTTGAAGTAGCCTGGTAGTAGTGCGTAAACTATCCAGCATGCTTCAGTAGAAAAAGTGAGCATTACAAATTTGCACCGAAATGGCTGTTTTTGGATGGGAAAAACAATAAGATGCTCAGCACCCCCATGCTGTGAGTGACTTCCAGCGCCCCTGGAGAAGGTGGGCGTTATTTTAATTGAATGATTAAATAAGTCATATTTTAGCTGGTTTCTGTCACTTACTGTATATTTTATACATGCATGATGTTACAGTGTCTCAAAGCAATTTAAAATATGGAGTAATATAATAGCCTAACTTTTAATAAAAACTTGGTCCTACTATGGCACAGTTTTTTCATGTGGATTACCATGATGATACTTGCTGGTACATGGTGTAAAAATGATTTAGTATACAAAATAAGATTATATGAATATACACTTGCTGTTTTATACTCAACCCATGCCATTTTTTTTAACTATTGATATCTGTAGTTATTAACTTATTGGCTACCATTGATGGCGATAGATGTCAAAACTTCATGTCAAGGGACAACATTTGTTACAAAAATGTAATTGTACATAACTGTTTGAACTGATTTTTGGTTGCCTACATTTTTGGAAGGAAGTCGCAAGATTTTTTTGTTCCTAATTAGATGAGAATAGGGGTGGGATTCAATAAGTTTTCTTCTTCCCACTCCTTTTCAGGCATGTAGTTGATGTTGTTATGTTACTTAGTTTTGCTCCTCTTTTTGTTATATGTTTATATGAGCTGGATATACTTGCTGTCTTGACAAGGAAAATCATGGCCGGAAATAAACAAGTGAATGAATGAATGAAAATGTTTTTAATAAAGCACATTTTCTTTTAATAACTACTATAACACATATTATGTGAATACTATACACATAACTGTAACTGTGTAAGTATGGTACCTCCATAATTAAATCTCAACACCCTCTCATTTCAAAAGATTGCGCTCAGTGGGATGACACCGGCTGCACATAGCACATCCCAAGTGTGACCTCACACAAAAATGTGGTGTGGTTGGTGACCACAACCTCTTGGTCGGTTACACAGTCCCTGGCAGGCAAATGAGAATGACAGGATTCAGTTTCAAAAGAGCTACCGTAATTATTTCTAATTGAATTCAACTCCACTGTGAAGGGACTGATGGAGAATTGAAGGACAGATTTGACTTGATTGAGGTGAGTAAATAAATAGAGTAGGATCATTTTTTTGTTTTTTTGTTTTAGTATTACCACCAAGATGCGCCGGGTAATTAATTTCTGCTTGCTTTTGTATGAGTATAAAATGAGACAACGCAGTCTTAAATCTAGTGCATCTCTACTAAAGGAATCAGATTTGTATTAATAAAAGGTAAATATTTTCTCAAAATGTAAAAATGTCCTCAAAGTTTAATTGGGTTTTAATATTGGCAGAGTACAGCACTGTGAACAACCGCGATAATTGCTTTGATTAATACGTCTTTGACATTAACATTATCAATCAAAAGTCGGCATCTTTCTTGGCGTGCACACCTGTACCTAATTTTGTGATTTGTGAGTGCACATCCGCTATGTCAATTGGCCATGAGTTAATCCTTCCCAACAATGCTTACAATTAGATGAAAGGGGAAGTCTCGCTCGATCATCATAAACTGCAATTACAAGCTGCGCATTATTCAAATGCAATCACCGATTAGAAAAATTAGATTTACTCCAGGCTGTGATTCACTTTTACACATGGCCCCCACCGAACATTATGTGCTGATCTTGAGGGACTCTTGCATGCAAAGAAAGCAAATGTAGCTCGTACACTAAATGTATAAAAGGCTGTGTGACACGCGACGGGTGTCCTTGCAAGGTGCAACCTCCTTCGACACTGTTCGAGGGCGTCAGTCAGGAAGGCAGATGATCAGTCTGTGGGTGGTGTCCTTCGTGGGGAGACAGTAATAATCACTTATCGGAAGCTCTCTGCAGGACATATGGACAGTTGTTTAGATGAAAATGAATGAGACCATAGGACTATATACCCAGGGGTGAAAGTGGGCCAGAACGGTCAGGAAAGCAGTTCCGGTATAAGATTCAGGGCCAGAACGCAGTTTCGGTATAAGATTCAGGGTCGGAATGCTGTTCCGGTACACGGTGCTTTGATTCCGAAAATATGACAACTGTCAAAACACTATGTAAAAAAAAAAAAGGTTTTTAAAATACTAAGCTGCCACACATGCATTTCATCTCCAAGAAGAAAACAATCTACAAACATTAGATTTACATACACAAGTGTTATCATCAAGTATAATAAAGTGCTTGTGTAGTGTAATCCGTTTCCACTAATATTTATTATTTATTTTATTCCACGGACGGCATGGAGGTTTCTCCAGGAAGCCGCGCTGGATGAATGTGTGTATGTGTGGAGACTTTGGAGACATATAATATAAATGCCAGAAGTGATCATGAGTAGTTTGAAATTTCTACATGTCACTCCAAGAGTCACAGCTAAGGTAGATAAACAGAAGCATTTAATAAAGCCAAGCATTTTTCTACTACAGTACTTTATTCTTGTTCAAAAATGATTTGGTTGGCCAGTTATGTTTAAAACTGATCATAATTATGACATTTGAAGTGCATAAAACCCATTTATTTATATACATTTTTAAAATCACTTTGGTGGAAAAAGTGAGAAAAAAAACATGTCTTATATGTATCTCTTTCCAATACTAAATCTGAATAAATACATTGAGCACAAAAAACACACACAAAAAAAAAATGGGGTTGGGGGGATGCGCTACTTCGCGGTTTTTCACTTATCGCGGCGGGTTCTGGTCCCCATTAATGGCAAAAAACGAGGGATCACTGTACACTGTGGTGATGGTGAGTCATCCAAAGTCTTTCCAAACAGCTATTCAAGTCATCTAGTGAAAATTTCTTTAAAAATATATGTATATATATATATATATTTTTAATATCGCAATATAATATCGCAATATATCGCAAACCCCCCAAAAAATCGCAACAATAGTTTTTTCCAATATTGTTCAGGCCTATTACACGCAATGACATTTTCGGACACCAGAGATGTTCTTTTTCATATATTTACCTTTTTAAACATTTTTTTCCAAATTTTCCTTTGTTTGGATCGATTATTTATTATCTAACATATCGGAAAAAATGCGACAGAAACAAAAAAATACAATCAAGCGATAGTTATGAGATAAATATCCGTGACTTTTTTACTGACGCCATTTTTTTCACTGTAACGTAATTTTTTTAAAAGTTTACAAATGCGAGTGAATAATTATTTAAAGTCACTTTAAAAAAAACAACTAAAAATTAGATGTCAATTAATGATTCTAAGCTAAAAATGACAGACATTTTGAATAATAAATATGTTTAATTACCTTTGTTTTATGGCTGGGTTGAAACAAAAGCGGTTGCGCGACGTCTGTAAATGGGGGTTTTCAGGGTAAAAAGGGCAAACTGAAAATAGTTTGGGGGCTTCATGCGCCATGAATCTGCTATGACAGCATATAGACTTATTGTTCTAGCAAACACAACAGTTGTTTTGGCTTATAATACAGCAGTTTCTTTTAAACAGGAGGGCAAGAGCAGAAACTGCTTTTTTAGTCTTGTCTGTGTTTTTCCGCAATATACAACAGAATCTCATAGAAAAAAAATATTTGAGTTGAGTTCCCAATTAATCATTGGCTGCCATTGACGGTGATAGACAAACCAAATCTGCTCCAAAAATGAATTCTTTTTACCTTGACCAAGGCAACTAAGGCATATCACCATTTCCAACACTATGGAAACATATCAACAATCTTACTACTGTTCCTACAGCTTTATTGTTATTTCATGAATTAACTCGTTGGCCGGTTAAAATTGATTTGATGTCTGTCACTGTCAATGGCACTAAGAAACATATTTAATTGCACAAATTGAGTCAACCTTACGTTCTTCTCAGATGCCAGGTGCCACAGCAAATGTGACAAATGTCAACCAGTCTCTCGAGACCAGCCTTACAAGGCACTGCCTCCCTCTTTCACGCCTATTCTTGCTCCAGTCTCTCCCTGACTGACGAAGCTTTCCTAGAGGCTGTTATGAGCAGTGACGTTCCCAAGGTGCGGCGCCTGCTAGACAACCTGCTGGACCTCAATGTCAATAGTGTCAACTTCATGGGCCAAACAGCACTGCAGTTGGCAGTGTCCAATGAGAATTTGGAGATCACCAAGTTGCTTCTGGAGCGGAAAGAACTGACCAGGGTGGGCGACGCATTGCTCCTAGCCATTCGTAAAGGTTACGTACGCATCGTGGAAGCCATTTTGAGCCACCCGGCTTTTACGGATGTTCGGAGGTTGTCATCTTGTCCAAGTCAAGTGGACATACATCGAGACCTATTTGCTTACGATGAGAATGGCAGCCTTTTCTCTAATGACATTACACCCATCATCCTGGCTTCGCAGCTCCACAGCTATGAGATATTGCACCTGCTTCTCGCCAAGGGGGCCCGTATCCAGCGGCCCCACGACTACTTCTGCCAATGCAGTGCTTGTACCCAGCAGCAGACTGAGGACTCCTTCAGACACGCGCAGTTCCGCATCGATCCCTACAAAGGTCTTGCCAGTCCGGCCTATCTGTCGCTTTCAAACGAAGATCCAGTAATGACGGCACTAGAGTTGAGCAATGACCTGGCAGTCTTGGCCAGCACTGAGAAAGAGTTCAAGGTAAATTAAAGATTTTTGAAAGGGCAAGAGCTTATTCTTCAAGGACTTGCCTTTGGACACTTGGCTTCAGGACGGGAGTGTTTGAGACCCTGCAGACAGTTATTCAGTGCAATTTCTTTTTAAAGTGATCCTCTACCTTAAATATATGTAGGCTCTAATAAACCACAATTGTTCTCTTGTACTAAAATATGTTGCTAGAAACACATAAAATGTTAAATCAATGGCAATATTTTATGATATTTACTACATATTTTGACCGTTAGTTGGCGCCATGGTTTGCTGGCTCGCAGTGATGACGTCATTGGAATAATTTCCAAATGTGTAGCGTGTTCAACAATTGCTTATTGTTGCCCTAAACTCACAAAGTAAAATGCCACGATGTGCTGCTTGTGAATTTCCAGTCAAATGGAAACAAGGGGAGTGAAGTGAGTGGTCAAGGTGGAATTATTATTTTATTATTATTATTATTTTTAGTGAATAAATGTGCATAAGTGGAAGCTTCTCCCCCTTTTTGGTCCCTGTATGCACGTACCCTACCCACCACGCGTTACAACTAGCGCCCGAACATTTTTCCTGGATCCTCAGTCATGTAAGGGATCTGTCTATTTTCTGGATCCGACGGTCCCACCGCGTCTGCAATTTTGGTTTCGGATATGTCTATTTTTTTTATTCGTCAGTCCCACAGCGGCTTTTCGGATCAGTCTATTTTGTGGAATCGATGTCTTGGTCGCGGCTGCAACATTGCCATGAGATCGGTCTAATTCCTGGATCTTCGAGTGAGTAAAAACACGGATTTGGATTACTATTGCTATCTTTTTTGTTGACTATTGTCCGTGGGAGTTTTCCCCAAATCATACCAAATAATCAAAGCACTATTGCACGCTACATTGACGACAGTGACTCTGACATGGACCTTACAACAATGTTGGAGTTCGTCAGGGAACGCGTGTTGGCGTACTGCTGAGCTCCCGAGTGAAGAGTGGTCAAGGTGGAAATATTTTTTGTGAATGAATGTGCATAGGTGGAAGCATATCCCCTTTTTGGTACTTTTATACACGTATCCTACCTACCACGCGTTACAATGTGCAAGACATGGATTACACAAGGTGTGCTCTTTGGCCTGTACTGTATGTAAAGCACACGACAGCTCTGGATGCTAACAATCTACATAATTATGTTGGGATAAGTTTGAAAACGCAATATGCTTACCTTGAATATCTGCTAATAAAACCGGAGTTCCCAACAGCATACACTCTCGCTCCCAGCCGGAGTTCCCAACAGCATACGCTCTCTCGCTCTGTTGTCATTGAGACGTTTGCCCAACTTTTGTCTTATCAGGTATTTGCTGTACGCATTTTTCCCTGAAGCTCGTCTTGTGAACGACCGACAGTGCTGTCCTGCTCCTCACTTTTCAGATCTGGTCCAAATAGGAAGGGTAGAACCGACGACATGTTGGGAAAGCTAACGAGTGACACACTGGAATTTCGGCAACGGGCCCGGTGACGTCACGCACAAGAATGGCGACCTATCACTTAAAATAATTTTACAAACTTTATTAAAACAAAAACATTAAGAGGGGTTTTAATATCAAATTATTATAACTCATACTAACATTTATCTTTTAAGAATTACTTGTCTTAAAAATAGAGGATCCCTTTAAATAATGATTATCATGCTTGTTTGAATTGGCATGCTGTGCTTATGGAATGTCTGAGCAGAAGGGATTCTGAAATATCCAAATCTTAGTATTTAGGGGCCTTCAAACATAGGGCAGTCCACAAGCCAAGTCCTTACAGTCCCTGACAAAGTCTTGTCGCTTATCCATTTTGTAGAAACAATTGCTAATAACCTGACTTTTAATTATTCAATTGGTTTCAGAAATGACTGATATGAAAGCTAAGACCCTACCAAATGATGTTGAATGTACAAAAATATATTTGTTTCATTGAAACAAGATTTATCATTTAATGAAGACATAAAGGTCAAATTTTGGCAAGACAAAATTTTTGTCGCCTACGGAAATTAGTGTGAAAATTGAACAAAAAAATGTACTTTAAATACAAAGATATGTCACATAACATAAGCGAACTAAGTAGTGGTGCTGTGAGATCCATATTTAATATTTCGTATGGCTTCCTTGGGCTTCGGCAAGGATTCATACAATTTATTGATGAAGTCATCAGGAACATCAAAGAAAGCAGTCTTGCAAGCCTCTCAGAGTTCATCAACATTCTTGGGTTTCTTCGTCCATGCTTCCTCTTTCATCCCACCCCAGACATGCTCAATGATGTGCATGTTTGGTGCCTGGGCTGGCCAGTCCTGGAGGATCTGGATCTTCTTTGCCTTGAGGAACTTTGAGGTAGAGATTGAAGTATACGATGGAGCACCATCCTGCTGCAGAATTTGTCCCTTTTTATGGTTAGAAATGTAAGAGGCAGCTAAGATTTGTTGATATTTCAGACTAGTTATGTTGCCTTCAACCCCGCAGATCTCTCGCACACCCCCATACTAGATGTAACCCCAGACCATGATTTTGCCACCACCAAACTACACTGTTTTCTTAGTGAATCTCGGATCCATGCGGGCTCCAGTAGGTCTCCTGCAATATTTGCGGCGACTGTGGTGTAATTCAATGGAAGATTCATCTGAAAAATCCACCTTTTGCCACTTTTCTAGTGTCCATCCTTTTGACAGGCTGTGGGCCTTGGCAAATGCCACACGGTTTTTTAATTGTCTACACCGTGAGAGATATGGAGGATGGAAGGCAACATAAATAGTCTGAAATATCAACAAATCTTAGCTGCATCTTACGTTCCTAACCATAAAAAGGGACAAATTCTGCAGCAGGATGGTGCTCCATCGCATACTTCAATCTCTTGCCAAAATTTGACCTTTATGTCTTCATTAAAGGATACATTTTTTTTCAGTGAAACAAATATATTTTTCTACATTCAACATCATTTGGGAGGGTCTTAGCTTTCATATGAGCCATTTCTGAAACCAATTGAATAATTAAAAGTCAGGTTATTAGCAATTGTTTCTACAAAATGGATAAGCGACAAGACTTTGTCAGGGACTGTAAGGACTTGGCTTGTGGACTGCCCTATGTTTGAAGGCCCCTAAATACTAAGATTTGGATATTTCAGAATCCCTTCTGCTCAGACATTCCATAAGCACAGCATGCCAATTCAAACAAGCATGATAATCATTATTTAAAGGGATCCTCTATTTTTAAGACAAGTAATTCTTAAAAGATAAATGTTAGTATGAGTTATAATAATTCAATATTAAAACCCCTCTTAATGTTTTTGTTTTAATAAAGTTTGTAAAATTATTTTAAGTGATAGGTCGCCATTCTTGTGCGTGACGTCACCGGGCCCGTTGCCGAAATTCCAGTGTGTCACTCGTTAGCTTTCCCAACATGTCGTCGGTTCTACCCTTCCTATTTGGACCAGATCTGAAAAGTGAGGAGCAGGACAGCACTGTTGGTCGTTCACAAGACGAGCTTCAGGGAAAAATGCGTACAGCAAATACCTGATAAGACAAAAGTTGGGCAAACGTCTCAATGACAACAGAGCGAGAGAGCGTATGCTGTTGGGAACTCCGGCTGGGAGCGAGAGTGTATGCTGTTGGGAACTCCGGTTTTATTAGCAGATATTCAAGGTAAGCATATTGCGTTTTCAAACTTATCCCAACATAATTATGTAGATTGTTAGCATCCAGAGCTGTCGTGTGCTTTACATACAGTACAGGCCAAAGAGCACACCTTGTGTAATCCATGTCTTGCACATTGTAACGCGTGGTAGGTAGGATACGTGTATAAAAGTACCAAAAAGGGGATATGCTTCCACCTATGCACATTCATTCACAAAAAATATTTCCACCTTGACCACTCTTCACTCGGGAGCTCAGCAGTACGCCAACATGCGTTCCCTGACGAACTCCAACATTGTTGTAAGGTCCATGTCAGAGTCACTGTCGTCAATGTAGCGTGCAATAGTGCTTTGATTATTTGGTATGATTTGGGGAAAACTCCCACGGACAATAGTCAACAAAAAAGATAGCAATAGTAATCCAAATCCGTGTTTTTACTCACTCGAAGATCCAGGAATTAGACCGATCTCATGGCAATGTTGCAGCCGCGATCAAGCCATCGATTCCACAAAATAGACTGATCCGAAAAGCCGCTGTGGGACTGACGAATAAAAAAAATAGACATATCCGAAACCAAAATTGCAGACGCGGTGGGACCGTCGGATCCAGAAAATAGACAGATCCCTTACATGACTGAGGATCCAGGAAAAATGTTCGGGCGCTAGTTGTAACGCGTGGTGGGTAGGGTACGTGCATACAGGGACCAAAAAGGGGGAGAAGCGTCCACTTATGCACATTTATTCACTAAAAATAATAATAATAATAAAATAATAATTCCACCTTGACCACTCACTTCACTCCCCTTGTTTCTACAAAATGGATAAGTGACAAGACTTTTGTCAGGGATTGTAGAGGTGGTACACCAATAACCAGAATCCTTACTCTAAACCACTTCCAAGGATCTTGAAATCAGTCCACTGGTTTAAAAGTGCATGGTCATTATGGAACCATTAAAACATTGACTTGCTTTGAAAATTTCAATATGAAACCAATGCCTCATGCTAACCTGTATTTCATCCTTCCGCACTAGAATGACTATAAGAAATTGTCCATGCAATGCAAAGACTTCATGGTGGGCCTACTGGACATGTGTCAGAACACAGAAGAAGTAGAGGCAATTTTGCATGGTGACTCAATGGAGAGCATGCAAAACCTTGCCAGGTTAAAACTTGCCATCAAGTATGAAGTTAAGAAGGTGAGTCGTTAACAAAAACTCTCTTCTAGATTGTATACCAGTGGTTCTTAACTTTGCTAAAGGTGCCAAACCACAGAAGTTTCACATGTGCATTCACCAAAGACTCCAGACTTTGAAAGTAAAGCCTTTTTTTTTTTTCCAAATTCAAAACTGATACATTTAAAATACTAGGGCTGTCAAAATTATCGCGTTAACGGGCGGTAATTAATTTTTTAAATTAATCACGTTAAAATATTTGACGCAATTAACGCACATGCCCCGCTCAAACAGATTAAAATGACAGCAGTGTAAAGTCCGCTTGTTTTTTGGTGTTTGGCCCCCTCTGCTGGCGTTTGGGATTTTATGCGTTTCAGCACAATGAGTGAGCATGGTGTAATTATTGACATCAACAATGGCGAGCTACTAGTTTATTTTTTGGATTGAAAATTTTACACATTTTAATAAAATGAAAACATTAAGAGGGGTTTTAATATAACATTTCTATAACTTGCACTAACATTTATCTTTTAAGAACTACAAGTCTTTCTATCCATGGATCACTTTAAGATAATGTTAATAATGTTAATGCCATCTTGTTGATTTATTGTTATAATAAACAAATACAGTACTTATGTACCGTATAGTGAATGTATATATCCGTCTTGTGTCTTATCTTTCCATTCCAACAATAATTTACAGAAAAATATGGCATATTTTATAGATGGTTTGAATTGTGATTAATTACGATTAATTAATTTTTAAGCTGTAATTAACTCGATTAAAAGTTGTAATCGTTTGACAGCCCTAACTAGTAAACTAATATCTAGGCAAAATCCTGTTCAGATTCTTCATACTTTGAAATCATGATTTTAAACAGGCCAAAATTTCAGTACACACTTGCTGTAGGTCTGTTGCACTTTCTCATACCCAGTACGAGTCAACCTTCCACTAAGCAAACTAGTTTCTCCTCCGGTCAGATAGAGAACTGGCAGTTGAAAGAAATAGAATAAAGCCTATGAATTTGGGGGAAAACAGTTCAGAAACCTAGTCTAAAACATCACTTTGTCTAGATTTAGTCAGTGTATGAAAATAGAGCCCTACGAGTGTTAACTTTCCCCGAACCCCTTAAACTTACTCAATGAAACCCTGGGATTCGATTGAACCCAGGCCAAGAACCACTGCTCTATACACTGTTGTAATACATGTCTGCCAGTTTGTAGCCCACCCCAACTGCCAGCAACAGCTGCTCTCCAACTGGTACCAGGATGTGTATGGACTTCGTCAGCGGACCACACTGTTTAAGATCCTCCTTGTACTTGGGGTCGCGGTGGGCCTGCCTGTTTTGGCTTTTGTGTCCTGGATTGCACCCTCCTGTAAGGTTAGGATGGACCCCGAAAATGAATCTTGGTCAGGAAAGATCTAATTTGGAGTCCAACAGTTAGCTCTGCATTTTACGTATCTACCTATGTATTTTCCCTATCTACCAATCAGCTAGGGAAGCTGATGTCCAGACCGTTTCTAAAGTTTGTGGCTCATGCTGCCTCATTTGTGACGTTCCTGTGTTTGCTGGTCCTAAATGCTGCTGATCGCTTCAACGGACCGCCGTTTCTGCCCAACATAACAGTCCAAGATAGGTCCTTGCAGCTCTTTCGCATGAAAATAACTCCCTTTACCTGGATGGAGATTCTGATCATGTCTTGGATTCTAGGTTAGGTTTAAGCTTATCAACCTACAGTGGGGCAAAAGGATATTTAGTCAACCACCAATTGTGTAAGTTCTCCTACTTGAAAAGATTAGAGAGGCCTGTAATTGTCAACAAGGGTAGACCTCAACCATAAGAGACAGAATGTGGAAACATAAAACAGAAAATCAAATTGTGTGACTTTTTAAGAATTTATTTCCAAATTAGAGTGGAAAATAAGTATTTGGTCACCTACGAACAAGCAAGATTTCTGGCTGTCAGAGAGGTCTAACTTCTTGGTCACCTACGAACAAGCAAGATTTCTGGCTGTCAAAGAGGTCTAACTTCTTCTAATGAGGTCTAACGAGGCTACACTCATTACCTGTATTAATGGCACCTGTTTTAACTCATCATCGGTATAAAAGACACCTGTCCACAACCTCAGTCAGTCACACTCCACTATGGCCAAGACCAAAGAGCATTCGAAGGACACCAGAGACAAAATTGTAGACCTGAGCCAGGATGGGAAGACTGAATCTGCAATAGGTAAAACGCTTGGTGTAAAGAAATCAACTGTGGGAGCAATTATTAGAAAATGAAGACATACAAGACCACTTATAAGCTCCCTCGATCTGGGGCTCCATGCATGATCTCATCCTGTGGCGTCAAAATGATAACAAGAACGGTGAGCAAAAATCCCAGAACCACACAGGGGGACCTAGTGAATGACCATCAGAGAGCTGGGACCACAGTAACAAAGGCTACTATCATTAACACGATGCATCGCCAGGGACTCAAATCCTGCACAGCCAGACGTGTCCCCCTGCTGAAGAAAGTACACGTCCAGGCCCGTCTGCAGTTCGCTAGAGAGCATTTGGATGATCCCGAAGAGGACTGGGAGAATGTGTTATGGTCAGATGAAACCAAAATAGAACCTTTTAGTAGAAACACAGGTTTCTCGTATTGGAGGAGAAAGAATACTGACTTGCATCCGAAGAACACCATACCCACTGTGAAGCATTGGGGTGGAAACATCATGCTTTGGGGCTGTTTTTCTGCAAAGGGACCAGAACGACTGATCTGTGCAAAGGAAAGAATGAATGGGGCCATGTATCGAGAGATTTTGAGTGAAAATCTCCTTCCATCAGCAAGGGCATTGACGATGAGACGTGGCTGGGTCTTTCGGCATACAATGATCCCAAACACACAGTCAGGGCAACAAAGGAGTGGCTTCGTAAGAAGCATTTCAAGGTCCTGGAGTGGCCTAGCCAGTCTCCAGATCTCAACCCCTGTGAAAATCTGTGGAGGGAGTTGAAAGTCTGTGTTGCCCAACGAAAGCCCCAAAACATCACTGCTCTAGAGGAGTTCTGCATGGAGGAATGGGCCAAAATACCAGCAATGGTGTGTGAAAAGCTTGTGAAGAGTTACAGAAAACGTTTGGCCTCCGTTATTGCCAACAAAGGGTACATAACAAAGTATTGAGATGAACTTTTGGTATTGACCAAATACTTGTCTTCCACCATGATATGCAAATAAATTCTTTAATAATCAGACAATTTTATTTTCTGTTTTTTTTCCCACATTCTGTCTCTGTTTTCCGAAATTTCCTGGTTCGCGGTGAATCAGTAACAGGCACACTTTTGCTCAATAGACAATGTTCATTGATTAGAAAACCCAGAATAAATGAGATTTATTTATTACAATCTCACAAGAGCAAGCAACAAGCATCAAAAACAAGCATAACAAGGGTAACGATGACGCTAGATTTGAGTTTGTCAATACCAGAATACTCGCTCTATGTTACAGCACAACCAGGTGTCCCTTAGTAATGAAAATCTAAGGCGGCGAAGGAACAAAGCCAGGCGATCCGTACGTGACCTGCTGGCGGACTTCCTTCGCCGCCTTACCGGAGCGTTGGCTCCCGCTCATTTGTCACAGTAAGTGATTTTCATTGCTAAGGGACACCTGGTTGTGCTGTAACGTAGCGTAAACTCAAATCTAGCGTCATCGCTACCCTTGTTATGCTTGTTTTTTATGCTCGTTGCTTGCTCTTGTGGGATTGTAATCAATAAATCTCATTTATTCTGCATTTTCTAATCAATAAGCATTGTCTATTGAGCAAAAGTGTGCCTGTTACTGATTCACCGCGAACCTGGAAATTTTGGAAAACAGTCTCTCATGGTTGAGGTTTACCCATGTTGACAATTACAGGGGTCTCTAATATTTTCAAGTGGGAGAACTTGCACAATTAGTGGTTGACTAAATACTTATTTGCCCCACTGTATTTACTGATCTTGTCATGTGGTTATATTTTTCTGCGTCTCTAGGTAAAATTTGGGAAGAATGCAAAAACATTTGGCTGCAGGACATTGGAGAATATGTTTCAGAACCGTGGAACATACTGGATTTCAACATTTTAGCCATATTCATTAGCTCATTCAGTGCACGGTTGATGGCCTTTTGGCATGTGTACGCCGCTCAGCGTTATGTGGATGAGCACCACGTCGACCTTTCCAACACCTCTCTACCTTCAGACATTAAGTATTTTCAGCTTGGTAAGTTGCAGAGGTGACGTCATTTTGTTATCTCGATGGTGTATTTAGTTTAATAATTTGTCGCGTTTCGTATGTTTCACTGCATGAGTGTATCGCTGATTTCCAGCTCGAGTCAAGTGGCTACCGTCAGATCCGCAGCTCATTTCCGAGGGCCTGTACGCCATCGCGGTGGTGCTGAGTTTCTGTTGGGTCGCCTACATCTTGCCCGCCAACGAGAGTTTCGGCCCATTGCAGATCTCTCTCGGCAGGGCGGTGAAGGATATCTTCAAGTTCCTGGTGATTTTCATCACAGTCTTCGTGGCGTTCATGGTGGGGATGTTCAACTTGTATTCAGACTATCTCGGGGCCAAGCACAATGATGCCTTTACCACGTGAGTCGCACTTTTAGTGTGCTTTGACCATTTACTTCTTTGTCAAATGATTTCTGTAAAACTAAACAGTCATTTGTCAAGTAATGTATTGTTACCTAATAGATATGTTCGCCACAGGCTAGAGGAAAGCTTCAAAACACTCTTCTGGGCCATTTTTGGTCTGTCGGAAGTGAAGTCAGTGGTGATTGACATTGACCACAAATTCATCGAAAACATCGGCTACATCTTATATGGTGTCTACAATGTCATCATGGTGGTTGTCTTGCTCAACATGCTCATCGCCATGTTCAATAGCTCCTTTCAGGAAATCGAGGTATGCTTTGTTGCCAAAATTTTGGAGGCATTCGCAACTGGCACTGTGTCTTGTGCAGGGTGAGGCTGACGTGGAGTGGAAGTTTGCTCGGGCCAAACTGTGGTTCTCATACTTTGAGAAGAGCAGTTCGCTGCCCGTGCCCTTCAACTTGCTCCCAAGTCTTGGCCCGATTGCTTCACTTCTGCAGGGACTAAAAAGATCTCTGTGGAAAGCAGCTCAAGGCAAAGTCAGTGAAACTACACTGGGTGACGAAATGGAACGAAACAAGGTGGAAGAACAAAAATTAGTCTTTCAAAGTTCGTTTTACCTCATGTTTTCTTCTTTTGCTGATTCTGGTTTTAGTTACGTCAAAAAGAAGACTCTGGGATGGACGCATCTGCTTTTCCAACACCTTATCAAGTAAACAATCTATCTGTTTCGTATTTACCTGCCTGCATGCCTAATTTGTTCTTTCGATGTTTGATATGTGGAAAATCAATAGATGGGACACAGTTTCCCATATGTTTGTATGGGAAACTGTCTGTTTGTTTTTTACGGGTTGCCTGTATTTGTAGTTTAGAAATACAGGTAGTGCCCGAGTTATGACGTACTCGACTTACATGATATCGACTTTACGACGCCTCAGTCTTGTCCGCCATTTTGTCTCCAGTTTTTTTTTTTTTTTTTTTATATTAATCACACAAATAGCACCTAATTCTACCTCACAGTGTCTTGTTTTTCTTACTTTACTTTATTAACATGACTTGTTACTTCACTTAATGTGAAGTTGTTCAGCTTGACAGACAGCAAACACAGCAATTGCGCTATTTGAAGCTTTTTACTTCTTTCCCTTTTGACAATTTGTAAAGCTGAAACACAAATGTACACGTCTGTTCAGCATCTATTGCACTTTCAAATGACAGTTGTTTTGGAAGGTGCACTTCTTTCCTGGACTTGGTTGGCTTGGACTTGGTGCTGATGTGGATGAGTTTGCTGTAAAAGATGGTCCAGGATGTACAGAGGTAGAAGGAAAAATATTTCAGAAGAGCATCTACAAAGAGAAGAGAGTGGATTGTTACATTACAGTATATTACTCAAATAGCTGCTGATTGTGAAACCAGCATGACATAACCATAATAGCGCCTAAATTCTTGAAGCCTACTGTACCTGTCTATTGGATCCGATCACTATCTTTGATGGGCGTAGTTGAAAGAAAATAAATTCTTGAAGCACTGCAACTACACAGGACTATCCAATAATAATGAATTAAATAATATATGATAGCAAAAAAAAAAAAAAATAAATTGAATATGTTTTTACATGAACGTGATCGCCATTTTAATGAATTAATGACGCGAAAACAAATGTTTGCATTTGAATCCACTTTTAGTCCCCCATATCACAGAACTTTGAAATTATTAATTGCATATTTAATGGTGTATTTATTTAATTAACCTTGGCACTTTTAGGCAAGGCAAATTTATTTGAAAAGCACAATTTAACACAAGGTATAAGTGGTTCACATCACATGAAAGTAAGCAAGACAATTTTAGTCCCCCATAGACTTTGTCCAAATTTCTCAAAAATTGGAGGGGGAGTAAATTTAACTGAAACTAATCAACAGCTGGCTGAATACTGAAAATATTTCTAAAACAACAGCCTGGCTAATGATACAGTATAATTTTGCTTTAGCACTAAGTCATATAAACTCTATGTAAATAACCGCTAGCTTGCAGTTGCGCTAAGTCTACGTGCTTATGCTGTTGAAAAAAAATCACAACAAACCTCTGTTTTTCTTCACGTTTATGGTCTCTTCTTTCTTTTTCTTCTGACCCAGAGGGCTTTTGTCTTTTCATGAAGTTGACTTGTCACCGTAACGTCGCTCAATTGTGGAGGCTAAAAATAGCACCTTCAGGTAGCTCGCTCGTCTGCTGGGTGGTGAGGGAGACTAGGGTCTGTGGTGAAATTATCGCATCACAGGAAAAAGTGAAACGGGCAGAAGGCCACACTAGAAAAATGATTTCATTATTATTTAAAGACTTATTATGAATGGTTTTGTTGTTCTTTTGTTTTATTGTTTTAATTTTTTGAATACTGCTATCATTAATATTATTTGAATATTTTTCTTGACGCCCTTAAGATGCTGCTCCACCCTTCGGCAGTTGCCTAAATCGCCTTATGGACGGCACCGGTCCCGGGGTGTCCAGCTGTCTATTGTCAAAGCAAGGTTGTTCGTACCAGCCATATCGACAACAATATACAGTGGGGCAAATAAGTATTTAGTCAACCAGTAATTGTGCAAGTTCTCCCACTTGAAAAGATTAGAGACGCCTGTAATTGTCAACATGGGTAAACCTCAACCATGAGAGACACAATGTGGAAAAAAAATTAGAAAATCACAATGTTTGATTTTTAAAGAATTTATTTGCAAATCATGGTGGAAAATAAGTATTTGGTCAATACCAAAAGTTCATCTCAATACTGTTATGTACCCTTTGTTGGCAATAACGGAGGCCAAACGTTTTCTGCAACTCTTCACAAGCTTTTCACACACTGTTTCTGGTATTTTGACCCATTCCTCCATGCAGATCTCCTCTAGAGCAGTGATGTTTTGGGGCTGTCGTTGGGCAACACGGACTTCCAACTCCTTCCACAGATTTTCTATGGGGTTGAGATCTGGAGAGAGGCTAGGCCACTCCAGGACCTTGAAATGCTTCTTACGAAGCCACTCCTTTGTTGCCTTGGCTGTGTGTTTGGGATCATTGTCATGCTGAAAGACCCAGCCACGTCTCATCTTCAATGCCCTTTCTGATGGAAGGAGATTTTCACTCAAAATCTCTCGATACATGGCCCCATTCATTCTTTCCTTTACACAGATCAGTCATCCTGATCCCTTTGCAGAAAAAAAGCCCCAAAGCATGATGTTTCAACCCCCATGCGTCACAGTGGGTATGGTGTTCTTCGGATGCAATTCAGTATTTTTTCTCCTCCAAACAAGAAAACCTGTGTTTCTACCAAAAAGTTATATTTTGGTTTCATCTGACCATAAGATATTCTCCTAGTCCTCTTCTGGATCATCCAAATGCTCTCTAGCAAACCGCAGACGGGCCTGGACGTGTACTTTCTTCAGCAGGAGGACACGTCTGGCAGTGCAGGATTTGAGTCCCTGGCGGCGCATTGTGTTACTGATAGTAGCCTTTGTTACTGTGGTCCCAGCTCTCTGTAGGTCATTCACTAGGCCCCCCCGTGTGGTTCTGGGATTTTTGCTCACCGTTCTTGTTATCATTTTGACGCCACGGGGTGAGATCTTGCATGGAGCTCCAGATTAAGGGAGATTATCAGTGGTCTTGTATGTCTTCCATTTTCTAATAATTGCTCCCAGAGTTGATTTCTTTACTCCAAGCGTTTTACCTATTGAAGATTCAGTCTTCCCAGCCTGGTGCAGGTCTACAATTTTGTCTCTGGTGTCCTTCGACAGCTCTTTGGTCTTGGCCGTAGTGGAGTTTGGAGTGTGACTGACTGAGATTTTGGACAGGTGTCTTTTATACCGATAATGAGTTAAAACAGGTGCCATTAATACAGGTAATGAGTGGAGCCTCGTTAGACCTCGTTAGAAGAAGTTAGACCTATTTGACAGCCAGAAATCTCGCTTGTTTGTAGGTCACCAAATACTTATTTTCCACTCTTGTTTGGAAATAAATTCTTTAAAAATCAAACAATGTGATTTTCTGTTTTTCTATTTCCCACTTTCTGTCTCTCATGGTTGAGGTTTACCCATGTTGACATTTATAGGCCTCTCTAATATTTTCAAGTGGGAGAACTTGCACAATTAGTAGTTGACTAAATACTTATTTGCCCCACTGTATTTGCGGACTTTGTTGCACGTATCCGTAAAGACAGTCTTTGTTAAATATGTACGAGTGGGGATAGCATATCAGCTCACCCAAAATGCTGCCAAACAACGGATCAGTACGACGTTGAAGCCGGCAAGCTTCCTTTTTCTGTCTTTCTTCATGAGCAATGATTCTCATGTGCCACACTTCCCACTTTGTTTTTTCAAGGCAAAGCTGCGCCGGACATTTTAGCGAGAGAGACTACAAAAATAAATTCGGAAAATACATTTTGGGAGCTTTTCATTTGGATTGAATGTTCTTGCGTATTGAATCGAAGAGGGCGTATCGAACGGTTCAATATAAAACCGAGTATTGTTGCATCCTTCATGGCATAATTTACTATTTCCCCTAGATTTTAATCTGAAAAAAAAACAAAGAATTTTAAATGAGGATTTACAGAAAAAAAAATGTTATATTAAGTGTGCATCTAACTAACTCTCTTACTATGTTGCAGTGCTTTCCTATTGCAAATTCATGTACTTTTATTTGAAAAAGCCTGATAACATTTTCTAACATGCCCTTTTGGTTATTTCCAAGGCTTGTATTTACTGTTTTCCCTCGAACACCATGACATTATTGGTCACAAGCGTGTCATTGTAAATTACCAACCTTTATTTCCAATTTCCAGAAGATCATGACCCGCCTTGTCAGGAGATACATCCTGAAAGCACAGCGGGACAAAGAAAACGACGAGGTGAATGAAGGTGAATGGCTCACACATATGCAGACGAAGATACAGTACACACCATGTTCTGGGTACAAAACATACTGTCCTGCAGGTGAACTGAATGAGATCAAGAGGGACATCTCCAGCCTGCGTTACGAGCTGCTGGGGATAAACAAACGTGAAGTGAAGAACCTGGCTGAGCTCGTGAGGCGATTGAGTCAAGTGACACAACAACAACATGAGAAGTCAACAGGGTTTTGATCGGCACTGGTAGAAAGATTATGGTTCACGATAGCCAATAACTGAATGATATTGAGAGCTGTCCCTAATATTCTAACCTCATAAAACGTATAAGGTTAATGTAATAATTTGTCGTAAACGTATAGATGTTTTTTTTGTTTGTTTTTTTTTTAACAAATGTCCAATCCATTTAATTGGGAGGGCTGCCAAGTAAGTGATCATGTTTCAGTGGTTGAACAATCGCTGCCAGGATGTTTATCACCGTCAATAACAGCCAATAAATTCATTTATGAAAACATTCAGACTGATCCGACAGTTGGAAGTTTGTTGATGCATTTACTTTGTTTGATTGTTGAAAGTGGTAATATGTTAAAATTACTTCATGGTCAATGCAAAAACAGAGCTTTTTTTTTTTTTTTTTTTTTTTTTTAACCGTGCAACTATGGCTGTCATTGACAGTTACAGACCAATGAGTTAGTTAAACTAATTCTAAATATACTTTTAATTATACTTTAAATTTTTATTTTAATTTAATACTATTTACTATATATTGGGCCAATATATGGACATCTTTCCAATATTGGCCATCGGCTGATTAAAAAAAAGAAAGTAAAGAAAAAGGCAATAAAAAACGAATTTTGATCAGGCATCTGTGTGGGCAACTGTGACTGCCGCTGACTGACAGTAGGACCCTGGAAGGACTCTGCAGCAGCTTGAATGCAGGCTGCTCCAGGAAGCTTCAGGCTTCCCTGTATTGTATATATTGTTAGATTTATATCTTGCATGAGAGAATATGCAATGTTGGTTTAGCCTTTTAACTCATTCACTCCCAGCCATTTTCACCGGAGCAAGGCCCTTCGCTCCCGGCCGTTTTACTGGATTTTGAATGATTTTGCAAGGCCCACAGAACATTCTGTTCTATTGCAATAAACATGGAACCCACCAAAAGATTAGACTCTCTTCTTTCAGCAAAAAAAAAAAAAAAAAAAAGTTCATATCTTTTTCCATTCTTTAGAAATCAGCATTAGAAAATAGCTTAGTTTGAGCAATTTTCCAATTTCTGATGAGAAAACAGAGAAATTGAGCTTTTTGTGAAAGCATACATTTCAAACATAACTTTGACTTATACACAGCTATTTTTTTGCTTCACTTACATCCCAAACATCTGAATAATATTTTCTTTTTACAAAATAAGATAAACAACAAGACAAATAGAGCTTTTGATATCAAAGTAACAATTTATTTACACATAACTAACTGAAATATGACGCTGTTCTGACCGCGACAGCCGGTTAAACTTTTCCCTCATCGCCGTCTGTCTCATAAAGATGAATTTTTTTGAGTCTCTGCGGGTTCTGCTCGTGAGCAGCACGGACTCAAAGGCTACGTCCGATGAACTAGTGATCCCAGTCGTTCTGCTCGGTCGTCCAGCGCTTGGCATCCCGGGCATCCTACCAATTGTTCTGCTCGGTCGTCCGCCGCCTGGCATCGATCGGTCGTCTTCCACTGGCACATGGCCGTGCGGCTTGGCCATTCGTTGCTGTTGAATCGGGTTGCGGGTCTTACCAAATGCGCTACTGCCCTCTTTTATTGCTTTAAAATAGATTTTCAGCTTTGTGCTATGGAGCTAAATTGAATCACGACCCAGAGATGTGTCTTTTGAAGAAGAAGAAAAAAAGAAAAAAAAAGCTCGTAAAAGACATATAAATACGTCTTTGGGACACTGAAACAATTGAAAATAGAACGTATTTATACGTTTTTGGGAGCAAATGAGTTAAGGGTTTTACTGAGTGATCTTTACACTCGAAATGTAACTCGTAGCGTTAGTGTAGCATTAGCTTTAGCATGGCGAGCATCTTCTTAGGCAAGGCAAATTTATTTATATAGCACAATTCAACACAAGGCAATTCAAAGTGCTTTACATCAGATGAAGATCATAAATATCACATTAAACCAATAGAACGTAAAAACAGACAATCGAAATAAGGGAAATAAAATAAATACATGATACAGGCAGTGTTGTTAATAACGGCGTTACAATATAACGGCGTTACTAACGGCGTTATTTTTTTCAGTAGTGGGTAATCTAATTAATTACTTTTCTCATCTTGGCAACGCCGTTACCGTTACTGAGGACGGAAAGGCATGCGTTACTATGCGTTACTATATTGGTCGAAAAGTCTGAGGGAGACGGACTCACCGAGACGACAGAGCAGAGCAGGAGTGGGGAGGAGGCTAGAAAGTTGTGACGCCGAGCAAACGCGATGCTAGGTAGCTCCAATAATACATGTTGTAGCCGATAGCCTACAAACTACGCCCGCATGTTATGGTAGATATGGTAGACATGGTAGATATCACATGTACTGTATATAGATATAACTAGATGCAAAATGACAGACACGGCACTAAATGCGTTAGTAGACAGCCGCCATCTTAAAGCAGTAGACTTTTTAGGACGGCTCTGTTGTAGAGAACCTTCCTAGCGAACCTAAGTAACTTTTTATCTAAAATACTTCTAAATCGGCAAAATCTTGACTTGAATCTATCTTTAAATGATGAAACAGTTTTAAAACTTTCATATGTCGAAAGTAGAGAGAAGGGAAATAATGCAATTATGGGAGAAATTTTAACAACTTTTAACAGTTTATTCAGGGTAAAGGGTAAATTAGGGTAAAGAATTGGGCTCGGGCCAATTTTACCAAATACCTTCACAAAAAACTTCACATAGTGTGGCCAATGTTTTTTGTTTTTTGTTTTTTTTTTTTGAGGAAAAAAAAAAGTAATTATCACCAATTACTTTGCCAAATAACTAATTACTCTTACATTCAGGTAATTGAGTTACTAACGCAATTATTTTTTGGGAGAAGTAATTTGTAACTATAATTAATTACTTTTTTCAGTAAGATTAACAACACTGGATACAGGAAATAAAATTTTACATAAAAATAGCATTTAATCACGAATAGAAAAAAAATACTACTGCTACTACTAATAATAATTGAAATCAGCAGTGGAGATAAAGCACAAGTGGAATAGAAAGCAAATAGCTTGAAATATATAGACAGTTATGGATATGCTGTGCTAAATAAAAGCTGATTTAAAGGAGGTAACAGTTTGAGCATACTTCAAACCTTCAGGTAACTTGTTCCAGAGGTGAGGAGCATAATAACTAAATGCTGCCTCACCGCGTTTGGTTCTTGTTCTTGGAACATACAGGAGACTGGTTCCAGATGACCTTAAGGGTCTACTGTATATGTTTCATAGGAATCTAACAAATCAAGCATGTATTTTGGTCCAAAGCCATTAAGTGTTTTGTAGACGAGCATTAGTATTTTATAGTCTATCATTTGACTCACTGGAAGCCAGTGTAACAATTTCAAAACCGGTGTAACGTGGTCCAGTTTCCTTGTATTTGTGAGGACTCTGGCTGAAGCATTCTGTACTAGCTGCAGCTTCCTGACTGTTTTTTAAAAAAAAAAAATTTTTTTATCAAGACTCTTAAACTCTCACTTGTTTATGTCTTGTCGTGACGTCCTGGTGCTTATCGATATTATATATCCTAAAAAAAAAAAAGTATGTTAAAAATAGGGGAGGGGGTGACACTACTTCACGGTTTTTCACGTTAAGAGCGACAAGTGAGGGATCATTATAATTTTACAATTACAATGGGGCAAATAAGTATTTAGTCAACCACCAATTGTGCAAGTTCTCCTACTTGAAAAGATTAGTAATTGTCAACATGGGTAAACCTCAACCAAGAGAGACAGAATGTGGAGGAACCACCCCCCCAGAAAATCACATTGTTTGATTTTTAAAGAATTTATTTGCAAATCATGGTGTAAAATAAGTATTTGTGAGGAGGTCTAACGAGGCTCCACTCGTTACCTGTATTAATGGCACTCATTATTGGTAAAGAAGACACCTGTCCACAATCTCAGTCAGTCACACTCCAAACTCCACTATGGCCAAGACCAAAGAGCTGTCGAAGGACACCAGACACAAAATTGTAGACCTGCACCAGGCTGGGAAGACTAAATCTGCAACAGGTAAAACGCTCGGTGTAAAGAAATCAACTGTGGGAGCAATTATTAGAAATGGAAGACATACAAGACCACTGATAATCTCCCTCGATCTGGGGCTTCATGCAAGATCTCACCCCGTGGTGTCAAAATGATAACAAAAATGGTGAGGAAAAATGCCAGAACCGCACGGGGGGAACTAGTGAATGACCTGCAGAGAGCTAGGACCACATTAACAAAGGCTACTATCAGTAACACAATGCGCCGTCAGGGACTCAAATCCTGCACTTCCAGACATGTCCCCCTGCTGAAGAAAGTACACGTCCAGGCCCATCTGCGGTTTGCTAGAGATTATTTGGATGATCCAGAAGAGGACTGGGAGAATGTGTTATGTTTATATGAACCAAAAAAGAACTTTTTGATAGAAACACAGGTTCTCGTGTTTGGAGGAGCAAGAATACTGAATTGCGTCCGAAGAACACCATACCCACTGTGAAGCATACCCACTGTGAAGCATGGGGGTGGAAACATCACACTTTGGGGCTGTTTTTCTGCAAAGGGACCAGGACGACTGATCTGTGAAAAGGAAAGAATGAATGGGGGAGAGATTTTGAGTGAAAATCTCCTTCCATTGGCAAGGGCATTGAAGATGAGACGTGGCTGGGTCTTTCACCATGACAATGATCCCAAAAGCACAGCCAGGGCAACAAATGAGTGGCTTCGTAAGAAGCATTTCAAGGTCCTGGAGTGGCATAGCCAGTCTCCAGATCTCAACCCCATGGAAAATCTGTGGAGGGAGTTGAAAGTCCGTGTTGCCTAACGACAGCCCCAAAACATCACTGCTCTAGAGGAGATCTGCATGGAGGAATGGACCAAAATACCAGCAACAGTGTGTGAAAAGCTTGTGAAGAGTTACAGAAAACGTTTGGCCTCCGTTACTGCCAAAAAAGGGTACATAACAAAGTTTTGAGATGAACTTTTGGTATTGACCAAATACTTATTTTCCACCATGATTTGCAAATAAATTCTTTAAAAATCAAACAATGTGATTATCTGTTTTTTTTTTCCACATTCTGTCTCTCATGGTTGAGGTTTACCAATGTTGACAATTACAGGCTTCTAATATTTTCAAGTGTGAGAACTCTCACAATTAGTGGTTGACTAAATACTTATTTGCCCCACTGTATACAGTAGCCCTTAATCAAAAAGGGCTTCACAGGAGGACAGTTGACAAACAATTACAACATCCACTGATCTGGACCTCCAAAAGAGCGAAGAAACCCCCCAGAACACCAACAGTAGAAAAAAGGAATTCTAGCAAGGTTCACAAAAGTTCTAGGATGCAAGCAGTGCAAGGCAAATTGTCAATATCATAGTCAACCACACGAGGACGCTGTTGGGCTTGCCACTTGACTTCTACATAGGCTTGCTCAATCAAAATATATTGTTTCCTTAAGGATGTTAAAAAGGTATGGCTGTGTACATTATTATGATACTCATCAGTCAGTTTGACAATGTCTCCCCCTAAAGGGATTATTGCAATTAATAGACAAATTCAGTATAGCACTGACAAGAAATGTAAATCTCTTGCTTTCTGAATTTAAATGTAAACATGTAGGGTGAACATCCATCAACATCTCTACACTGGGTGACTTACAGGAAGCAATAAATTGGCTGTCCTACTAAATATAAAGTTTTAAAATGATTTCGTGGTTTGTGGGCCCCAAAGATTTCACATGTGCATTCAACGAACTCTTCGGAATATACAGTATAATTAAGCATTTTTTTCTTTTTTCTGAAATTCAAAACCAATACAGCTATGCTAGCAATAATATCTAATATCTAAGTGAATTCCCATTTACATTTTCTTAAATTTCAAAGTTACAACAAATAATGCTTTTTGCTGTTGATTTTCACGTTGAAAATGAAATGAACCTCAGTTCATGTTTTTGTTTTCATGTCTACATTCTTATTTTGCTGTCATATCCTTGCATCACATGCTATTTTACTTAAAATGTGAAGTAAATGTGTTATCTGCATCAGTCCACGTTACCTGTAGGCCAGTTACTGTATACTTCCTCATACCAAGTGCGAGTCAACCTTCTACTGAGCAAACCAGTTTCTCCTCTCATGAGACAGAAGGCTTGCAGTTTAAAAAGATTGAATAAAGCCTGTAAATTGGGGCCAAACCAGTCCAAAATCTAATCTAAAACAACACTTTGCCTTTAGTCAGCGTATGAAAATAGGGCACCGTGTGTCTTAACCTTCTCCGAACCCAGTAGACTTAAGGCTGAGTTGTGCTTCTGTGGCGGACCTGCGCCGTCAAGGCAGACCCGATTTATGACCCTCCGCCGTAGTCTGCCATGCACCTAAAAAAAATCTTGACTTGTGCGACGTCAACGCGTGGTGACGTCGCGCAAATGGACTGTGATTGGTCCGCTCACTGTTTTTTCCGGTTTAGCGTGAATTCACCGCCATTTTTTTAAACATTGTTTTGCTAAATGCAAAAATGGACAAAACCGACAGGAGTATCATCAAAGAGCAAGTACGACAACTTCTATAATGTCTCGTTAAGACACTATAAAGATTGCCATATGGAAAGGTCAGCGTTTGCATAAAAAAATGGAAGGACCACCGAGACAAGTATGTGTGTGTTCGGAAGCGAATGGCCACCCGAAGCGGTGACACTGTCGGCCAAAAACTGCCAGCTTGCTGGTCTCCACCTGATACTAGAAGTCTCTGTGCGGCATCAACAGTCGGACAGACCACCTCCGAAACCGTCTTCTGCGTCGCCTGCGCCTCAACAAAAGAAAACTAGAGGAAGTTGGCAAGTCCCCCAAAACCGTACAAACACAACGCCACAACCCTCTAGTTGCTTGGCGGTGAATTACAGAGCAACACGTTCCCTTGCCGCAGAATCGAGTGGTCATTAACACCGTAGTCACTTCGCCGTCACCGCAACGCAGAAGCATAACTCAGGCTTTACTCACCGAGCCCCTGGGGTTCCATCGAAGCCAGATTAAGAACCACTACTGTAGTGGAATGTGAATGAATCACAAAGCACAGTTCATTTGTGTTTCAAGTTTAAGTTCCATACATTTGCATTCCATCGTGAAAAACGGTTTATTGTCCAACTTTTTTTTTCATACAATTTGTATTCAACTTTTAAATACAAATTATTTTAATCAGACCGTTAGTCTAGTGCAGGTTTTAACCGATAACATTTTGACTTGTCTTGAAAAAATACAATTTCACTTATGTCTATAATTTAATAGTCATGAATTACAAATGTTTTTCTTGTTAGATAAGTAGATTATCATAAGGGCGACCGGTGCCAGAGTTTGGTGAGCATTGCCGGCAGTAAGTCGGATTAGTTCCCAGTGAGGGTTGGACTCCGCCAAGGTTACCCTTCTTCACTAATTTTGTTCATAACCATTATTCACATAATTTCTAGGCGCAGATGAAGCGTTGAGGTGGTCCAGTTTGGCGGCCTTAGCATTGCATCCCTGCTTTTTGCAGATGAGGTGGTCCTGTTGGCTTCATCAAGCCGTGATCTCCAACTCTCTCTGGAGCGGTTCGCAGCCGAGTATGAAGCGGTTGGGATGAAGATTAGCACCTCCAAATCCGAGAACATGGTCCTCAGTTGGAAAATGGTGGCGTGTTGTTCACGAGTGAGGGTAGCAGGGAGCGGGAGATCGGCAGGCGGATCAGTGGAGTGTCTGCAGTAATGCGGATTCTGTAACGGTCCATTGTGGTGAAGAAGGAGCTGGTCCAAAAGGCGAAGCTCTTAATTTACCAGTCGATCTGCGTTCCTAACCTCACATGGTCACGTGCTGTGGGTCGTTACCGAAAGAACAAGATCCAGGTTTCAAGCGGCTGAAATGAGTTTCCTCCCTGGGGTGTCCGGGTTCTCCCTTAGATATGGGGTGAGAAGCTCGGTCATCCGGGAGGGACACAGGGTTGAGCCACTACTCCTCCACGTTTAGAGGAGCCAGCTGAGGTGGCTCAGGCATCTAGTTCACATGCTTCCTGGATGCCTCCTGGAGAGGTTTTCCGGGCATGTCCCATCGGCAGAAGGCCCTGGGGACGACCCAGGACACGCTGGAGAGATTATGGCTACGTTCATACCGCAGGTCTTAATGCACAACTCCGATTTTTTTGTCATATCTGTTTTTTGGCATGCCCGTTCAGACTGCCATTGTCCATTGAGACCATTCAAGTATTACGCATGTGCACTAATTCGCAGTCCGACACGCGCTGGGCAAGAAGACCCGCGTGCGCAGAAGCATTAAAACAAATGACTACACATTCTGTCTGTCGTCCGTTATTCCAGGGCGATGATATTTTGTTTTCCAAAAAGAGGACAAAAATAACAGACATACAGTGGGGCAAATAAGTATTTAGTCAACCACGAATTGAGCAGGTTCTCCCACTTGAAAATATTAGAGAGGCCTGTAATTGTCAACATGGTTAAACCTCAACCATGAGAGACAGAAAGTGGGGGAAAAAAACAGAAAATCACATAGTTTGATTTTTAAAGAATTTATTTGCAAATCATGGTGGAAAATAAGTATTTGGCCTATACCAAAAGTTCATCTCAATACTTTGTTATGTACCCTTTGTTGGCAATAACGGAGGCCAAACGTTTTCTGTAACTCTTCACAAGCTTTTCACACACTGTTGCTGGTATGTTGGCCCATTCCTCCATGCAGATCTCCTCTAGAGCAGTGATGTTTTGGGGCTGTCGTTGGGCAACACAGACTTTCAACTTCCTCCACAGATTTTCTATGGGGTTGAGACCTGGAGACTGGCTAGGCCACTCCAGGACCTTGAAATTCTTCTAACGAAGCCACTCATTTGTTGCCCTGGCTGTGTGCTTGGGATCATTGTCATGCTGAAAGACCCAGCCACATCTCATCTTCAATGCCCTTGCTGATGGAAGGAGATTTTCACTCAAAATCTCTTGATACATAGCCCCATTCATTCTTTCTTTTACACAGATCAGTCATCCTGGTCCCTTTGCAGAAAAACAGCCTCAAAGCATGATGTTTCCACCCCCATGCTTCACAGAGGGTATGGTGCTTTTCAGTATTCTTTTTCCTCCAAACAAGAGAACCTGTGTTTCTACCAAAAAGTTCTATTTTTGTTTCATCTGACCATAACACATTCTCCCAGTCTTCTTCTGGACCATCCAAATGCTCTCTAGCGAACCGCAGACGGGCCTGGACGTGTACTTTCTTCAGCAGGGGGACACGTCTGGCAGTGCAGGATTTGAGTCCCTGGCGGCGCATTGTGTTACTGATAGTAGCCTTTGTTATTGTGGTCCCAGCTCTCTGTAGTCATTCACTAGGTCCCCCTGTGTGGTTCTGGGATTTTTGCTCACCGTTCTTGTTATCATTTTGATGCCCACGGGGTGGGGAGGGAGTTGAAAGTCCGTATTGCCCAATGACAGCCCCAAAACATCACTGCTCTAGAGGAGATCTGCATGGAGGAATGGGCCAACATACCAGCAACAGTGTGTGAAAAGCTTGGGAAGAGTTACAGAAAACATTTGGCCTCCGTTATTGCCAACAAAGGGTACATAACAAAGTATTGAGATGAACTTTTGGTATAGACCAAATACTTATTTTCCACCATGATTTGCAAATGGGCGGCACGGTGGCTGAGTGGTTAGCACATCTGCCTCACAGTTCTGAGATGAAGGGTTCAATCCCGGGCTTCGGCCTTCCTGTGTGGAGTTTGCATGTTCTCCCCGTGCCTGCGTGGGTTTCCTCCGGGAACTCCGGTTTCCTCCCACATCCCAAAAACATGCATGGTAGGCTGATTGAACACTCTAAATTGTCCGTAGGTATGAGTGTGTGCGTGAATGGTTGTATGTCTCCTTGTGCCCTGCGATTGGCTGGCAACCAGTTCAGGGTGTCCCCTGCCTACTGCCCGTAGTTTGCTGGGATAGGCTCCAGCACCTCCGCGACCCTCGTGAGGAAAAGCGGCATGGAAAATGAATGAATGATTTGCAAATAAATTCTTTAAAAATCAAACAATGTGATTTTCAGTTGTTTTTTTTTTCCACATTCTGTCTCTCATGGTTGAGGTTTACCCATGTCGACAGTTACAGGCCTCTCTAATATTTTCAAGTGGGAGAACTTGCACAATTAGTGGTTGACTAAATACTTTTTTGCCCCACTGTAAATAATCCCCGTTTAGGCTTATATTCAAAGTTTCTGTGGATCGATAGCATGCACGCACTGTCCGTGCATGTCACACACACATACACTCTGACTCTCAGGTGTGTAAGCAATCTTGAAATATTGCTCATATAGAGCAGAGAGAAAACGGTCATTCTCAGGCTTATCCTCAACCCATTTTCATTTATTTTTTTATGACTGTTGCCAAGCCAGCCCTTCCCCAAAAGCCGCGTTCAAGGCAAGCTAGGCGCTAACACACAACTGCACCGCTACCGTAGCGCACAGTCTTTCTCGCTCTTTGACGACGTAATTGCTGCATGAATTCCGATTTGGGAGACTTGCCAGTTTAGGCCACCGCGACGTTCTGGAAAAATGTGGCCCAGATCAGATTTAAACCGCATACTAAAGTGACCCAAATCGGCTTTGAAATGGCCCACTTCTATGCGACTTGTCCCATTCAGACAATCAAGTTTATGCCTCACTCGAGTCGGAAAAACACGAAAAAATGGGATTTGTGCATTAAGACCTGCAATATGAACGTAGCCTATGTCTCCTGGCCAGGGGTGAAAGAGGGCCAGAACGGTCAGGAACGCAGTTTCGGTATAAGATTCAGGGCCAGAACGCAGTTCCGGTACACTGTGCTTTGATTCCAAAAATATGACGGCAACCGTCAATACGCTATGTTTAAAAAAAAAAAAAAAATCCTAAACTGCCACACATGCATTTCATCTCCAAGAAGAAAAACATTTACCAAGATCAGATTTACATACACAAGTGTTAACAACAAGCATAATAAATGGCTTGTGTAGCGTAATCCGTTTTCACCGATATTTATTTTTTATTTTATTCCACGGACGGCATGGAGGTTTCCCCAGCTGCTGCAGTTATCTGAGTCTGACAATGATGAGTCACGTCAAAGTGCGAATGCACGCGGCAAAGCAAAACGCCTGGACTCATTTATCTGTTCAATTGGCTGACATACTGACATGTGATCAGCAGAGATAGTTAGTTCTGATTGCTTCAAATCTTCAAAATATATTCCATTTCACTCTGCATACAATAAGTCTTTTGTACTTATTTTTCTGAATTTATGTTCCTTATATCTTCATCATTAAAATAAAAAAAAATAAATAAAAAAGCAAAAGTAAATGTTTACATTAACTTCAATTTTAATATACATCCTATCTTCATAAGTAGTTGAAATTGAGATTTGGCATTTAGTATGTGAGGAAATGAGGGAAAATAAAAATTAGGAGATGGAGGTTGGGGTTATTGCTGTTTTTGTTTTATTTTGCAAATCTTAAAAAAAATACAATTTTGAACGAAAATCAGTTTTTGTATGTGTTATAGAAATAACTGTGCCAAAACAGTTGTCTTTGCATTTCAGTAGTTTTAGGAGGTTTGACCCCCACAAAAAATGAAAATAAATAAATAAATAAACAAAATTTCTAGCTCCGTGGCGACCTTCACGTCGGGGAGTTCCGGCAAGAAATTCTAGCCACTTTCACCCCTGCTCCTGGCTGGTTTGGGAATGCCTTGGGATCCCGCCAGAGGAGCTGGTTGATGTGGCTAGGGAGAGGCAAGTCTGGGCTTCCCTGCTAAAGCTACTGCCCGTGCGACCCGACCCTGGATTAAGCGGTAGATAATATATGGATGGATAAGTAAATAACTTTTAATTTGGATGTAAATGGTGTGAAAAGAAATGACAATAATCCTAAAATTTGACCTTAAAGCTGAAATTGACAATTTGTGTGCAAGTAAATATTTGAAGCAACTTTATTTCAAATCAAAGCTTAATTCTAGTCCAAGTCAAAACTGCTAATTTGACTTTTCTGATTGTAAATCTGGGCCACTGTTACGCTGATATAAACATGACAGTGTTATCGTACAGTCAAAAAGTAGGACACGACATGAGAACTCTCCTTACTGATAGCTCCGTGGCTATGACGCAGGAGATAGGGCCAAGGCCTAAGTGCACATCAGCACCAAACCCAACAGCAACATCCCACAACATCACTCAGAAATCAAACAAGAAACAAACAAAAGAAATACTTGTGTTTTCCATTGAGAAATAGCTTTCATGCACAAATTACCACAACGATTGTTTTTTTTTTGTTTTTTTTTACTGTTACAGGGCAACTCATTCGCATGTAATGAGTTAAAAACTTTGAAGAAAAAAAATCTTTAGAGCGTTACTTGGGCTGTAACCAGAGTGCATTTCAGTTTTTATTCATTTCAATTCCATTAATTTAGCTTTTATTGACATTGTATTAATTTATCAAATAAAATACAATAATGACTAAAAATAAAAATAAAAATGTTTGCGAATATTTAACCCTCTGATGCATTAATTATGAAATCTTTGGTCAAGAATTTTTTCCAATATGTTTTTATTCTTCTTGGAACATGAAAATAATGTTCAATTTCTCATTTATTTATTTATTTATTTTTTCTATTATAGGGAATCTCTGACTTAAAGACTTGTAGGCTCTAATAAGCCAAAATTGTTCTCTTTTACTAAAATATAATATTAGAAAAACATAAAATATTGCCATTCATTTAAAAATCTATAATACTTAGTACATGTTTGGACCTAAGGAGGGCGCCATGTTTTTATACCAGCAATGGACGCTCAGGGTGATGACCAAATATAAGACAGTGTTTTTTTTTATTGAAATAAGACAGAAAGAGTGGAGGTCGTCTTATATTCGAGGTCTAGACATTATACCCATTCACGACGCTAGATGGCGCCAGATATCATTGAAGCGATGTTCTGTCATGACAGCTCTTAGCTATTCTCAAGTTTAACCAGTTTGCATTATTTTATTGCAATGTTTTTCCTTATTCAGATTTGTTTAAAGGCTACAGTTAGTTAGATTTCACTTTGGTGGTTAATGCAGTTATTGCAATTTTTTTGTTTTATCACAATAGATTGGTTTATTTACATTTAAAAACCAGAAGCCATTCATTTACGAATGTGATTGCACTTTAGTTGACATATTTACATGTTCAGATATTAATATTCCAATGAGGCAAAATAACATGCTTTTTCTCTCAAATATATTGTTATAATCATTTGTTTCCTATATACTGTAATTATTTTCTGTATAAAAAATAATTTGGTGTTCAAAAAGTCTTTTTTCAAACTTGAGTCTTGAAAAAGAGGGGGTCATCTTATAATCAGCGCCGTCTTATATTCGGGCCAATACGGTACTACCAGTTACTGCAATTCCTTCTAAACGGCGAGACGTCCAGCACATGCGTTCATCGTTTAAAAGCGGCGAGCACTTACTATTTGTGTTTTTAATGAGTTTTTTATTACCTTTTCATTGCCTCAAAATACTTTTTGCATGTGTTTGCCTCTCATGCTTTAAGCATTGTGTTTTCTTGTGGTAGCATTAAAGCAGATTGTTAGTCTGTTGACCAGATTTGTCACGTAGCAATTTTAAACCACCCTTATTTGATATTACTATGTTTAAGTATTTTTTTTAAAGCATCTTTAGTATGTTCTGTCTGTATGCTTCTAAACAAAACAAGCTGAAAGCGCACGGTAGTACTTTGGGTGTCGAATTCACCGCTTGTAGGACGTTTTGTTTTGGCAGAACACATTTTTTCCCCCCCTCCCTCTCGTCTCGTCTTTCCTGTTCATTTTCCTTTTGCTACACTTTTTGTGAACTATCGACAGTGCTGTCATGCTCATTAATGTTCCTGTGGGGTTCAAATTGAAAGCGTCGAATGTCGCTAGAGTCATACACTGGAAGCCCTGCAGCGTAACCTAGTGATGTCACAGCCCTGCGACTTCAACAACAGTGGTGACCTACTAGTTAAACTAATTTTACAATTTGTATAAAAACGAAAACATTAAGAGGGGTTTCAATATCAAATTATTTTAACTCATAACGTTTATCTTTTAGGAACTACATGTCTTTCTATCCGTGAATCCCTTTATGTTACAGGCATGCCCGATCCAGGGACTCCAGGCACCTGCACACTCAATATAAAATGTGATCTCTTTTATGCTTTGATAAACAATTCAACAATTTTGGGGAAATTTCTACACGTTCAACACTACAGGCACAATGCATGGGCCTGAAAAAAAACAAAACAATGAAACTTATAGTTGTGACTACCACACCTAAGCACCAATGTCTCTGTTGTTGTCTGGCAGCCACTTTTCATCACTGTTGTCACGACAGTCATCAGTGAACTGAAGCTGAATGGAATTTCCTGGGATATTCTGTAAACTGCCTAATTTGTTGCTGCTTCTGAAGTCTACAGAATAAGATAAAATGCAAATAGTAAATCAAACTACAGCTAAGATAAAATGCATATGGCGGAAAACACTCAGGTGGCTTGAAGTTCTGCTCTGAGACCCCCAATTTGGCCAAATTTCAAAATTGTCCGATATGCATGTATGATACATCATTGGAAAGCTTAAAATCTCAATTTTTGGGGGGGAAGAAAAATTTTGAACAAGAGGACATTTAAAAAAATAAATAAAAAATTAAAACAGCAAAACCCTACCTGGAGGTGAGAGCACGCGAGAGCAGAATTACAGACACCGTTACTTTAACGAGATATTATCGCGTACTTACCTTATTTCGATCCAAAAACTCCACTTAGCATGTATCACTGAGTGTCAAGACACAGCTGTGAATGGCTACAGCTGGATTTTATGGGTGAAACATGGTAATATAACAAGGGTCGTGATGCAGAAATCACAGACATCAAGGAGTGGTCGAGATTTTCTTTTTCATATATTTACCCTTTTAAACGGTTTTTTTTTTTTTTCATTTTTCTTCATTTGGATCAATTATTTATCATTTAACATATCGGAGAAAATGCTACAGTAACAAAAAAATACAATTTAGCGATAGTTATGTGGTAGATATACGTGACTTTTTTACAGACACCATTTTTTTTCATTGTGACATAATTTGTTTAAAAGTTTAAAATATGCAAGTGAATAATTTTTTAAAGTCGTTTTTTTTTTTTTTTTTAAACGAAATATTAGACATCAATTAATGATTCTAAGCCAAAAATGACAGTCGTTTTGAATAATAAATATAATTAATTACCAACGTTTTATGACTGGGTTGAAAAAAAAAGCGGTTGCGCGACGTCTGTAAACCGGGGTTTCCAGGGTAAAGCGGACAAATTAAAAATAGTTTTGGGGCATATTGCGCCATTAATCTGCTATGGCAGCATATAGACTTATTGTATTATTATACACAAAAGTTGTTTTGGCTTAAAATACAACCGTTTATTTTAAAGAGGGGTGCAAGAGCAGAAACTGCTTTTTCAGCCTTGTCTGTGTTTTCTGCCATATAGTAATGCAAACTAAAGCTAATCTGCACAAACATGTATATTGGGAACTGCTTATGAATGACAATCACATACTAACTTTGAACTAAAACAGTCATAATAAGAGTGGCACAATTATGTAACATGTTCAAAAATATACTGGGGGTTGCATGATGTTCACTTCATTGGACTCATATTTAATCATAGATTTATATGTATTATACACAAAGATTTGATATTTCAAACATATTATTTTTCTGTAGATCATAGATTTCAAAACTCTATTGACCTGACACTTCGTCATTCTTTGCGTCACGCCTTACCATAGGGGGCTGAGCTTCTTTTAGTAATAGTCATTTGGAGACGGCACACACTCATGTCCAAGCCGTATTTAAGCTTGGATTTTTGAAGAAGTACGAATGCTGTACCGCACACAAACAGGATGGATTGTCATAGGAGTGATTTATTCGAGGATTCAAGGTAATAATTATATTTTCCGTACCATGCATACATTTTTAAACATTGTGAAAAAAATCAATGCGAGAAAATCAGCCACTACTGCATTGGCATCATAGTTCGCCATATTTATGTAAAATAAAAGCTAACTGCACGGTTTCTTTGCTTTTAACCAAGAATCGAGACTGTTATATGTCCATATCTATGAAGAATTTGGGGATTTAAGCATTTATTTACAAGAATTTTCACCAGAAAAGCCCTGTTTACGTCAGGCGGCCGCTAGCCTCATTCGCTAAAAGAGTAGCATTGTACTTTGACATATTTACGTTAAATAAACGCTCACTGCACAGTTTCTTTGCTTTTAACCAAGAATCGAAACAGTTATACATCCATATCTATGTAGAATTCGGGAATTTAAACATTTATTCACAAGAATTTTCACCAGAAAAGCTATGTTTACATCAGGTGGCCATTAGCCTCATTCATTACAACTATACAACTGTATAATGACAGTAAAGGCCTATTCTATTCTATAATAAGTTATGATTGCATATAGAATTTGTTAATAATCTATTTATTAATTATTTATAATTGATTCTGCATGTTTTCCTCAAGTATTAATTTTCTGGTATGAAAAAAGGAAAAACAGGAAAAACAAAAAGGCTTTTTTTTCCTCATAGCATTTGAAAGTTAAAGTTTGTATATCGTTACACTACTATATAGGTGAAATACTTTTTTTTTCAAATCTTAAAACTTGTGACCTACTTTTTTTTTAAGGAAAAAATCAGTTCAGTTTAATCAGTTAATTTAAGGGCGTAGGTTCAGTCTCAATATTGGGAGGGACGATATATCAGCATATCAGCATGTACACCTTTTGCTGGGGACGGGACATTAATAAGGGTGAATGGGGGTCAGGGTTACAGTTCTCACGTTGTTTGATGTAGCGTCATAGTTCGTTTCCAGTCAGTCGGATGGGGGAGACATTAGAAGGCGGGGAGGGTGCCAATCAAGGGAACCTCCCCTTAGCCCTCAAGTCCTCACTCTCCGTCCTACTGAGAGGCGCAAAGGATTTACGCACGGCAAGATGGAGAAAGTCCACGGCAGGATGCTCGAATCCGTGGGCGACATAATCGATTTCAACAATATGAAACTCCCCGACGAGGACTACACAGGCGCCGGGCAGGATTGCCAAGAAAGCGACGGTTCGGTGTTCCGAGACTGCGCCAACCTGTCGGACGGTCCTCAAGAAGAGCAACAGGGGGCGGCTCCGTACGAGCGTGGAAGTGACATTTTAAAGTGGGAGCACTTCGTCAAAGACAACGCGGTCGGTTCCAGCCTGTCGTCCAAGTTCATTAAAGACGAGCAGGAGGCGTCGGTCATCATGGACGCTCCGTGTCCAGCTTTTGACGCCCTGGACAGTTGCTCCCAAGTCGTCCAAAAGCAGCCGCACTTCGGCTTCGGAGAGCCGGAGTGCGCGCGCTTCGCTCCGGTGGGTCCTCGCCCGGCGCAGGAGGCTTCGCCGAACTTCCTGGTGCATATGAGCCCCGCGGAGCAGATGGGTCATGGGCAGCCAAGGGTCGAGGCCCGCGGGTCCACCTTAGCCGGGAAGGGCGCCGCCTACCACCTGGACGCCAGTGCACCGTCACCGGTTCATCTGGCCGTGTACAAGAGCGAGGTGGGCCGCTGGCAGGTACCTGCCGCTGCGCCCGGAGAGGCGCAGTTCTGGTGCCAACCGGCCGGGGTGACGGAGGACCCGTTCGGCTATAACGGGATGCACAGCCAGGCTGTCGTCGCGCGGAACCAGACGACCTTTAACGCCTTTGCGGGGTTTGTAAAGTTCACGTCTTTTTCATTTTGGGTGGGTCTGGAGCAGAGGTGGGTAGGGTAGGCAAAAATTCTACTCAAGTAAGCGTAGCGTTACTTCAAAAATAATATTACTTAAGTAAAAGCAGTCATCCAAAAAATGTTCTCAAGTACAAGTAAAAAAAGTATTTGGTGAAAAGAATACTAATGTAATGAGTAACATTGTGAGTAACTGCTTACAAATGAGTTTGATTTTTTTTTTTCCCCAACACAGTTATTTATATGAACTGTTGTTACAGTTATACTGTATAGCAGGGGTCCCCAAACTTTTTCCTGTGAGGGCCACATAACTTTTCCCTTCTCTGATGAGGGGCCAGGATCAGTTTGTAACAGAAAAGGTGTGACGATTGCAGGAGTGCCTAAATGTAAAAATGTATTGTTTTTCAGAAAGCCACAATCAAACAACCCTTTCTGGATTCTTCACAGAACAAAAGTAAATAAAATAAAATAAATATAATATAATATAATATAATAGGTAATAACCAAATAACCCTCTCTGGGTTCTTCACAGAAAAAAGCCAGGAAAAAAATAACACTATTGGAAAAAAAAAAAAAAAAAAATATATATATATATATATATATATATATTTTTTTTTTTTTTTTTGGTTTGGTTTAAAAAAATATATATATTATTTTTTTTTGTTCAGGTGGCCAGACCAAATGTGGCCGCGGGCCGTAGTTTGGGGACCACTGCTGTATAGTAACGAGTGTTGTTAATCTTACTTTAAAAAAGTAATTAAAACGGTTACAAATTACTTCTCCCAAAAATTAATTGCGTTAGTAACTCAGTTACCTGAATGTAAGAGTAATTAGTTACTTGGCAAAGTAACTGGTGATAATTTTCATGTTTTTTTTTCTCCCAAAAAAAAAAACAAAAAAAAAACAACCACAACAACAAAAAAACAGTGTGAAGTTTAAAGGGTTTTTTGGGACAACTGGCCCTAGCCCAATTCTTTAAACTTAACTAGACACAGGGTTATTGCGGATATTGCAATAACTAGATAGTAACTAGAGCTGTCCCGACTAGTCAACATAGTCAATGTCATCGATGACGTAAATCCGTCAACGAGCACAACATCCCGTCGACGGTTAATGAAAGGCTAAAAAATATATGCGTGGAAAGTTCAGAATGTCGGACGTTCTGTCTGCAAGTGGGGAAAGCGGCACAAAGCCAAAAAAGTGCACCAGAGTGTCCAAAACATTGACTTATTTCAAAGAAACAAAGGAGGGTACACTCTTGTGTCCTGTCTCTTCAATGCCAAGCTTGGCTGCATGTCGGCCGTGAATAAACACCTAAAGCGCCGTCACCCAGTTGGTAAGTCCATCTAACTAACTAACAACATGTTTTATTGAAGTTGCTAAGCCTGTCACGATATGCAATGAGTCCATTTATCGCACGGCAAATAAAAATGAGGGCGGTAATATTCACGGCTTTTATCGCTGCGTGCGTGCCTGCGTGCATACTACATTGGTGCGTGCATGCATATGAGACTCCAGTTCCTTTCTCTAATCAACACGTTGTAGAATTAACGTTCAGACATACAAAATAAGAAAACACATCTATATTAAACACTGTAACGTTAGCATTGATATACTCAGGTGAATGGGGGGAAAAAAGGCAACCTACTTTAGCCTGCTATAAAACATTGGCAGTTGTCTCGTGAAAGCAAACTTGCAGTCAAAAGGTGACACTTCAAACATGAAAAATTGCTGGTTAACAGCATTTGCAAACGAAAAAAATGAAGAAAATAATCTATTACTGACACTACATGCAATGACAAAAAGTGCTTTTAAGCTGAGTGTAAAGCTGAAGTTAGCGGTTTAGCGAACGTACTTCCGGTGAACATTTCAAAATAAAAGCATGTCATGTTTGTCATATAAATAACGATTTCTGGAGTTAATCCCTCATACTTCAGAATTCAGATTCTACACTAAGAATACCTTTAAAATGACACCCTTTATGAAAAATCTGATTGGCATTGAATAATTATTATAATGCTATTATATATAGTACTATACTATAATATTAATGCTAGGTGTTTTTTTAAGAAATGTTTTGAATCATGTTGGAAAGGCGAAGTCAGTGTTCTGAATCTGTTTACATTCCATTTTTTTGCACTAGTTAATTCTATCAGCATTTGAACTCATTTTTTATTTATGATTTATTATTGTTATTTACGTGTTTATTTGTACTTTAATAAAGAACTTAAGTGTTCCAAAATGTTTTTGTGAATTGATAAACGTCAACAAAAATGTCATTGCTAAATTAGTTAAAAAAAAAAAAAAGTTAATAGATTAGTCGACTAGTTGTAAAAATAGTCGGCTGACTAATCGAGAGAAAATTAGTCATTTGGGACAACCCTAATAGTAACCTTTGCTATGTGTGGAAGTCATTTAATGTTGTGAATCAACCGTTAAAGTTGTTAAAATTACTCCCGTTATTGCATTAGTTCCCTTCTGTCTACTTTTGACATGTGTAAGTTTAAGACTATTTCATTTAAAGATATATTTAAGTCAAGATTTTGCCAATTTTGGAGCATTTTAGATAAAAAGTTACTTAGGTTCGCTAGGAAGGTTCTCTACAAAAGAGCCTTCCTGAGAAGTCTACTGCTTCAAGATGGCGGCTGTTTACTAACGCATCTAGTTCTTTATTATACATGTTGCTAATGCAGCAGTGTCTGTCATTTGCATCTAGTTCTGTATATATGTGATATCTACCGAAGCATCATGTGGGCGTAGTTTGTAGGCTATCGGCTAGAGTCAGGTATTATTGGAGCCACCTAGCATAGTAGCATCGTGTTTGCAACGGCGTCACCCTTCCTTGACTGCTCCCCACTCCTGCTCTGCTCTTTCATCTCCGTGAGTCCGTCTTTCTCAGACTTTTCTCGCGTCAGTCAACCAACATAGTAACACTTTTCCCGCCTCAGTAACGGTTACGGCGTTGCCAAGATGAGAAAAGTAATTAATTGGATTACTCACTCCTGAAGAAAATAACGCCGTTAGTAAGGCCGTTATATTCTAACGCCGTTATTAACAACATTGATAGTAACCCATTAAATAAACACATTAAGCCAAAGGAAAAAAATACGAATCATTGAATTCCAGCGAGAAATAAATGACAGAAATGAAGCATTATTTGTCAAAAGAGCATGAGTGCACCTAGTGGTGAAAAAAGTTCCTAGTTTGAATAGTGTATAGTTCCTTCATAGTTACTATTATGAAATTAATAGGATCTGATCATGACTGACAATATACAAGACATTGATTGACTGAAAATGGTTCAAGATTAGCTGGAATGTCTTGTTTTCTCATGTATATTTAAAATTGCTCTTCACCTAAAAATATATTTGTTTTATCCGATTACTCGATTAATCGATAGAATTTTCAGTCGATTACTCGATTACTAAAATATTCGATAGCTGCAGCCCTACCTCGAGGTAAGCTATTGCGTTTTCAAACTTATCCCAGTATAATTATGTAGATTTTTAGCATCCAGAGCTGTCGTGTGCTAACAAATCCTGGAATCGAATGTAATTCATGTCTTGTACATTGTAACGCGTGGTAGGAAGGATACGTGAATAAAAGTACCAAAAGGGGGAGAAGCTTCCATTTATGCTGATTTATTCACAAAAAATAATATTTCCACCTTGACCACTCGTCACCCGGGAGCTCAGCGGTACACACACACGCGTTCCCAGACGAACTCCAACATAAAAGTAATGTCCATTTTAGAGTCACTGTCGCCACTGTAGCGTGCCATAGTGCTTTAATTATTTGGTATGATTTGGGGAAAACTCCCACGAAGAATAGTCAACAAAAAAGATAACAAGAGTAATCCAAATCCGCGTTTTTTTTCACTCACTCGAAGATCCAGGAATTAGACCAATCCCATGATAACGTTGCAGCCGCGATCTAGCCGTCGAATCCACAAAATAGACGGATCCGAAAAGCCGCTGCGGGACCGTCGAATCCAGAAAATAAATAGACAGATCCGAAACCAATATTGCAGCCGCGGTGGGACCGTCGCATCCAGAAAATAGACGGATCCTTTACTTGACTAAGGATCCAGGAAAAATGTTCGCGCGCCAGTTGTAATGCGTGGTAGGTAGGATACGTGGACCAAAAAGCGGAGAAGCTTCCACTTATGCACATTTATTCACAAAAAAAAATAATTCCCCCTTGACCACTCACCTCACTCCCCTTGTTTCAAAAGCAGCACATTGTGGCATTTTACTTCGCGAGTTTAGGCAGCAATACGCAATTGTAGTATACGCGACACATTTGGAAAGATCCCCTTTCTCATCACTGCGAGCCCGCAAAACATGGCGCCAACTATCGGTCAAAATGTGTTCTAAATATTATAGAATATTGCCATTGATTTAACATTTTATGTGTTTCTAACAATATGTTTTAGTACAACAGAACAATTGTGGTCTATTAGAGCCTACATGTAGTTAAGGTAGAGGATCACTTTAAGGCAGGGGTGTCCAAACTTTTTGCAAAGGGGGCCAGATTTGGCGTGGTAAAAATGTGGGGGGCCGACCTTGGCTGACGTGCTTTACGTAGAACAATATATTTAAGCAAAACTTAGCAAGCCATTCAGTGTGTCACACTTGCTTTATTTTTTTTTTAATGAATAATTTCAACAATCTCGCAACTAGCCTTTGCAGCGTTCTCTGTCTCTTTGCAAATGAGGCAAGACACAGTTTTTGCGTATTTTAGTGAAGAAATAGTCCGATTTCCACCTATCCTTGAAGCGTCGGCTGTCACCGTCACCTTTTTTTTTGTTGATTGTCGCCATTTTAGAAAATTGGAAGTAGAAGGTGACACGGAGTAATGTTGCTTAGCCCTTAAATACCTGCAACATGAAGCAATTATCAGAGAATCCCAAAATTTGAAAAATAAGGTCCTAATGAGGTAATAAGGCCTAATAAGGTCCTTTTTTTTTTTTCAAATTTGTGAAAAGTCAAAATTAATATGTGTAATAAGCGCTCTAATATCTATAACCCATGCTAAATCATGTTTTTTTTTCTTATGGAACCTGCAGATGCATGTGTTGACTTGCATCCATCTTTTTTTTTTTTCCAAAAAGAAATGTCAAAATTCTAAATTAGTCTGAAAATCATGAAATTTTAGGTGTATCAAATGTGATACATTTGGCAATAAAGGGTTAAAGTGCTGCTGCCTTTTAGTGGGTAAATGAAGAGCAGCATTTTGTGTGTAAGCTACTTCATATGCTGGTTGCAGTACTGCTGACCAATTTATTAAGTCTGTGTGCAGGCCAGATGTTATTGATTTTATGACAGAGGCTGGGGGCCGGATGAAATTTGACCACGGGCCGCATTTGGCCCCCGGGCCTGACTTTGGACATGTCTGCTTTAAGGACACACCTGCTGATAGACTTTGGTGTATTGTGTCATACAGTATTTAATGTTTTTAGTGATTTAATGTGCATAATTCATAACAGTCCAGTCAACATTTTGCGTTCCACAGCTACTACAACCACATTATACTGGTGAGTGGGGTGGCCAACAAATTCATAGAAGGGGCCGAGGTTTTGGTACATTACCGGCTTCGGGGATTTCACATAGAACTGGTAACCAAAAAATCGGTGCAACACCAGTCTGAAGCACTGATGACGATATGCGAGGTGTGTGTGAAAAGTTCCATTCATTATAACGATGCTCACTTGCATGTAAACCCTCCCCGACTAACGTACTGCTTCTTTCTCAGGAGTTTGGACGTCTTTTAGGTGCTCAACAATGATTTATTCTTGATCTACAATGTATAAAACTTTATAGAACACTTTTTACTATTTATAATACCTTCTGTATTTTGAAAAAATATTTTTTTGCAGTTTACCTCCTCAAAGGGCCTGCGTGATTTGCGGCGACGAGGCATCCGGTTGCCACTACGGCGTTCTAACATGTGGCAGCTGCAAAGTCTTTTTTAAAAGAGCAGTAGAAGGTGAGTGTATCCCAGCAGACATTTTTGGCCATGGTATAAAAAAGACGTAAAATTTGTATCAAAATACTGGTCGATACGGTTGCCGCAATTTTACTTCCGAAAACTGTGAAATGTTTATGTACTTTTAAATTAACTGCAATGTACCTTTACTCTTTCGTTGCCATTGGCAGTGCTCCATTTTGATTGGGAGGGTTGGCAGTGATTGATCACGTGATTGGAAATCGAGCCGGATCATGTCATTTTCAGAGAATCGGGTGTGTAAAAGATCGTGTTTTTAAAATGAATTTATTTTTATTTTTAAGTATCACTCATTGGCTGCTATTGACGGCGATAGACGCCCAACCCATTTTGACTGGGAGGGTTGGCAGGACCGCCCAGTAAATTTTGGATTGGACAGCTATCGCCGTGAATGGCAGTGAAAAATGATCACTCAATGCCAGCCTTCCCAGTTGAAATGGTAGCGAATAAGTTAAGTGCTAGAAGCAACAAAATAATCCTGCGGTATAAGGATTTTGCAAAAAAAAACAATAACAAAAAAACAAACAAACAAGAAAAGGCAAAGAAAATCACATTCAAGGTAGCATAATTTATCAAATTGGATGACCAACGTGATTTGTTAAAATATAAATATATTTATGTAAAGCAAAATATTAAAACATAATTTGTAGGAATGTGCTCAATCTGATCACGTGATAGGAAATCGGGCCATTTTTCAGGGGATCAGATTCGAGGGCAAAAGATCGGGGTTTTATTTTAAGGCAAGGCAAAACAAATTTATTTGTACAGCACAGTCCAACACAATTCAAAGTGCTTTACATCACATGAAGATCCACGAACAGATATAAAACGATACATAAAAATCACATTAAATTAACAAAGATAAAGGCAATTGAAACAGGAAATAGAAATAAAACTAGAAAATGAATTAAAAAAAACAGTTGATACTGGAAATAAACTCATACATACAAATCACATTAAATCATCAAGAGAGTTAAAAGCAATTGAAATTGAAAAAAAAAAAAACCCTAAAAAATAAAAATAATAAAAAGCAAATCACTTGAAATTTGAAATAAATTGGCAGTTTTGAATATGCTGTGGTAACGTTAGTGTTTCTACCCGTGATTTAAAGGAGCTAACAGTCTGAGCACATTTCAGACCTTGAAGTAGTTTGTTCCAGAGCTGAGGAACACCGTAACTAAATGCTGCCTCACCCTGCAGAGCATACAGTGTATCACAAAAGTGAGTACACCCCTTGCATTTCTGCAGATATTTAAGTATATCTTTTCATGGGACAACACTGACAAAATGACACTTTGACACAATGAAAAGTAGTCTGTGTGCAGCTTACCTCTTCAATCTTTGCAGCAATGCTGACAGTACACCTGTAATGAGTCACATGACATTTTGGAGGGAAAATGACAAGCAGTACTCAATTTGGACATTTGGGGATGTACATAGTTCCCATGCATTGTACTCACTTTTGTTGCCAGGGGTTTACATAATAATGGCTATATTTTGAAGGGAAAATAAATGGACTCTATTAAATAAGCTGCACACAGACTACTTAAATATCAGCAGAAATGCGAGGGGTGTACTCACTTTTGTGATACACTGTACAGCAGACTTGTTCCAGATGACGTTAGGGTCTATATGCTTCATAGAGGTCAAACATATCAAGCATCCACGGCAAAAAACACACCTTCTTAAAACTAGTTAAATTCTCTTGTTTTCATTGTAAATCCACTAGAAATAAGTGAAATTATCTGTCAGTGCTTCAAGTAAATTTTACTCACTTAGAGTAGTAATTTGTTTGCAAACAAAAAAAAATATATTTTTCTCCGCAGGACTAATAACCCTGTTATATGGCTCAAATGTTAAAAAAACAAACAAACAAAAAAAACAAAAAAACACATTTGGATGTGCGCTCTTTTCCTCAATGTACTCTATTTCCAACGTATCGTATTGAGACTTTATACAGTAGGCAGATCAGATTTATAAAATTAGGTGACTTGGACTCACATGCATAAATATTTGATCGGGACATTCCAAACTCATAGTGCAAATGTTACTGTAAAAAAAAAAAAAAAAAAAAGATAAAAACAGCTTTGGCCAAAAATAATACTGTGAAATGTAAGCTTTTAAATTTTTTTTTTTTTTTTTTAACTTTTAACAGTTCTTCAATTCATTGTTATGTAATGTAATAAATAATACAGTATATGAGATTTTTGATATTTTTATTTATTCAACTTCTGTACTGCTTATCCTTATCCTCCCTCCTTATCGTGTGGGTGCTGGAGCTTATCCCAGCTAACAATGGGCAGGAGGCTTAACCAGAGGTGGGTAGTAACGCGTTACATGTACTCCGTTGCATTTACTTGAGTAACCTTTTGAGGAAAAATGGACTTCTCAGAGTAGTTTTACAAAGCTATACATTTTTCTTTTACTTGAGTAGATTTGTAAAGAAAAAAAAACGCTTCTCTTACTCCGCTACTTTGGGCTACACAAGAGTCGTTACATTTTTCCTCTTTATTCTACATATTAGATTTATTATTGAATGCAAGCGATGCCAATACTAGCTTTACCGATTTCACCAATGAGACGTCGCAACGATAATCACATGACTCCATTACACCAATCAGACGCAAGCTTGCTAGCCTGTTCAATCACGTGGGGTCTTTAAAGCACCGTAAAATATAAAGTACCGTATTGGCCCGAATATAAGACGGCCCTGATTATAAGACGACCTACTCTTTTTCAAGACTCAAGTTTGAAAAAAAGACTTTTTGAACACCGAATTCATTTTTATACAGAAAATAATTACAGTACATCTGAAACAAATGATCATAACAATATATTTGAGAGGATAATCATATTATTTTACCTCCAATCTTAATATCTGAACAATTAAATATGTAAACTAAAGTGCAATCACATTCGTAAATGAATGGCTTCTGGTTTTTGAAATGTAAATCAACCAATCTATTGTGATCAAACAACAAAATTGCAATAACTGCATTAACCATCAAAGTGGAGTCTAACTGTAACTGTAGTCTTGAAACAAATCTGAATAAGGACAAACATTGCAATAACATAATGCAAACTGTTTAAACTTGAGAGTAGCTGAGATCTGTCATGACAGAACATCGCTTCACTGATATCTGGCGCCATCTAGCGTCGTGAATGGGGAGAGTAGCTGAGATCTGTCATGACAGAACATCGCTTCAATGATATCTGGTGCCATCCAGCGTCGTGAATGGGTATAATGTCTCGACTGCAAATATAAGACGACCCCCTCTTTTCCCAGTGTTATTTCAATACAAAAAACACCGTCTTATATTCGGGCCGATATGGTATTTGACATAGAGCGTTACTATCAATATTTAAACCTCTCTCCCAGGTTTTATTTGGCACCGATTGACCACGGAAAACCGGAGATATGATCCTTTGAATTTTATAATAGTAACTATGAAGTAACTATTCACTATTCAAACTAGGAACTATTTTCTCCACTGGAGGGCACTCGTGCTCTTTGGACGAATAATGCTTCATTTCTGTCATTTTTTTTCTCTCGCCAGAATTCAATGATTTTTTAAAATTTGTATTTCTTTGGCTCAATATGGCAGTATTAAATGGTTATTGTACAGTATAATTATAACAACAGTTCATTTAGGTGTGGTGAGAGAATAAAAATATCATTGTTTAAAAAAAAAAAAAATCAAACAAAAATGTAAGCAGTTCCTCGCAATGTTACTCATTACTTGAGTATTCTTTTCACCAAATACTTTTTTATTTGTACTTGAGTACATTTTTTTAGATGACTACTTTTACTTTTACTTGAGTGATATTATTTTGAAGTAACATGACTTTCACTTGAGTAAAATTTTCAGCTACTCTACCCACCTTTGCCTTTAACTGGTTCCCAGCCAATTGGAGATTTTTAGTATTTTACTGTTTCTTTTTTCTGGTATTTTTTTTCTTGTATATACAGTATACCCAACAAACATTACATTACATTCAAGGAGTAGACATTTTACATGAGTGTGGGGGAGTTAACTCCAAACATTCTTGTCCATTTGTTTTCTCCCTCAAAACGTGTCCGTTAACCTTCTTTGGTAACTGCGGGAGGTGCTTAGCAACGCTATCTCACTCTTTTAGGTTTTGTTTTGCTTATTATCGCGCCATGGTGGATACTCGAGAGCCATCGTGTCTCACCGCGGCCGTGTCACTCTGTCCTTACAGCCTTGCTGCTATCTCATTTTCTCCTTCAGAGCTCTTTACAAAACACTCAGGAGCCCTTCAACGTGTCTTTTGCCTCGTCTTCAGGCTCTACTTTTGTAATTGAAAAGAAAACAAGAGCAAATGAAATGATGTGTATTGTTTGTTGTGCCCCAAAGGCCATCACAGCTACTTGTGTGCCGGGCGGAATGATTGCATCGTGGACAAGATCCGGAGGAAAAACTGCCCGGCGTGTCGCCTGCGCAAGTGCTATCAAGCGGGGATGATGCTAGGAGGTAAAATACGCATTTTGGGTTATATCGTGTGGAAATGTTGGATTTTATTGCACAAACAATTCGTTGCTTCACTTGTTCACTAACATTTCTGTCTGCCTGAGAAAAAAAGCAAGCGAGCAGTTTTTTTGGGTTAGCCAAATCATGTAATTGGCATCCGCCTTAAAAAATGTATGCTGTATTAAAATTTTCACTTTGATGTCAAAGTTCTTTAACTTTCGACATTTTGGAATAATCCATTCATCCAGGGAAGCTCAGACATCACTCTCCACAGCCGCTTCAACCAGCTCCTCTGGCAGGGATTCCAAGGTGTTCCCAAGCCAGCCGAGAGACATAGTCCTTCCACCGGAACACCTCTCCAGGGAGGCTTCCGAATCAGATGCCCGAGCCACCTCACCTGGCTCCTGTCAACTCGGAGGATTAGCGGCTCGACCCTGAGTCCCTCCTGGATGACCAAGATTCTCACCCTATCTCTAAGGGAGAACCCGAACACCCTGCGGAGGAAACTCATTTTTGCCGCTTGTATCCGGGATCTTGTTCTTTCGGTCGTGACCCACAGCTCGTGAACATAGGTGAGGGTAGGAACGTAAATCCCCTGGTAAATGGAGCGCTTCGCCTTTTGGCCAAGCTCCTTCTTCACCGCAACGGACCGATATAAAGTCTGCATCACTGTAGAGGCTGCACCTCTCGATCTCCCGTTCACTTCTACCCTCACTCATGAACAAGACCCCAAGATACTTGAACTCCTCCATCTAGGACAGGATCTCATCCCCGACCCGGAGAGCGCACGCCACCCTTTTCCAACTGAGGACCATGGTCTCGGAATTGGAGATGCTGGTCTTCATCCCAACCGCTTCACACTCGGCCGTGAACCGCTCCAGTGAGAGTTGGAGATCACGGCTTTATGAAGCCAACAGCACCACATCATCTGCAAAAAGCAGAGATGCAATGCTGAGGCCACCAATCCGGACCCCCTCAACGCTTCAGCTACGCCTAGAAACTTCATCTATGAAAGTTGTGCGACAGAATAAGTGACAAAAGGCAACTTTGGCGGAGTCAAGGCCTCACTGGGAAGGAATCTGTCAGGGAAATTCAATTTTTAACTCCAAGACAAGTGTCAACTCGATAGCTGGATGAGAAATGAATCAGACCCCAACCATGGATTGCTTGCTTCGAAGGCTTTATGAACAAGAGCTCTCGGGGACAGACGCGGAGCCACGCACAAAGCGTCCTCTCCGCATGTGGACAAAAGAGAAATGCAGGGCGTGCCTCTATTTATGGGTTGACATTATAGAAACAAAACCGAAACTTACTATAGCATATAGTACATTGTTCTCATGCAAGCGTAATAAAAGCATACAAAATATGATGTATAATGGTTGTGTTTTAAGCATGAATAAAATTCTCTCACAGAATCCCACTTACTGATGGCAATGGGGACCAAACTCTGGCACCAGTCGTACAGGGACCGAATAGCTCTTACCGAGGGGCTTGGTACCCTGTACTACCGAGGTCTTTGAAGTATTCTCCCCACCGACTCATGATGTGCCATGTTTTTTTGAACAAGTTTTTGCGAAAAATCCAGAATAAAAAAAAACAGGCATTCAATTATCATTTTTTCGGCCAAATATCACAATCACAATCTGCGTTAGAAAGAAAAAAAATCTCAGTTTAAAAGTAATTTCAATGACACAGCGCTTTAATTTTTCAAATTTTTGAAACACAATTTTGCAAAAAGTCCCCCCATAAATTAGGTGTTCATTTTTATAGGAATAAATTTTTAGCAAAATTTCCCAGGAAAAAACAGCGGCTCATCATTTTTTTCTCTCCTGTCTGAAGAACTATCCATGTTGGATGTGTCTTAATCCTCCGTTAGCAGATTTATTGAAGTATCTGGCGCTAAAGTGAAAACAATTAAGTCGATTTGTAACACGGTTCTCAAATCAAATATTTGGCTCCGCCCTTTCAGGCAGGAAACTGAAACGCTTCGGGGCCCTGAAGGCACTAGGCTTGTCGGCGTCCGCAGTCTTCCCACCGCACTTGTCAGTGTCTGCGGACGGCCAAGCCCTCGGCACGGCGGCAGGTGTTCCCGGCGTGCAGGAGATGACATTTTCGCAGCAGATCATCAACATCTTGGAGAACATTGAACCCGAGACTGTCTTCTCGGGCTATGACGGCGCCCAGGCTGATGTGCCACATCTACTGCTCACCAGCCTCAATAGGCTGTGCGAAAAGCAACTGCGGTGGATCGTTAAATGGTCCAAGTCTCTGCCGGGTAAGATTTCACCAAAGTATAAGCCTGCCAAAACCACATTTTCCCATTTCGGCAGTCCATCCCATTTTGATAATATTATGTCCTGTCACTATTTATGCGCTGAACCTACCACCAGGAAAAACCGACTCTCTTCTTTCGTTTAGGGAAATAAACGACTTTGTAACTTTTTCCATTCTTTAGTAACCAGCAGAGGAATATGGTTCAGTTTCTTCAAGAACAGCGGTTTTGTGAAGGAAAAAATAATCACATTAAGAAGAGTGGCTTTGACACAATTTATTTTTCTTGCTTTTTTTAATTTAAATTTCAAACTACAGCATATATAAAAAAAAATACAAAAATAAAACTTTAAGGGTAAAAATACAGTGGTATAAAAAAGTGAACCATTTGGAATTTCTCACATTTCTGCATAAAAGCACCATCAAATGGGATCTGATCTTTGTCAAAATCACACAGATGAAAAAACAGTGTCTGCTTTAACGAAAACCACCCAACCATTTATTGGTTTTCATGTTTTGATGAAGGGGGATAAAAATAACTAAGTGAACCATTACATTTAATATTTTGTCCCCCTCCCCACCCTTGGCAGCAATAACTTCAACCAGATGCTTCCATTAACTATCAGTCTGGCACATCGATCAGGACTAACCTTGGCCCAGTCTTCGCTACAAAACTGCTGTACTTCAGTCAGATTCCTGGGATGTCTGGCATGAAGTCTTTAGCATCTCAATGTGGTTCAAGTCTGGACTTTGACTTGGCCACTTCAAAACATGTATTTTGTTCTTCTGAAACCATTCTGAAGATGATTCACATCTGTGTTTTGGATTATTGTCTTGTTGCAGCATCCATTCTCTTTTTAGCTTCAACTGTCTTACAGACAGCCCCAGGTTTTCCTGCAAAACATCCTGATAAACTTTTTAAATTCATTCTTCTATTAATGATTGCAAGTTGTCCAAGCAAAACAGCCCCAAATCATGATGCTCGCTCCACCATGCTTCACGGTGAGGATGAGGTGTTGACATTGGTGAGCTGTTCCATTTTTTCTCTACACATGATGTTGTGTATTACTCCCAAACAATTCAAAATATGCAAAATATTTTGCCAAAACTTCTGTGGAGTGTCCGAATGCCTTTTTGCAAATATTAAACGCGCAACAACGTTTTTTAGACAGCAGCGGCTTCCTCTGTGGAGTCATTCCATGAACACCATTCTTGGCCATAGTTTTACGCAGAGTTGATATGTGCACATAGATATTGGACTGTGCCATTGATTTCTGTAAGTCTTTAGCAGACACTCTAGGGTTCTTTTTTACCTCTCTGAGTATTCTGAGCCAAACTCTTGGCATCATCTTTGGTGGATTGCCACTCTTTGGTTGAGAAGCAACAGTGCCAAACTCTCTCCATTTGTGGACAACTTCTCTGACTGTCGATTGATGAACATCTAGACTTTTAGAGATGGTTTTGTATCTTTTCCCAGCTTTATACAAATCAACAATCCTTGATCGCAGTTCTTCAGACAGCTCTTTTGACTGAGCCATGATGCACATCAGACAACGCTTCTCATCAAGACAATTCTTACCGGGTGTGTGTTTTATAGTGGGAAGGGCAGCTTTAAACCCCTCATCAGTAACTGGGCACACACCTGACTTAAATTGTTTGGTAAAAATTGGGTTTCAATTGCTATTTAATTCTCCTTAGGCAGAGGGTTCACTTACTTTTTTTCCCCTTTCTGCTTCGTGAGCTTCCCTTGCAGTCTTAGAGCAATCACATCATTTTCCAAGTATTTTGGATTTCACCTAAAGTTACGTCAAAATACTTAGTATAAGAAACTTTAAAATGCATTAAAATAATAATTAGGGCTGTCAAAATTATCGCGTTAACGGGCGGTAATTAATTTTCTAAATTAATCACGTTAAAATATTTGACGCAATTAACACACATGCCCCGCTCAAACAGATTAAAATGACAGCACAGTGTAACGCCAACTTGTTACTTGTGTTTTTTGGAGTTTTGCCGCCCTCTGCTGGCGTTTGGGTGCGACTGATTTTATGGGCTTAAGCACCCATGAGCACTGTGTAATTATTGACATCAACAATGGCGGGCTACTAGTTTATTTTTTGATTCAAAATTTTACAAATTTTATTAAAATGAAAACATTACGAGGTGTTTTAATATAAATTTTCTATAACTTGTACTAACATTTATCTTTTAAGAACTACAAATCATTCTATCCATGGATAGCTTTAACAGAATGTTAATAATGTTAATGCCATCTTGGTGATTTATTGTTATAATAAACAAATACAGTACTTATGTACCGTATTTTGAATATATATATCCATCTTGTGTCTTATCTTTCCATTCCAACAATAATTTACAGAAAAATATGGCATATATTTAATAGATGGTTTGAATTGCGATAAATTACGATGAATTTTTAAGTTGTAATTAACTCGGTTAAAAATTTTAATCGTTTGACAGCAATAATAATATAAGATGTTCTGCTTACCATTACTGCTGAGAAGTGGATGGAGAGTGAAGGCCATTTCATACTAGCGGCATCCTCGTGTGAAAGAGTGCACCTCAATCCATTCACTGTGTATGTGCGAAAGTGAGCGGCGGCGGCTGTTTTGGACAGAGCGGAAAGTCTTGAGTGACAGAAATTGCTTTTTCAGTCTTGTCTGTGTTTTCCACTATATATATATATACAGTCGGGAGAACAAGTATTTGATACACTCACAATGGGAAAACCCATTGGAGGTGTATCAAATACTTGTTCTCCCCACTGTATGTCAGAGGTTGCGCTAGACATTTTCGTTGTCTGTCATTTTGACTGACAGGGTCATAAAAATCCGGTCATAGTCTATTTTTACCCGTCACTTAAATTTTTAAAATGATAATGATGACATATTCAATAGTATTTAGTTTTCATTCATTTTTAATTAATATTGTAACGCTTGCTTGGCGGCGAAAAATTAGACACGGAAGTCGTGGTATTTTTCTCCCCTTTTTACTCTGCTTACCGCCAACAACTCCGCCCCCAAAGAAAAGAAGGCAACGATATAGACCCCAATCACCAACGTCACACAATGATCTTAATTGTGGTTGTCTGCCCAAAATCTTCTAAATATATATTAAATGCATCTTACCGGATATAAAAAGACTACTACATAGTCTGTGGTGATCGTTTGGTGCCCAGATTTCTTGTCGAATTACAGCAGTCCATCTCGCTCTCATCTTCGCGTCTCTCAGAATACGGTAGAACTTCAAGTCTCTCCGTCTATCTTCTCTGTTACAGCAACCAACCGCGACACACGCCTTCACCATTTTGATTATTAATATTGACGAGCAGAAAAACACGCCGTAATAGGAGGCATGTACGTAGCGGTAATGTATAAACATGACGGGCTGACGCACAATATGGCGACTCCGGTCAGGGGGGCGGAGTTGTGACGTCATGTGATTGGGGTCTATACACAGGCGGCAATCTTGTCCATCAATTGGATGACGCGCTGGCACACCGGGTGCACCAATAAGAACCTCGCGTTGATGTGTCAATCACAGTCCCGCCGCCAGACCCCGGTTACACTACAATATTCAGACAGAATAGCCAACGACGTCATGCATTAAGAGAGACAATAGCTAATTAATATGCTAACTCGCCACCCTGTGGTCTGGGGTGTGAATTGCAACCTGTCAAAATGACTGACGGACTTCAGTTTTTTCCGTCACCGTTTTAAAAAACCGGTCAACGACGGAAAATTTCCGGTTAACGCGACCCCTGCTGTATGTATATATATATGAACGTAAAACAGTCTCAAATCTTGGTTAAAAGCAAAAAAATCGGGCAGTTAGCATTTATTTTATGTAAATAGTCTCAAATCTTGGTTAAAAGCAAAAAATCGGGCAGTTAGCATTTATTTTATGTAAATATTACAAATTATGACACCAATGCTGTAGCGGTTAATTTCTCCCATGGATTTTTTTGACGTTTCAAAATGCATGCATGATACGAAAAATATAATAATTACCTTGAATCCTCGAACAAATCACTCCTGAGACAATCCTTCCTGTGTGTATGTGGTACAGCTTTCGTATTTTTTCAACCTAAATCCGGCGTTGGGATGTTTGAGAATAACTGACCAACTTCAATCGACTGAAGCGGAGTGTGGGACGGACCCCTACTTGAAGGCGTGGCGCAGTGTCTGGGGAATGTGTCCCGTCAATATAATTAAAAAGTCTATGTTTTACGTTATGCGAACCGTAAGTTGTTTGGTTTCGCAGACTTCAACTGTGAACACAAAACCGCTTTTGCCAACAAGCAAGTCGCTTTCACGTGACAGTTTAACTTAGGTCTTTACGATATTATGATTTTAAGCTTCGTTTCTATGGTAATTAGAATTCAAAGATACTCCCGCCGCACAAACACAGACAAGCACTATGCACAAGCTAATCAGAAAGATAGGTGCTAGGGACCAAATGTTGGACGAAGGACGGGCACCATCAAGTCGAAACGTTATAGGTCGAGAACATCATAACCCGAGGACTCCCTGTAATCAAATATTTACACCTAAAATTGGATCATTTTAATCAATATTTAATCGTTCTAGTGCTAGTTGATTCCCATCTTGACATTGACACTTTTGGTTTCCTTTGCGAAGGCTTTCGTAATCTTCACATCACCGACCAGATGACGCTCATCCAGTACTCGTGGATGAACCTGATGGTGTTTTCTCTCGGCTGGCGGTCCTTTAAGAACGTCACCAGGGAATATATGTACTTTGCGCCCGACCTCGTTCTAAGTTTGTAAGTATGAATTCATCATTTGGTAAACTGCCACTGACGGCAGTGGTCATCCAATCCGTTTTGACTGGGTCGGGCAGATAAATTTTTGTTTGTATTGAAGTGTTTAAACAGTTTTATGAATTCCTTCAACTTCTTACTTTTCTAGACTTTTCTATCCTAACAAAATGTTTTTTTCTTGAAAATAATATTTCTTCATTCTCGCGACATTCACTTTTTTTCTGGTTTAATCTATGAATAAAAAATAAAATGTTATTGTGATTAATGGCTGCCAGAAACGATTACCGTATTGGCCCGAATATAAGGGAACTGAAAAAAGTGGGGGTCGTCTCATGTTCGAGGTCTAGACATTATACTCATTCACGACGCTAGATGGCGCCAGACATCATTGAAGCGATGTTCTGTCATGACAGATCTCAGCTACTCTCAGGTTTAACCAGTTTGCATTATTTTATTGCAATGTTTTTCCTTATTCAGATTTGTTTCAAGACCACAGTTAGTTAGATTTCACTTTGATGGTTAATGCAGTTATTGCAATTTTGTTGTTTTATCACAATAGATTGGTTTATTTACATTTAAAAACCGAAAGCCATTCATTTATGAATGTGATTGCACTTTAGTTTACATAATTAAATGTTCAGATATTAAGATTCGAATGAGGTGAAATAACATGCTTTTTTTCCTCAAATGTGTTGTTATAATCATTTGTTTCAGATGTACTGTAATTATTTTCTGTATAAAAATTAATTTGGTGTTCAAAAAGTCTCTTTCAAACTTGAGTCTTAAAAATTAATTTGGTGTTCAAAAAGTCTCTTTCAAACTTGAAAAAGAGGGGGTCGTCTTATAATCAGGGCCGTCTTATATTCGGGCCAATACGTTATTTCAGAAAATCACCAGTAATTTTTGTGACGAGTCAGCTAATCGGCTTATATGAACGATTAATCGATGATCAAAGTACTTGTCGAATAATCTCATAAACGTATAATTGGTTAATCGTTGCAGCCTTAATCATAATATTTGGAAGTCACAAATTTCGGACCATTTTTTTTCCCTCTTAAATTTGTTCATACGTTTGTCTTTATTTCCACGTTTTACTTTTCACTTTTTTATAAACACTTTCCGTAAACGACAAATCAATTTTAAAAACTATTGTTGATTAACCTCCTAATCAAATATTTGATTGATCGCGGCAGCACTAATCGTAACAGTACGAATTTTGAAACTTTCAACAAATTTCAACAAACTAGGTTACTCATACGTTGACATTATTTTTGCTTATTTTGTATTTAAAAGAAGAGCAAAAAATCCAAGTTACGATTTGTCTGAGTGTGTCAATTTTTTTCGGGTGCCGCCCTCTATTGCTGCGCCCCTCCCCCATCCTTCACAGGGAACAAATGAGGAGATCCCCAATTTACGACTTGTGCCTGGCCATCCAATTCATCCCGCAGGAGTTCGCCAACCTGCAAGTGACTCGTGAGGAGTTCCTCTGCATGAAGGCCATCATTTTGCTCAACACAGGTAAAACTGCAAAAAAACGGAATTTAGAAACAAGAAAATTAACATGAAAAATGGATTTCTAAGAGAAACAACTTCAAAATCATTGAGTCTTCTTCAAGGATTACAGGCAGGGTTGCCAAATAAAACCCAAAGTGAAATGGAAACAGCGAAATAAAAATGCTGCACAGCTGTCTTGGGTGAAAACCAACATAGCGGAGTGCTGCATTCTTTCTGTTTACATCCTATTGCGGGCTGATGAGCATTGGCTCGACTGCATGACATCATAGATAAACACAAAAGCGCCTACTCAGATGCCGGCTTTGTCGCAGCTGCCGAGTCCAGCGGCTGGAACTTCGCAAAGTGCTTGCTTGGAAGTGTAGTTTTTCCAGGGGTGAGTCGAGTAGCCAAAATTTTTACTCAGAACTAACAGTAGGGTTACCTCAAAATAATATTACGTGAGTAAAAAAACTGAAGTACAACTGAAAAGTATTCCATGAAAAAAATACTGAATGAGTAACTACGTACAATGTCTTATTAAACAAGAGTACATTTTTTATCTCAGCACAACACCATCTATATGAGTTGTTATTATTATGCTATACTATATCCTATTTAATGACCATATTAGGCCAAAATAAATACACAAAAGTCATTGAATTCCATCTAGAAAAATCTACAAAAATAAAATATCACCGACCCAAAGAGTGCCCTCTAGTGTAGAAAAATGATTTCCTACCATGAAATTAAAATGATCATATCTCCTGTTTTTCGTGGTCTATTGGTGCCAAATAAAAACTGAGTAAGAGGTTTAAAACGGCATTTTCAAGTCATGATGACGGCAGTGCTCGATGTGAAATAGTTTATTTTTCATGGTGCTTTGAAGAAGCCGCGTGATTGAACAGGCTGGGGTGGTCACAGGACTTCCGACTGCAAGCTTTTGTGTGGTCATTAGACTGTATTGTTGGATCTAATTGGCATAACGGATTCAGTGTTGTTTTTGGCAGCCATTTTAATTTTCGTCTTAGTCTTTTGGACGAAATTACTTATTAGTCTTAGTCATATTTTAGTCATTTCGAAATGTGTTCGTCTTTGTCTAGTTTTAGTCGACGAAAATTCAGACAAATTTCGTCTAGATTTAGTCGACAATCCTAAAAATATTTTCGTTTAGATGCAGTGTTTGAATATTATTATATTATATTTAGGGCTGTCAAAATTATCGCGTTAACGGGCGTTAATTAATTTTTTAAATTAATCACGTTAAAATATTTGACGCAATTAACGCAGATGGCCCGCTCAGACAGATTTAAATGACAGTGCAGTGAAACGCTCACTTGTTGTGTCCATGGAGTTTTGCCGCCCTCTGCTGGCGCTTGGGTGCGACTGATTTTATAGGCTTCAGCTCCCATCAGCATTGTGTAATTATTGACATCAATGGCGGGCTACTAGTTTATTTTTTGATTGAAAATTTTACAAATTTTATTAAAACGAAAACATTAAGAGGGGTTTTAATATAAAATTTCTATAACTTGTACTAACGTTTTTTTTTTTTATTTTAAGAACTACGAGTCTTTCTATCCATGGATCGCTTTAACAGAATGTTAATAATGTTAATGCCATCTTGTTGATTTATTGTTATAATGAACAAATACAGTCCTTATGTACCATATGTTGAATGTATATATCCATCTTGTGCCTTATCTTTCCATTCCAACAATAATTTACAGAAAAATATGGCATATTTTATAAATGGTTTGAATTGCGATTAATTGCGATTAATTACGATTAATTAATTTTTAAGCTGTAATTAATTCGATTAAAAATTTTAATCATTTGACAGCCCTAATTATATTATTATTATATTATTTTTTTCAGTAACGGGGTAATCTATCTAAGTATTTTTTTCCGCCGTTACCGTTACTGACGGTCAAAACCGGTGCGTTACTTACTTTGAATAAATTGAAGAAACTACCAGCTGTAGCGAGTCTACTCTGCTCTGTTTATTTGTCATCCAAGACTTGGGGTGCGTTCAGGTTCATGGCAATGAAAATAGTAAACACACATAGCCTACCTTTGCAAGAACGATGGATTTGCCGTTTGATACGGTCATAATGTGCAGGTCCTGGACCCATCCGCAGCAAAACTGTTCGTAACTTTGTCGCGATTTGTAATTTCGGAATCGCTGATGAGTTAAGTAACATACACCAAACAATAAATACAGCAGAATGTCCATTTCGCGTAATTGTGGAAGCCCGTCGACATCTTTACTCCATTTGTCATCAGCTTGCTTGTAAGGGTCAACATAGTTCACATCCTTAAGTTTGATCACATATCTGTTCTTCGCCTTAGTAACGAGTTTGTCTCTTTATCGAACTGGCAAGTTAAAGTTTAATGTCCTGCGAGCCAGACCTGCTTCCAATATGGCCGCGTTGTTGTCAAATCTCACGTGATCCCCCATTCTGTGACGTAAACGCTCGAGTCTAATAGCGCACGTACTTCAGAGAAGGTGTTTTCACACGCAAACCGGGACAGCGCGTGCGGCAAACGCACACACGCAAAACAGATGCAGAGGGATATGATGGCAGAGCATTCAGAGTTAAATTTGTCCTTTACGAGGTGGCGATATAAACACGATTTCAAGCTGGTCGAAATTAATGGAAAGAACGTGCATGAAAAGTGTAATTTATGACCCGGGGCAAAGCTTTTGTCGACATCTGTGGTAAGCAATTCAAATCTGTTTATTTTTGTTGCACTTCAAGTGTAGGATAAATCTGTTGCTGGTGAGGTGCAATAACTATTACAGACTATAACACAACTACCTGTCTGTTCTTCTCGAATACTGCTCAGAAAATTTCAAATTCTTTGACATACAACAACTTCTTTTTGAAGTAACGGAAATAGTTACTTTCCCTGGTACCTAGTTACTTTTACTATAGAGTAATTCAGTTACTCAGTTACTTTTTGGAAGAAGTAGTGAGTAACTATAATTAATTACTTTTTTAAAGTAACGTGCCCCACACTGTTTAGATGCAACGGGTGCACGTGTGTCCGTTGTGAGCGGTGCAGAGAAACCTCCCTCCCGTTGCCTTCAAGAGAGTGTGCTGGCTTAAGTGGTCAGTGCACTTGCCTGCCGTGCTGGACGCGTTGTGCGCGCGGGTACGAGTCCCGACCTGGACGAGGGGCACGGATCGCGGCGCGGATCCATGAAACACCGGTTACGTATAAACTTCAAAAGTTTTAGACCATGCATAAATAAAAGGTTTCCAGCAATTTCTAAACATGACAGAAGAGCACATAACTCTAAAGTCTACAGCAGGGGTAGCCAACTACGGTCCTCGAGGGCCCATATCAAGCTTGTTTCCATTTCTCCCTCCTTTAAAACAACTGAATCAAATGATCATCTCATTAGTAAGCTCTGCAGGAGGCTGATAACAATCCTGATTATTTGAGTCAGCTGTGTTGGAGGAGGGAGACATGGAAAACAAGCTGGATAGGGGCCCTCGAGGACCAATGTTGGCTACCCCTGGTCTACAATTATCACAGTATTTCAGTGTATTATAACCAGTGTTGTTAATAACGGCGTTAGAATATAACGGCGTTACTAACAGCGTTATTTTCTTCAATAGTGAGTAATCTAATTATTTACTTTTCTCATCTTGGCAACGCCGTCACCGTTACTGAGGCGGGAAAGGCGTCCGTTACTAAGTTAGTTGACTGACGCAAGAAAAGTCTGAGAAAGACGGACTCACGGAGACGAGAGAGCAGAGCAGGAGTGGGGAGGCAAGGGAGGGTGACGCCGTTGCAAACGCGATGCTACTATGCTCGGTGGCTTCAATAATAGCCTGCCTGACTGTAGCCGATAGCCTACAAACTACGCCCACATGACGCCTCGGTAGATATCACATACTGTATATAGAGAAATAGATGCAAATGACAGACACGGCTGCATTAGCAAAATGTATAATAAAGAACTAGATGCGTTAGTAAACAGCCGCCATCTCAAAGCAGACCTCTCAGGAAGGCTATGTTGTACAGAACATTCCTAGCGAACCTAAGTAACTTTTTATCTAAAATGCTCCAAAATCGGCAAAATCTTGACTTAAATCTATCTTTAAATGATGAAATAGTTTCAAAACTTACACATGTCAAACGTCAACAGAAGGGAACTAATGCAACAACGGGAGCAATTTTAACAACTTTAACGGTTGATTTACAACATTAAATGACATCCACACATAGCAAAGGTTACTATTTAGTTATCGCAATATACGCAATACCCCTTTGTCTGGTTAAATTTAGGGTAAAGAATTGGGCTAGAGCCAATTGTCCCCCCCAAAAAACCTTTACAACTTCACTTTGTGTGACCTGTTTTTTGTTTTTTTGGGGAAAAAACAAAACAAAAAACAAAACATGAAAATTATCACCAGTTACTTTGCCAAGTAACTAATTACTCTTACATCTAAGTAACTGAGTTACTAACGCAATTACTTTTTGGGAAAAGTAATTTGTAACTGTAATTAATTAGATTTTTAAAGTAAGATTATCAACACTGATTATAACCATTTTCATGATGATAATACACACTCAGCAGGAAAACAGCACATTATTTGCAATTAATTAAATTTACCTGGACGCCACGAACTATAAGTAAAATGTTTTCCAAGAGTTTAAGCAGACACCGAGTCGTCGCGCTAAATGCTAATGCTAACGCAAACGCCATGCTAACGCTACAACCTAGTGATGATCACTCAGCACAGTCCTTTAAAGGCTAAAGCAACGTGGCATAGCCAAGATACGAAAACAAAACTTAGCAAGCAGCTCTTGACACGTTTCCCAAAAGGAGCCTGGTATGGGCACACGCCCCTGTGTGTGGGGCGAGGGAGTGGGGAGCGCAGCACGTCACATGAGTGACACGACCAAACACTGCTAAATGCATTCTAACTACACATACAATAAGAAAATATCACACATTGTGAATTTATGACGGAAACCATGGCGAATTTTTATCTCGTTCTCGCGTCGTCAGACGACAACTGGCATCCATCTGGTTATGTTTTACTCCCAAGACACGTTTTTAGCGCGTCATCGTGACGTCATCGTCATGTAAAAATTTTTTGTTGATGAAATATTTCCAGTATCGTCATTGTTGACGAAAACAACACTGAATAGAATCATGCAGAGGCGGAACTTAGAGGGGTGCGACTGCATTGCGGGCATAGAGAGGGTCAAACAGAGCATTAAGATGATGTGTGGAGTAGGGTTTTTCCGATCATGTTTTTTTTGCTCCCGACCCGATCCCTTTCGTTTAAGTTTGAGTATCGGCCGATCCCGATATTTCCCGATCCGATTGCTTTTTTTTTTTTGCTCCCGATTCAATTCCAATCATTCCCGATAATTTTCCCCGATCATATACATTTTGGCAATGCATTAAGAAAAAAATGAATAAAACTCGGACGAATATATACATTCAACATACAGTACATAAGTACTGTATTTGTTTATTATGACAATAAATCCTCAAGATGGCATTTACATTATTAACATTCTTTCTGTGAGAGGGATCCACGGATAGAAAGACTTTTGACTTTGTATATTGTGACTAAATATTGCCATCTAGTGTATTTGTTGAGCTTTCAGTAAATGCTACTGTAGCCATGCCCAAATGCATGATGGGAAGTGGAACCATGACTGTGCGAAGTGCTACCAATTGATATATCTTCTCTGCGTTGGGAAATAACACAGGGTGTTAAGAAAAAGATCAATTACTACCTTGCTTCCGAAGATAGCTCTAATCGTAGGGAGAGGGATTGTAAGGCTTTAGCCAATTAAAAAAAGGCTCCAAAGCCTTCCAAAATTCACTCTACTCTTTTTACGCTGCCTTTTAGCTCTCTATATAGGTAAAACAGCACCATTACAGATTGAGCGCGACAATGCGTGAGTGGGTCGTGCAGCGCATGCATTAATTGTGTTAAATATTTTAACGTGATACAATTTAAAAAAAATTTGTTACCACAATTATCGAGATAAATTTGATAACCCTACCTTAAGCCAAAACGAAAGACTCTGGATGAGTGTAACATATTATGTCTGTAACGTTAAATACAATTCGAAAATGATTTATTAAAAAAAATATATATATCAAAAAAAGGCATGTCCGATATTTTTTTGCTGATTCCGATACTTTGAAAATGACGTGATCGGACCCAATCGATGGGTCGATAGGGACATCTCTAGTGTGGAGCTGTAATATAGTGTTAGTAGTGTGTAAATATTTCTGCCGTTGACAGTGCGAGGTTGTGGATGGCCTTGAATGTGAGGAGGAGAACTTTGAACTCGATGCGAAAGTGGACCGGGAGCCTATGGAGCTGGTGGAGGACTGGAGTGATGTGGTAGATGGAGGGGGTACGGGTTATGATGCAAGCAGCTGAATTGTAATCCGTAAAATAAAGAGGAAAAATGTAACGACTCTAGTGTAGCCAAAGTAATGGATTAAGAGTAGCGTTTCTTCTTCACAAATCAAGTAAAAGTAAAATGTAGGTGTGGTAAAGCCATTTTTAGAATGACATTTTTCTCAAAAAGTTACTCAAGTAAATATAACGGGGTGAATGTAATGCATTACCTCTGAGTTTTTCACATTTCAAGCAAAGTAGCAGAAACAAAAAATTGTGGGACCTTGACAAGACGGCTGTCAGTACTCTTATCGAAGCTCACACGTCTCTTCGTCGGCCCTCACCAAGGGTTTCCTCCAAAATCAAGGATAAAGGACAATTTGCGCTCAGATTTAAGAACAACTTATTCATGTACAGGCCTATCTTACCTAAACTGGCATCATAGCAAACTTCAAATATTCCCAAATTCAAGGTTTGACTATTTTTGTTTTCCCCTCAGTGCCTTTGGAGGGTTTAAAAAGCCAGGGGGCGTTCGAGGAGATGCGTCAGAATTACATCCGTGAGCTGACCAAGGCCATCCATGTGAAGGAGAAGGGAGTGTTGGCCAGCTCGCAGCGCTTCTACCATCTCACCAAGCTCATGGACGCCATGCACGAAGTACGCCGGTGGAAAATCGTAACATGCTTTGGAAATCTCATCAAGGGGGAGCTAATGGGTTAACAGGGCAATGAACCTTTTAAAAAGCAATTATGCAACTCACATTGGCTGCCACTGGCAGCGCTAGACGTCCAATCCATTTTGACTCTCAGTCAAAATGGATTGGACGTCTATCCCTGTCAACGGCAATGAAACATGAGCATTAACAGCTGGTCCTCCCGGTTTAAATGACTTGAATGTCGATTATTGTCAACGGTAGGAAATGCTTTAAATACGATGAAAAGAAGAAAATTCATTGACTGCTCAATTTTATTTTAAATTGTGCAAATGGAAAAAACAAACAATAAAATTGATTGCACTGTAAACAGAAGCTTAACAAGCTAAAAAAAAAGTCCAAAACGAAACTAAATATCTCCCGACAAAATGATGTCTGAAAAGCTTAATGGCGGATTACAATTAACTGTGCACACCCCCACCTACTGTACAAGAGTGTGCAGCACCCATCTGAAGGCGGGCTACTTTCACTGTTGATTTTTATTTGTCAATATCTTGTCAATATCACCTGTCTAACCATGCTTGTACATGTGTTGCTGCCTCTGGCAGGCTTATCGACTACGCCTTAGGCATGAAAACGAAACTGTCAAGTCACAATGGGGGTTAGGGGGGCTGAGTCGCGTGTAACGCATTCGACAATTTGAAAAGTAGTGAAGTAAAAACTACAGATACGTGGTGTAAAATGTAGTTAGTAAAAGTAAAATGTACCACTTCATATTTGTACCGAAGTAAAGTACTGATACACAAAAAAATGAACTTAAGTTCCACAACATTCCAGCTCTGTATTTTGGACAAAATTCCATCCGAAAAAAAGTGACAGAAAAGGCTTTAAGGATTTAAATATTTTCTTAAGGCATCTTTAGTATGTTCTGTCTGCATGCATCTAAACAAAACAAGCAGAAAGCGCACGGTAGTACTTTGGGTGTCAAATTCGCCTCTTGTCGACGTTTCGCCGGTGTAGCGCATTTTGGCAGAACACAGGTTTTGTCCTACCCTTGTCTCATCTAGTCTTTCCTGTTCATTTTGCTTTTGATGCTCATCTTGTGAAATATCAACAGTGCTGTCATGCTCATTAATGTTCCTCTCGGGTTCAAATTGAAAGGGCTGAACAGATGACATGTTTATTTAGCTGGAGTCATACTCTGGAAGCCGGCAGCGTAACCCAGTGACGTGACTGCCCTGCAACGTCAACAACAATGGCGACCTACTAGTTAAACTAATTTCACAAATTGTATAAAAAAGAAAACATTAAGAGGGGTTTTAATATCAAATTATTTCAAATCATAATAAACTTTATCTTGTAAGAACTACAAGTCTTTTCTCTCCGTGGTTCCCTTAATTAATGACATTAGATCTTAATTAGTCTTCCTTTCTCAGCTGCCTCGGCCCCACCCACTAAACAATCTCCAAACAGAAGATGATGTCACACCCAGAATGAGCAGCAGATTCCTGCTAGCATGCTATCCATTCCCTTGTTGCCGTGTGACCATTTTGTCAACGTTTACTAGCTAGCGCTGCACTAGTAAGCTAAGAATAATTCTGGTTGTGATGGCACAACCAGAACCAGAACTGCCGAAAAAAACTGGACATTCCCTAATGCATTGTTTTGGGTGGAATAATGGAAAGGGGGGGGGGGGGGGGGGGGCGATATTGAGTGACAAATTTGTCTTCTGCATTTAAAATTACATGAGTGCATTTTCATTTTTTGACTTGGACTTGGATGGTACAGTGGGGCAAATTAGTAATTAGTCAACCACCAATTGTGCAAGTTCTCCCACTTGAAAATATTAGAGAGGCCTGTAATTGTCAACATGGGTAAACCTCAACCATGAGAGACAGAATGTGGGGAAAAAAAACCCAACAGAAAATCACATTGTTTGATTTTTAAAGAATTTATTTGAAAATTATGGTGGAAAATAATTATTTTGTCAATACCAAAAGTTCATCACCATACCTTGTTAGGTACCCTTTGTTGGCAATAACGGAGGCCAAACGTTTTCTGTAACTCTTCACACACTGTTGCTGGTATTTTGGCCCATTCCTCCATGTAGATCTCCTCTAGAGCAGTGATGTTTTGGGGCTGTCGTTGGGCAATACGGACTTTCAACTCCCTCCACAGATATTCTATGGAGTTGAGATCTGGAGACTGGCTAGAGCACTCCAGGACCTTGAAATGCTTCTTACGAAGCTACTCCTTTGTTGCCCTGGCTGTGTGTTTGGGATCATTGTTCAGCTGAAAGACCCAGCCACGTCTCATCTTCAATGCCCTTGCTGATGGAAGGAGGTTTTCACTCAAAATCTCTTGATACATGGCCCCATTCATTCTTTCCTTTACACAGATCAGTTGTCCTGGTCCCTTTGCAGAAAAACAGCCCCAAAGCATGATGTTTCCACCCCCATGCTTCACAGTGGGTATGGTGCAATTCAGTATTCTTTTTCCTCCAAACACAATCCTGTGTTTCTACCAAAAAGTTCGATTTTGGTTTCATCTGACCATAGCACATTCTCCCAATCCTCTTCTGGATCATCCAAATGCTCTCTGGCGAACCGCAGACGGGCCTGGACGTGTACTTTCTTCAGCAGGGGGACACGTCTGGCAGTGCTGGATTTGAGTCCCTGGCGGTGCATTGTGTTACTGATAGTAGCCTTTGTTACTGTGGTCCCAGCTCTCTGTAGGTCATTCACTAGGTCCCCCCGTGTGGTTCTGTGATTTTTGCTCACCATTCTTGTTATCATTTTGACGCCACGGGGTGAGATCTTACATGGAGCCCCAGATCGAGGGAGATTATCAGTGGTCTTGTATGTCTACCATTTTCTAATAATTGCTCCCACGGTTGATTTCTTTACACCAAGCGTTTTACCTATTGCAGATTCAGTCTTCCCAGCCTGGTACAGGTCTACAATTTTGTCTCTGGTGTCCTTCGACAGCTCTTTGGTCTTGGCCATAGTGGAGTTTGGAGTGTGACTGACTGAGATTGTGGACAGGTGTCTTTTATACTGATAATGAGTTAAAACAGGTGCCATTAATACAGGTATTGATTGGAACCTCGTTAGACCTCGTTAGAAGAAGTTAGATCTCTTTGACAGCCAGAAATTTTGCTTGTTTTTTTCCACATTCTGTCTCTCATGGTTGAGGTTTAGCCATGTTGACAATTACAGGCCTCTCTAATCTTTTTAAGTAGGAGAACTTGCACAACTGGTGGTTGACTAAATACTTATTTGCCCCACTGTACCCTTAAGTTCTTTTAATTTCCAAAAATGGGCCAAAGGTCTTAAAATACTTCAAACAACTTTTGAATAACTGCAGTGACCACTGTCCCTGAAAGAGTTAAGACTTAGCAGACAAAATTCAATGCCTTTTTAAAACATTGTATCAAGATTTTTACATTTAAAGCACCACATGAACTTTGCAATGTTAGTTGATGATAATTCGAAAAACAGACCATCATGATTCAGGTGAAAAGAACAAATGCTACACATATTTTTGTAACCGAAATGACACTCTCCCCCATTTCAACAGATAGTGAAGAAGGTCAACCTGTTCTGCCTGAGCACGTTTATCCAAGCTGACGCCATGAAAGTGGAATTTCCCGAAATGATGACCGAGGTGATCGCCTCGCAGCTGCCCAAAGTCCTGGCGGGCATGGTGAGGCCGCTGCTCTTCCACCCCAAGTGACCCCTCAATATAGTGAATTTTCTTTTTCTTTCAAAATGAGTCTTTTGCCAAAACTGCCTCTTGTGCTCCTCCTGAATTTTTACTCCTACTGTTTGGGATCAATCAGAACAATTAATCAATAAAAGGATCTTAGTAAGAAGGTAAATTAAATGGTTGACTCACATTTTACGGGTATTATTTTTCTTTTAACCCTTTACATGTTACTCATTTAACTTATGGCTGCCATGACTAATGAACTATCAATTATTGATTTCATTGATAACTGGAGTGGGGCAAATAAGTATTTAGTCAACCACTAATTGTGCTGGTTCTCCCCCTTGAAAATATTAGAGAGGACTGTAATTGTCAACATGGGTAAACCTCAACCATGAGAGACAGAATGTGGACCCCCCCCCCCAGAAAAATCACATTGTTTGATTTTTAAAGAATTTAATTGCAAATCATGGTGGAAAATAAGTATTTGGTCAATACCAAAAGTTCATCTCAATACTTTGTTAGGTACCCTTTGTTGGCAATAACGGAGGCCAAACGTTTTCTGTAACTCTTCACAAGCTTTTCACACACTGTTGCTGGTATTTTGGCCCATTCCTCCATGCAGATCTCCTCTAGAGCAGTGATGTTTTGGGGCTGTCGTTCGGCAACACGGACTTTCAACTCCCTCCTTACTCCGTGGCGCCAAAATAATAACAAGAACGGTGAGCAAAAATCCCAGAACCACACGGGGGGACCTAGTGAATGACCTACAGAGAGCTGGGACCACAGTAACAAAGCTACATCAGTAACACAATGCGCCGCCATGGACTCAAATCCTGCACTGCCAGACGTGTCCCTCTGCTGAAGAAAGTACACGTCCAGGACCGTCTGCGGTTCGCTAGAGAGCATTTGGATGATCCAGAAGAGGATTGGGAGAATGTGCTATGGTCAGATGAAACCAAAATCGAACTTTTTGGTAGAAACACAGGATTGTGTTTGGAGGAAAAAGAATACTGAATTGCACCATACCCACTGTGAAGCATGGGGGTGGAAACATCATGCTTTGGGGCTGGTTTTCTGCAAAGGGACCAAGACGACTGATCCGTGTAAAGGAAAGAAAAAGTGGGGCCATGTATCGAGAGATTTTGAGTGAAAATCTCCTTCCATCAGCAAGGGCATTGAAGATGAGACGTGGCCGGGTCTTTCAGCATGACAATGATCCCAAACACTCAGCCAGGGCAACAAAGGGGTGGCTTTGTAAGAAGCATTTCAAGGTCCTGGAGTGCCCTAGCCAGTCTCCAGATCTCAACCCCATAGAAAATATGTCGAGGAAGTTGAAAGTCCGTGTTGCCCAACGACAGCCCCAAAGCATCACTGCTCTAGAGGAGATCTGCATGGAGGAATGGGCCAAAATACCAACAACAGTGTTTGAAAAGCTTGTGAAGAGTTACAGAAAACGTTTGGCCTCCGTTATTGCCAACAAAGGGTACATACCAAGGTACTTAGATGAACTTTTGGTATTGACCAAATACATACTGTATTTTCCACCATGATTTGCAAATAAATTCTTTAAAAATCAAACAATGTGATTTTCTGTTTTTTCCCCACATTCTGTCTCTCATGGTTGAGGTTTACCCATGTTGACAATTAAAGGCCTCTCTAATATTTTCAAGTGGGAGAACTTGCACAATTAGTGGTTGACTAAATACTTATTTGCCCCACTGTATCTTTACAGACGATTGCTTAGAGGCAGTGTTTTCGTCAACAACGACGTTAACGAAACTATTTCTTAGACGAACACATTTTTTTCATGATTACAACATGACGATGATGAGCTTAAAAACGTGGCTCGGGAGACTAGAACGTAACGAGATGAATGCACCTTCGTGAAATTGGCACCCCAATCAGACGCAAATTTATATGAAAATAATGTCAATCGTTTGTGCTACTATTGTTTTTAAGATATTTACAGTCACGACGCAATATACGTGTTGAGGAATCACTAAAGGGATCGTTAAGGCTTTTTCATTGTGATGTCGAGGCCTCAAAACACTAGGAACCGGTTCGGAATTGGAACCGGATTTCGATTCCCATCCCTTGTTAGGAATGTAAGAGGCAGCCAAGATTTGTTGGTATTTCAGACTATTTATTTCTCAGGGTGCAATTAAAAAACTGTGTGGCATTTGCCAAGGCCCACAGCCTGTCAAAAGGATGGACCCTGGAAGAGTGGCAAAAGGTGGATTTTTCAGATAAATCTTCCATTGAATTACACCACAGTCGCCGCAAATATTGCAGGAGACCTACTGGAGCCCGCATGGATCCGAGATTCACTCAGAAAACAGTGAAGTTTGGTGGTGGCAAAATCATGGTCTGGGGTTACATCTAGTATGGGGGTGTGCGAGAGATCTGCAGGGTGGAAGGTAACATAAATATCTGAAATAGCAACAAATCTTTGCTGCCTCTTACATTCCTAACCATAAAAAGGGACACATTCTGCAGCAGGATGGTGCTCCATCAAAGAAAGCAGTCTTGCATGCCTCCCAGAGTTCATCCACATTCTTGGGTTTCGTCTTCCATGCTTCCTCTTTCATCCTACCCCAAACATGCCCAATTATGTTCACGTCTGGTGACTGGGCTGGCCAGTCCTAGAGGATCTTGATCTTCCTTGCCTTGAGGAACTTTGAGGAAGATATTGAAGTATGCGATGGAGCACCATCCTGCTGCAGAATTTGTCCCTTTTTATGGTTAGGAATGTAAAAGGCACCTAAGATTTGTTGATATTTTAGACTATTTACCTCTCAGGGTGCAGACAATTAAAAAAACTGTGTGGCATTTGCCAAGGCCCACAGCCTGTCAAAAGGATGGACGCTGGAAAAGTGGCAAAAGGGGGATTTTTCAGATGAATCTTCCATTGAATTACATCACAGTTGCCGCAAATATTGCAGGAGACCTACTGGAGCCCGCATGGATCCGAGATTCACTCAGAAAACAGTGAAGTTTGGTGGTTACATCATTATCAAAATCATGGTCTGGGGTTACATCCAGTATTGGGGTGTGCGAGAGATCTGCAGGTTGGAAAGCAACATAAATAGTTGGCAATATTTGGGAGAGTCTTAACTTTCATATGAGCCATTTCTGAAACCAATTGAATTATTAAAAGTCAGGTTATTAGCAATTTTTTCTACAAAATGGATGAGTGACAAGACTTTTGTCAGGAAATTTTTGTCGCAAATCCTGAGCATTCTCAAATCTCGACCACGAAAAACGTAGCCAAACAAACAAAAATAACTGACACTCCCGCCTTGATTCATCATTGTGTTTATTTATAAAGGTGTAAAATTGTGAATGCCCTTTACAGACCGTACAGTAGTTGCTTGCAGAGGAAACAACCCCCACATACATAGACATGTTACAGTCAGGATTTCCACCACGCACCCTTCAACTCCTGACTTTTTAGGAGTTTACCGATGTTTATTCCCACGTCTATCAAAACTTAAGGCCACCTGACATTCTTCTCCTTCCCGGGAGTATGTTAACTCTTCAGTTCGATTCCGTTTGACGTCCAATCACATGGCTCATTTCATCCTTCTGTTGTGAATTTAAATGAGTTTGTCACTAGTAGACATCCAATCCATTTCATGTGGGAGGGTCGCTGCCGCCCTCCCACTTCAAATGGACTGGACGTCTATCAACATCAGTGGCAGTCAATGAGTTAATTAAAAAAAAAAAAAAAAAAAAAAATGGAAAAGCGGGTACACCCGTGTACCGTAAGTAGATTCGTAAAGTGAAGTTGCTCCATTTACAGCAGTGGTTTGGAAACGATCAAGAAAATCATTCATGATAAAGAAAACGGCAAGCCAGACAGTGAATTAGACGTCCATTATCTTATGTCTTAATTTCACTGAAACGTGATTAAAGGCTGAAAATGTGTAACTATGGATTACTTTGAAGGAATTTTATGCATTCGATGCATAATTTTAGCCAACTTTGTCATTCCATGTGAGAGATTTCTGGGAGAAATTGCTGAATTTTGTTCAATTAATTAAGTCAGGGGTGTCAGACTGGCAGCTCGGGGGCCAGATCCAGCCCGCCGCATCATTTTGTGTGGCCCGTGAAACTAAATCATGCGCATTAACTAAAATGAAATTTTACAAAATTTCTGCTGTCCAGAATTCAGGCAATATCAGAAATAAAAAAACAAAAAACAAACTGAAAACAAATTCAGGTAGTCCCCAAGTTAGGAACGCGTTCTGTTCCTACTAAAGTTGCACCGATACCAGTATCGGCAGGGGGCGCCAATCCGGCCCGAATTGATGGTATCGGTATCGACGAGTACCAACATTTAGGGCGCCAAAACCATCTACTGGCATCAATTGGACGCTAATGTACGGTCCTCCCCACGTGAGCTAACTTCCCAAACCCCGATGCATGACATTTGTATGTCTTTGTCTCGAATTTACCAAACGAAATTAATACCTTCGAACTCAATATTAAAGATGTTAACTACAACGTATATCCGCAATGTTATGCTGCTAATCTAACATGGCATTCACAAAAGATTAGCATGCGTAAGCTAACGCCTGTTGTTGTAACGCCGATGGGATCAGAAAGGTTAAGACCGTGGGAGACTAAGCAAACTCATGGTTTCATGATGAACAATGAGTGGCAAATAAGGAGCGGCGTACTTCAAACTCGTTCAGTTTATGAAAGTCGAATGTCACATACTGGTGTTGTGCAGTAATGAGCAGAAGTGACTTCTGTGGCCATAAAACACTCTAGCGGCGCAGCGCGCACACTAGATATCATCAAATAGCAACCTAGATGTCCTATGTTAGATCCCATGCCAACTCTCGCGCGCACACACTAGATATCATCAAATAGAAACCTAGATGTGCTACATCAGATCCCATGCCATTAGCTGCGTGAGCCCAGAGCGACGCCATATTGTCCATTGATGAATTAGAAACCGCCATGACTGAATGGAAGTTAAAGCAGGCCAAATCAATCCATACCAATGACTATAGATAATTCTGCATATACTGTTAATTCAGTACATGTTACAGATGGACTCGGACCACAAATAGGATGTTTTGCTTATATGGTAAATATAGCTGCTAAGAGAGCTGCAGCAATCAACAGTGTGCCCCACTTTACAAACAGTAAAGATTGTTCTCAGCACTTATATACAAAATTTCTACAGCTCAGTAAGAAGCACATAAATAATATGCACTAAAATGCTTGTTTATATGATGGCACTGTTATTTTTGCTTGTTAGCAAAAAAAAAAACAATAAAATAAAATTAAAAAAAAACAAAATAATAATAACAGTTGTATTTTCTGTTTCAGAGCATTAAATGTATTGAATTGTATCGAAAATCATACCGAACTGTGACTTAACTGTATTGTTGCATCCCTTATACGCACATATATATACATATATGTATTTATTATTATTATTTTTTTTGCAAACAGAGTGGTATCGGAATGGTATCGGTATCGGCAGATACTGCACAGCCAGGTATCTGTATCGGTATCGGGCCCAACAAATGGTATCGGTGCAACACTAGTTCCTACACTGGCGACGTAATCCTAATTCCCGCGTGAATCGGAATTAACCCTTTAAATCATGCTCCCATAAACATATAAATACATTCTATTTTTAAATGCTTCATTGTCCCAAAAACGTATTTATACGTCTTTCGCATAAATTTTTTTTTTTTTTTTTTACAAGAAGCATCTATAACTTTTGATCTATCTGAGAAACAAAAAACAAGGCTCCAAACCTATTTTAAAGCAATAAAACTGGCCACTGGAGGGCAGTAGCGCATTTTATAAGACCCGCAACCCGATTCAACAACAATGAACAGCTGGGCAGCACGGTCAGAGCACTGGCGGCATGATTCCAGGCGGCGCGCCGACCGAAGAACAAAACAACCGAGAGGACGCCTGGGCGGCCAGGCGCTGGACGACCGAGCAAAACGAGTGGGACCCCCAGTGCAGCGGCTCGCCGAGCAGACCCCGCAGAGACGCAAAAATAATCCATCTTTGCCAGCTTCGCCACATTTTTATCATTTATTTCACAACCTATTCAACACAAAACGCCTACTGTCTGCCGCAAATGACGGTGTAACATTGAAAGTGAAACTCTCAAGGTCACCGCTTTCTGTCTCTGGCACGTCAGCCCCGCGGTGCGTTCAGGTACAGCAAAAAATGTCCGCCAAATTAGAACCCGATTCGTTACATTAATACAGGAATTATTATTACTGTTTTTATTATATTATTCCGATTTTGATTTGCAATTTATTTGTTTTGCTATGGGTAATAGCAATTTGTAATAGTACCAGCAGTATTTATTAAGAATTTAGTGTAGGTTTTTGAGATATGGAACGAATTAATGGAATTATAATGTATTCCTATGGGAAAATCCTGCTCGACATACGACCATTTCGACTTACAAGATCCTGGAACGGATTTACTTTGTATGTAGAGGTACCACTGTACTGTGAGGACAAAAAAAACAACAACTGGAGACAAAATGGTGGACGAGACTCTGACGTGGTTAAGTCGAAAACGCGTAAATCGAGTACGTCGCAACTCGGTAAATGCCTGTAAAAAGTGTATATTTATTGTAGTGCTGCAACGATTAATCGATTAACTCGAGTATTCGATTAGAAAAAAAAACTCGAAATAAATTTGGTTGCTTCGAGTATTCGTTTAATAAAAGTGGTGTTGTAATGGTTTATTTTGAAAGTGTTTGCATTTAGTTTTATTGATTAGTGTGGATACACTGCCCTCTGTTCACATGGCTTAATCCAACTGCTCCCTGTTAAGACCAACGTAAGCTTTTTGTTTGAGTTAATGTTTTTTAATGCATTCAGAATTTAGTTTATGGCTATATTTTGCCATTTTTGTGGGAATATGTGCCTAAACCATTTGTTAAGACCATTGTAAAAACAAACAAACAAAAAAAAAACTTTAGCATTTTATAGCATTTAAGCTAGTGGACTTTTTCAATGCAAGTTAGCCAAATGTTCTTTTGTTGTACATAGATCCTCATTTAAAAAAAGAAAAAAAAAAAGTTTGAGGCTCAGCTGAGGTATTTTAATTTTTCATATTCCTTATCTAATTACTCGATTATTCGAACTAACTAGTCCATTGATTAATCGACTACTAAAACATTCGATAGCTGCAGCCCTAATTTATTGTTTATTTAAAAAAAAAATGAAGACTGTTTACTGACTCACTTTTATTCCTTATTCAAAACTGTAAATAAAATAAGGTAATAATGAATATATTTGTAAAATATAAATTGAGGGATCAAGGAGTTAAACAAAAGTATATTTACAGTACTTACTTTTTTTAATTTTTATTTTAAAACAAATGTTCATTTGGCCCTTCTAGTCAAAGTAGATTGGACATCTGGTGCTGTCAATGGCACCCCAAAATGAGTTTGACACCCCTGAATTAACTGATGTTTGACTGCTCAATACATAGAACTAAAAAAGACTCAATCAAACTGTTTTTCCAGGACTTGAAGAGTCCTCGTTTCAAATTTAGTCGGAAACTTCATGACTCGTGAGGCTGCGAGGGCCGATTGCCGATCTGTTTTTACATAAAAGCATGAATCACAAATTGTTGAAGCTATTTCAGGGCAATAAAACTTGTCGAGTGGTTCTCGTGTGTCTTTTGAGGTCGTAAAAATGTATTGGAAAAAAGACAAATTATGCCTGTCTTATTAAAAACACGTTTAAAGAACGTTTTGTCCAAATAAAGAAGTAAAAGGAGGTATGTTTGTCATGTTCTAGCCACCATTTAAGCAGCTAGAAACTACACAGTTACAACCACCAGTCCTGCACTTTTCCATGGATACCATGGAGGGAGGGAAAAAATTACAGATAAATAACATAATTTTCAGGGATTAAACCCTTTTTTCCGTGGTACGTCGCTTGCAGCCATCCTGGTTCAACAGACGGGTACACTGCCAGAAAAAAAGACAGATGAAGACGACAAGTGAAAATGTGGGTCAGAATGTCCAAGTAGTATCGTTTTACGATATTACGATTTATTCAAAACACAGATTCATTTCATTCACACATAAGGTTTACAGAACTAGTGTCAAACTCGTGGACCACGGGCCAGATCAGGCCTGCCACATCATTTTGTGTGGCCCACGAAAGTAAGTCATGCAACCACCAAACCCAATGGCAGTCCACCATATATAAAAAAATTAGAGATTAGAGAACTTGCACAATTGATGGTTGACTAAATACTTAATTGTGCCACTTTACGTCCAAATTTGCTAATCATTTTCAAATGCAACAAAAAGTGTGTCCCAAAATCAACAGGGAATGACCAGATATCAATAGGGCGTGTCCCCCAAAAGTCACCAAATCAACAGGATGTCATCTGTTAGTGTCTCGGAATTGTCCCCAAAACAACCTGGGCGGAGCTAAAATCTGTATCTCCATACAGCAAAACCCCAGATTAATTTCTCCAGAAATTGCAGTTTCTAGTTATAAAAATGTTATTGTTGCGTTATAGAGTTGCTAGTTATAAACATGTTATTGTTGCGTGATAGATTCAAGGTGCTTCAGTATACTTTAAAGCAGTAATGTGAAGTAAGGTTGACCAACCATGTTTTTGAATAATATCAATGGCTAAACATTTATAAGCATATTTTCATTATTTTTTTTAACGCAACCCTTCCAGATTCTTTGTTTAACTCATAGCAACGCCCTTGACAACAAAAATGCTTTTCTCCGGCAATCTTCGGAAATTAGGTCACACCGGGAAGTGCGAGGGAAGTCCGCCATATAACAGTATTGTTTGTTGCATTGCTTCTCGGTAAGATGCCACGGCGGTGTGTGGCGATGTTTTGTTCTCACTCAAACGAAAAGTTGTATGAGTGGCCATAGGATAGCAGGGCACGTCTTTTGTTCGCACTAAGCGAATGAATTTCACGCCATCATCGAGTGTTGTTCTCTGCTGCAAACACTTCGAAGATGCCTGCTTCCTTAACCGGTCTGCTTATGATCAAGGATTTGCCAAAAAGTAATTGTGATTTTTGGATAGATGACTGATGATTTTGTCAAAGCAGATCTGCCAACTGTTGTGGAATGAACAGCATAAATTGTGCATCATCTACGATCTTGTCCGAAAGGGTTAATCCACTGTCAATCGGGAAAGGGGTGTGGATGTGCATATAAGCGGGTCGGCGTCGCGGTAATTCACGGTCACGTTGCCATATGAGACACACACCGCCGGTGAGTTTGTGCACATTTTTTTGTATTTGTATTATGTATTTCCACCTTCATGCTTCAAGCATTGCATTGCATTTGTACGGTTTGCCGTTTCTTTCACGGTGATAGCTTAATAGCCTTTTAGTTTGTGTTTTACGTACGAGAGCCGTGGCGCTGACAGGTGACAAAAACGTGTGTTGCTTTTAATGTCTGGCAGCGAATCAGTGAACGCGCAGGTCACGCAGTGAATCATGGGAAATGTAGTCTCGGGACAACACTGAAGTGGTGCTTTGTAATCTGTTCGCTTGTGTGAAAAAACTACATTTCCTCACGCCATTAGACGCCACTTCCTCCCGAGAGCCCCGAGCTATGTTCTGTGTGTACTGTTAGCTCCATGTGTTAATAAAGAAACAAAGTTGTCAGCACGTCGTGTGTTCGATACATTTGTAAACAAAAAGCTCATAACAAGACACTATGCACGATCCGTTTAAGAGACGCTGGAGTAGTAGGAGGCGAGGAGGAGATCAGCGAGAAGCAAAACTTCGCAATCGGATGTGGCGGCAGTCCGCTATTATTTTGTTTTCTTATTGTTGCCACAATAAAGTGGAGAAACCCATCAACGACTCATCTCCTTCTTTCCCCCCAATGTTTTTATATTATTTTTTTAACAATGTCATCAGATAGACAAAAACATAAAATTATGTGCAAATGCCTGCATCTTCAAATCATGAAAATAATAACAGCCGATATCTTGTAATCTCGATGGGTCTTGTATCCATTCCATGTCAGGTAGTCTAGGCACATCGTTTGCATCCTGATTAGCATCTTGCTAATGCATGTTAGGTCCAACATAAAATTCCAACCTCCTCTTCTTCCTCCAACTCTTCAAAAACTTGGATCTCCTCCCTTGCGCTCGATCTATCGCTTTATGACTGTTTGAATCATTGTTTGAAGGGATTTTTATGGTGGCCGTATGTATGGAGCTGCCATCGCTGTTCCCGGTGTGACGTATCACTTCCGGGTTCGTCCCCTTTCAGGCTCGAACTTCGGAAACGCGATTATTTTGTCAAATATACAACATATAAATTATTTTTTCATGCTTTATTTGTTGGACAATGTTTAATTACTTTAATTGTGACCCTATTTGGCATGTTATGAAATTACTTCACACTACTGCTTTTAATTGTATTTATTTAAAAATTGAAAGTGCAAAAATTTGAAAAAAGGCGATATATAATTGTATTCATATAATACCATTTAATCCAGGCTAGGGGGGTTGATCTGTGAATGATGAAGATTTCTGTATATAAACGGGCACCCTTGTTGCTTGTAAGAAAACCCCCCCAAAAGTTTATGTGTTCAAAAAAAAAAAAAAAGAATCACCCATCCTGCGATAGGACTATTGTGCATGCGCACATCGCAACCAAGAAATTAAGCGCAAACAAGACGACATTGTGGAGAATCGCTCACAGCAGCTCTAAAAATGATGAAGTACTGCCATTCTGCTAAAGCCGAGCCATAAAAAAAGCCTTCTGCTAAATGGCGAGGAGCTTTTCGTTGTCGCTTTTTTTTTTTTGTGTTTGTTTCTGACTGCAGGCGCTGCTGGACCAGAGAGGCGCAGTAGGGGGGTTAACGGGCCCGGGTGCCTTCCATCACTAGGTTACTGTGACCTGCCTCCCTGCTGCTCGCAGGCCAAGCAGACTCGTCACGGAAAAGGCTATAAAATGAGGAAGGGAAAAAAACGGCTGCTTGAATTTTAGAACGGTGCTCACATTGAAAGCCTTGGATGAAGCCAAATGGGTTCAAATGAGTCACTGAAAATCCGATAAACAACCAGTGGAGCAAGGTAACACTGCAAGTTACGTATATTTCGTACTACAAGTCGTTTATTTTTTTTCCCCATAGTGTTGCCGGGGGTGCGACTTATACTCTGGAGCGACTTATGTGTGAAACTATTAACACATTATTACCGTAATTTTTGGACTATAAGCCACATCCCACAAATTTGACACAAAAACGACATTTATCCATAAATAAGCCGCACAGGACTACAGGCTACGCTCCACAAATTGGACAAAAAAACAATTTGTTCGTATATAAGCTGCACGATAAACCACAGGGAAGGGGCGCACTGCATTTTGGGTCATAAAAAATTGCAACTACGGTATAACGGAAAATTTGAGTGGTTTTGAAACCGTGACGTTTTTATACCACCTAACCCTAACCCTAAGCTTGAAACCGGTAACCGGCACATGCCTACTTTACACCAGAGTCTGACTTCTATTTGCAGACTGATTTGTTCGCTATCTGTCGATTTGTGTACCCACACACACATTGAGGACAGAATATGTGTCTTATTGGCACGTTGCACTTAACTAATGCGCTAATTTGATTTCAACAATAAATATAGTGATGCAATATGCACTATTTCCATAAATTCAGTTGAAGTTGTTCCCTTATTTTTCACAGAATGGTTAAACCTTGAAGTTGTTGCATTTATCATTACTAAAGCATCCAGTGGGGCATCACAATACAATTAGCCATAATATGTTAAGTTCTCGACCGCATATATCTGTATCGGTTTGATATCACTATCGGATTTTTTTGAGTTGGACAATATCGGGATATTGGTTAAAAAGTAATTATTGGACAACTCCTGTAAAAGGTATGGTGTGGTAAAACTACACTTGAAAGTATATTTTTCTCAGTGACTCAAGTATATGTATTGAAGTAAATGTAACACATTACTACTAGGGTTGTCCCGATTCAATATTTGGATCGGATCAACCACCGATATGCGCACAAAAAATGCGCATCGATATCGGATCGGCCGACACGGAAAAATTCCGATCCAGACTCCCGATCAAGTTTTTTTGAAAGTCCGGGTTTTCCAGCGCACAGATTTACATAATCCATTCCAGTTTGTTCTTTCGTTTCCCTAAAATCCGGTCCGTATTTTTTCACACACCTTCAGCACTCTAGCATTACCCTCTCCCAATTTACTTACGTGGCATCTCCTACATTATGACTGCAATGTAAATTTAAATGTTATCAGTAAAAATGTCAGCTGTCACCTGAGCATCTTGAAATGCTTGGTCGAAAAAAAAATCTCCCCATCATGCTGGGACTGCATTCAGGGAAAACAGCCGAAGGGAGTGTGTATAATAGATGGAGATGGAGCAACAAAGTGTGGAGAGGATTGGGGAGTAGAAGCCATTTTTTATTTAAAATAGTATTATTTTAATGGAGCAAGAGAACTGATGCTGAATTAATAGTTTATTTTCCACTGAGGTTGTTTGTGTGTTTTGCTTTTTATAATACAGTTTACAATATTATTTGCACGTTTTACTGACGGAATATGCCATTTCTGTTTGTTATTTATAATGTTTTGTGTTTATCACATAATAAACAGGTCAGTTTCTTGTTACCAACCATTGTGTGTTATTCAAACTCGCCTAATTCAGCTGGCTAGTTGTTATCAAAAGTACTAAAACCCTTTTCAACATGAGTCTGACAACTAAGTAAGGAGGCTAAATAACTTTAAACTTTAATACATCCTCAGATAGGCCGGTATCGGTCAGTATCGGTATTGGATCGGAAGTGCAAAACAATATCGGTATCGGATCGGAACTGCAAAAACCTGGATCGGGACATCCATAATTACTACCCATTTCTGGTGTTTGTGTATTTTAGAATAATTTCACATCACTCACCATTAGTGAAGTGCGCCCCCTTGGGGAAGCTGAGTTCATGGCTGTGCTCGGCCTCGCACGAGTAGACGGCCTGGGCTTCCCTACCAGAAGTATAGAAAACCAGATGTGTGTTTTTCTAATATTATCATATTATATACAGTGGGGTAAATAAGTATTTAGTCAACCACGAATTGTGCAAGTTCTCCCACTTTAAAATATTAGAGAGGCCTGTAATTGTCAACATGAGTAAACCTCAACTATGAGAGACAGAATGTGGAGAAAAAAACAGAAAATCACTTTGTTTGATTTTTAAATAATTTATTTGAAAATCATGGTGGAAAATAAGTACAGTGCCTTGCAAAAGTATTCGGCCCCCTTGAATCTTGCAACCTTTCGCCACATTTCAGGCTTCAAACATAAAGATATGAAATTTAATTTTTTTGTCAAGAATCAACAACAAGTGGGACACAATAGTGAAGTGGAACAACATTTATTGGATAATTTAAACTTTTTTAACAAATAAAAAACTGAAAAGTGGGGCGTGCAATATTATTTGGCCCCTTTACTTTCAGTGCAGCAAACTCACTCCAGAAGTTCAGTGAGGATCTCTGAATGATCCAATGTTGTCCTAAATGACCGATGATGATAAATAGAATCCTCCTGTGTGTAATCAAGTCTCCGTATAAATGCACCTGCTCTGTGATAGTCTCAGGGTTCTGTTTAAAGTGCAGAGAGCATTATGAAAACCAAGGAACACACCAGGCAGGTCTGAGATACTGTTGTGGAGAAGTTTAAAGCCGGATTTGGATACAAAAAGATTTCCCAAGCTTTAAACATCTCAAGGAGCACTGTGCAAGCCATCATATTGAAATGGAAGGAGCATCAGACCACTGCAAATCTACCAAGACCCGGCCGTCCTTCCAAACTTTCTTCTCAAACAAGGAGAAAACTGATCAGAGATGCAGCCAAGAGGCCCATGATCACTCTGGATGAACTGCAGAGATCTACAGCTGAGGTGGGAGAGTCTGTCCATAGGACAACAATCAGTCGTACACTGCACAAATCTGGCCTTTATGGAAGAGTGGCAAGAAGAAAGCCATTTCTCAAAGATATCCATAAAAAGTCTCGTTTAAAGTTCACCACAAGCCACCTGGGAGACACACCAAACATGTGGAAGAAGGTGCTCTGGTCAGATGAAAGCAAAATTGAACTTTTTGGCCACAATGCAAAACGATATGTTTGGCGTAAAAGCAACACAGCTCATCACCCTGAACACACCATCCCCACTGTCAAACATGGTGGTGGCAGCATCATGGTTTGGGCCTGCTTTTCTTCAGCAGGGACAGGGAAGATGGTTAAAATTGACGGGAAGATGGATGCAGCCAAATACAGGAACATTCTGGAAGAAAAGCTGTTGGTATCTGCACAAGACCTGAGACTGGGACGGAGATTTATCTTCCAACAGGACAATGATCCAAAACATAAAGCCAAATCTACAATGGAATGGTTCAAAAATAAACGTATCCAGGTGTTAGAATGGACAAGTCAAAGTCCAGACCTGAATCCAATCGAGAATCTGTGGAAAGAGCTGAAGACTGCTGTTCACAAACACTCACCATCCAACCTCACTGAGTTCGAGCTGTTTTGCAAGGAAGAATGGGCAAGAATGTCAGTCTCTCGATGTGCAAAACTGATAGAAACATACCCCAAGCGACTTGCAGCTGTAATTGGAGCAAAAGGTGGCGCTACAAAATATTAACGCAAGGGGGCCGAATAATATTGCACGCCCCACTTTTCAGTTTTTTATTTGTTAAAAAAGTTTAAATTATCCAATAAATTTTGTTCCACTTCAGGATTGTGTCCCACTTGTTGTTGATTCTTGACAAAAAAATTAAAATTTTATATCTTTATGTTTGAAGCCTGAAATGTGGCGAAAGGTTGCAAGGTTGAAGGGGGCCGAATACTTTTGCAAGGCACTGTATATGGTCAATACCAAAAGTTCATCTCAATACTTTGTTATGTACTCTTTGTTGGCAATAACGGAGGCCAAACGTTTTCTGTAACTCTTCACAAGCTTTTCACACACTGTTGCTGGTATTTTGGCCCATTCCTCCATGCAGATCTCCTCTAGAGCAGTGATGTTTTGGGGCTGTCGTTGGGCAACACGGACTTTCAACTCCTTCCACAGATTTTCTATGGGGTTGAGATCTGGAGACTGGCTGGGCCACTCCAGGTCACTACTTTGTTGCCCTGGCTGTGTGTTTGGGATCATTGTCATGCTGAAAGACCCAGCCACGTCTCATCTTTAATGCCCTTGCTGATAGAAGGAGATTTTCACTCAAAATCTCTCGATACATGGCCCCATTCATTCTTTCCTTTACACCAGTACTTCTCAAATAGTGGGGCGGGCCCCCCCAGGGGGGCACAAAGCGATGTTGAGGGGGGCGCAAGTGACCTCGTGGAACATACTTTTTTTTTTTTCCTTTATAGAATAATGTGTAATTGCACACCCGCTCAGTTGGTGACAGTGTCGCTCTCATTTTCAGAGTGTGCACGTAAATGTGAACCGAACAAGAGCACACAGCAACGAGCACGGAGATATGAAGAGCTAAGAAGCGGAAATATGACTATGCGTTTTTGGCATTTGGCTTCACTTTTAATACAGTGGGGTATGAGGAAAGACCTATTGTAGTCTGAGTTAATGTAACAAATGAATTTGAATTTATTATTAACTATTGAATTTATTAAATTGGATTTTTCAGTATCAAATAGTTAAAATATGTACCTTGAGTGTATGTCTACAGTTTGGATGTGACTTTTTTAATTCAGGCAAATTTATGCGTTTTTTCTGTTAAAAACAAAAACAATATTAGTAAAGTTATACTTTATTGTAAGTTCAGCTATATTATTTTTTTCTTTATTAACAAGGACACAATGTTACGCAGAGGTGTATTTTTAATAATTTATAGACAGATTATATTTACAGTGGCGGCAGAGTTGGGGGTCATGAAATGTTTATGTCTACCTAAGGGGGGCGTAATACAAAATAATTGAGAAGTACTGCTTTACACAGATCAGTCGTTCTGGTCCCTTTGCAGAAAAACAACCCCAAAGCATGAAGTTTCCACCCCCATGCTTCACAGTGAGTATGGTGCAATTCAGTATTCTTTTTCCTCCAAACAGGAGAACCTGTGTTTCTACCAAAAAGTTCGATTTTGGTTTCATCTGACCATAACACATTCTCCCAGTCCTCTTCTGGATCATCCAAATGCACTCTAGCAAACCGCAGACGGGCCTGGATGTGTACTTTCTTCAGCAGGGGGACACGTCTGGCAGTGCAGGATTTGAGTCCCTGGCGGCGCATTGTGTTACTGATAGTAGCCTTTGTTACTGTGGTCCCAGCTCTCTGTAGGTCATTCACTAGGTCCCCCCGTGTGGTTCTGTGATTTTTGCTCACCGTTCTTGTTATCATTTTGACACCACGGGGTGAGGAGGAAGTTGAAAGTCTGTGTTGCCCAACGACAGCCCCAAAACATCACTGCTCTAGAGGAGATCTGCATGGAGGAATGGGCCAAAATACCAGCAACAGTGCGTGAAAAGCTTGCGGAGAGTTCCAGAAAACGTTTGGCCTCCGTTATTGCCAACAAAGGGTACGTAACAAAGTATTGAGATGACCTTTTAGTATTGACCAAATACTTATTTTCCACCATGATTTGCAAATAAATCCTTTAAAAATCAAACAATGTGATTTTTTTTTTTTTTTTTCCACATTCTGTCTCTCATGGTTGAGGTTTACCCATGTTGACAATTACAGGCCTCTCTAATATTTTCAAGAGGGAAAACCTGCACAATTAGTGGTTGACTAAATACTTATTTGCCCCACTGTACGCAGTGGTTGTGATGCTTACCTCCCGAGAGCGTTCATCTGCTGGTTACCGCCGTGTTCGAAAAGCATCGCTCTGGCTGCCACCCTGTATGGATAAAAAATTCTGTTCATGTGAAGTCTCCTTGACCTTTCTCCCTAAACCTGTGAGAACACACGCTGATTTAACCGCCCGCATTCCTTATTGTTTGGCTCGAGAGTGAAAGGCGGAACGACACAATGCGGGACGTTTCCTTCCTTCCTCAGGTGAAAAGCGAGGCGGTGGCATTACGATGACACACTTGACCTCGCGTGCCACTCCGACATAGGAGTCGAGGTGACGCCGAGCGAGGCCATGACTCAAGTAGACACACAAACACACCGTTGATAATAGCGAAGAATCTTTACTCTAAAAATATCTCGTTACGTCAATGCGTCCTGGTCCCATAAGAACCGGGAATCTTCGATTGGCTTAAATTTCATTAGCTTCTTGTTTATTCGGAGCCCTGTTTTTTGTGCTCTATGCACACACACGTCAAGCAAAAGGAGGAGGAGTGCAGTCTGGGCTGGGTCACAGCAACCTCGAGAATTAAGAGCAGCTCTCCCACCGCAAACGAGAACACATAAATCCTCTCCGCGCTCGCCAGCCGCCCGCCTGATGAGGCGGCGGAGGCAGAAATGCGCCCAACCTAATTGTCCTTATTGATGTGGAGCACACAATTAACTTTTTCAGTGCCACAGATGCAGGGGTAAAGTGGGCCGGTAAAAGATTCGGGGCCGGAACGGTGCTTTGATTCTGAAAATATGAGAGCAACTGTCAAAACCTTATCTTAAAAAAAAAAAAACCTGCCAGGCTGCCAGACACGCATCTCATCTCCAAGAACAAAACAATATCACGTCAGAATTACAAATGTCGGAAAATACAGACAAGACTGGAAACGCAGTTTCTGCTCTTGCAATCCGCTATAAAATAAACTGCTGTACTTAAAGCCAAAACAACTGTTGTGTCTGATAGAACAATATGTCTATATGGTGCCATAGCAGATTCATGGCCAATGAAGCCTCCGAACTATTTTCAATTTGTCTCTTTTACCCTGGAACACCCCGTTCACAGACGTCGCGCAACCGCTTTTGTTTCAACCCAGCCATAAAAAGAAGGTAAGTAATTATATTTATTATTCAAAAGGTCATTTTTAGCTTAAAATCAATATTCGATGTCCCAATATTTTTCACTCGCATATTTTAAACTTTTAAACAAATTACATCAGAATGAAAAAAATGGTGTCTGTAAAAAAATAAAAAAAAGTTTAAAAGGGTAAATATATCAAAAAGAACATCTTGACCACTCCTTGATGTCTGCGATTTCTGGTGGAAATGGTAATTTCTAAAGAATGGAAAAAGATATGAACTTACTTTTTTCCTGCTGAAGAGAGTCTAATTTTGTATAGAAAGAGAACAGAATTTTCTGTGGGCCTTGCAAAATCAGTCAAAATCCAGTAAAACGGCCGGGAGCGAAGGGGGTTGCACTGGTGAAAATGGCTGGGAATGAATGAGTTCATTGCCAGACATGCATCTCATCTCCAAGCACAAAACAATATAACGTCAGCTTTACATATGGCGGAAAACACAGACAAGACTGAAAACGCAGTTTCTGCTCTTGCAATCCTCCATAAAACAAACTGCTGTATTTTAAGCCAAAACAACTGTTGTGTCTGATAGAACAATATGTCTATATGCTGCCATAGCAGATTCATGGCCAATGAAGCCCCCGAGCTATTTTTAATTTGTCCCTTTTACCCTGGAAAATCCCGTTTACAGACGTCGCGCAACCGCGTTTGTTTCAACCCAGCCATAAAAAGAAGTAATTATATTATTCAAAATGTTTGTCATTTTTTAGCTTAGACTCAATATTCGATGTCCAATATTTCGTTAGGAAAAAAAAACACGACTTTAAAAAATTATTCACTCGCATATTTTAAACTTTTAAACAAATTACATCAGAATGAAAAAAAAATGGTGTCTGTAAAAATTTCACGGATATCTGCCTCATTACTATCGCTTAATTGTATATTTTTTGTAACTTTCGCATTTCCCCCGATATGTTAGATGATAAATAATCGATCCAAACAAAGAAAAAAAAAAAAAAAAAAAAACCATTTAAAAGGGTAAATAAATGAAAAAGAACATCTCGACCACTCCTTGATGTCTGCGATTTCTGCATCGCGACCCTTGTTATATTACCATGTTTCACCCATAAAATTCCCCAAAAATCCAGCGGTGGCCATTCACAGCTGTGTCTTGACACTCAGTGATAGATGCTACATGGAGTTTTTGGATCGAAACAAGGTAAGTAGGCGATATTAATTCGTTAAATTCATAGCGTCTGTAATTCTGCTCTCGCGTGCTCTCACCTGCAGATAGGGTTTTGCTGTTTAAAAAACTATTTTTTTTTTTTTTTTTAAATCCCCTCCTGTTCAAAATGTTTCTTCCCCCAGAAAATTGAGATTTTAAGCTTTCCAATGATGTATCACACACATGCATGCGGGACAATTTTGAAATTTGGCCAAATTGGGGGTCTCAGAGCGGAACTTCAAGTCACCTGAGTGTTTTCCGCCATATACAAGTGTTCCCAATGAGCATAATAAAGTGCTCGCGAAGCATAATCCGTTTCCACGGATGTTTTTAATTTATTTATTCCATGGACAACACAGAGCTCAAACTAAGCTATTTTCTAATGGTAATTTCTAAAGAATGGAAAAAGATGAACTTACTTTTTTCCTGCTGAAGAGAGTCTAATTTTATATAGAAATGGATCTGAATTTTCTGTGGGCCTTGCAAAATCAGTCAAAATCCAGTAAAACGGCCGGGAGCGAAGGGGGTTGCACCGGTGAAAATGGCTGGGAATGAATGAGTTAAAGGGTCAATTCCAACTTTCGCGGGAATTCGGGTTACGTTGCCAGCATAGGAACCGAACTTGTTTGTAACCCGGGGGCTACCTGTATTATATTTTTGTGTTGTCATTTCATTTGTATTTCCACTTTATATTTGGATTGATCATTTGCGAAAATGTTAGAGATGTCCCGCTCGATCGGGTCCAGTCATGTCATTTTCAAAGTATCGGAATGGGCAAAAAAATATCGGCCATGCCTTTTTTAAATATATATATATATTTTTTGATTAAATCGTTTTCTAATTGTATTTAACGTTACAGACATAATATGTTACACTCATCCAGAGTCTTTAGTTTAGGCTTAAGGTAGGGTTATCAGATTTATCCCAATAACGGTGGTAATTAATTTTTTAAAAAATGTATCACGTTAAAATATTTAATGCAATTAATGCATGCGCTGCATGACCCGCTCACGCAATGTCGCGCTCAATCTGTAATGGCGCCGTTTTACCTCTACAGAGAGATAAAAGGCAGCGTAAAATGAGTAGCGTGAATTTTGGCAGCCTTTGGAGCCTTTTTTTAATTGGCTAAAGCCTTACAATCCCTCTCCCTACGATTAGAAATATCATGGGAAGCAATGTGGGGAAGCAAGGTAGCAATTGATCGTTTTCTTAACACCTTATGTTATTTCCCAACGCAGAGAAGATATATCAATTGGTAGCACTACGTACAGTCATGGTTCCACTTCCCATCATGCATTTGAGCATGGCCACAGTATCATTTATGGCAAGCTCAACAAATACACTAGATGGCAATATTTAGTCACAATATACACAGTCACAAGTCTTTCTATCCGTGGATCCCTCTCACAGAAAGAATGTTAGTAATGTAAATGCCATCTTGGGGATTTATTGTCATAATAAACAAATACAGTACTTATGTACTGTATGTTGAATGTATATATTCGTCCGAGTTTTATTCATTTTTTTCTTAATGCATTGCCAAAATGTATATGATCGGGAAAAATTATCGGGAATGATTGGAATTGAATAGGGAGCAAAAAAAAAAAGCAATCGGATCGGGAAATATCGGGATCGGCAGATACTCAAACTAAAACGATCGGGAGCAAAAAAACATGATCGGAACAACCCTAGAAAATGTTGTTAGAGGTTGCTGGAAAAAAAAAGTAGGGCTGTCAAACGATTAAAATTTTTAATCAAATTAATTACAGCTTAAAAATTAATTGAACCATCTATAAAATATGCCATATTTTTCTGTAAATTATTGTTACAATGGAAAGATAAGACACAAGACGGATACACAGTATACATTCAACATACGGTACATAAGCACTGTATTTGTTTATTATAACAATATATCAACAAGATGGCATTAATATTATTAACATTCTCTTAAAGCGATCATGGATAGAAACTAAAAGATAAATGTTAGTACAAGTTATAGAAATTTTATATCAATTGGACCCAAAATCAGTTGGACCCAAGCGCCAGCGGAGGGTGCCAAACACCAAAAAGCAAGTAACAAGCGGACATTACACTGGACTGCCATTTTAATCTGTTTGAGCGGGGCATGTGCATTAATTGCGTCAAATATTTTAATGTGATTAATAAAAAAAATAATTACCACCAGTTAACGCAATATTTTTGGCAGCCCTAAAATTAAGCGGTTAAAAAAAAAACTTCAACACTTTTTCCCAAACGATTACCTATTGACTGCTTGGTTAATTTGATAATTGTTATTTACACTGAGCCTGGTCTTTGATATCCATTTCCAGCTGCTGCCGCCGCACCCCGTCGCCGAATCACGAGCTTAGGCGGAAGCTCCGGGTTTTCCGCCGGCTTCAGGTGATCGATGAGATCCAGTGTGGAGAGATTTTGGGTGGATTTTGAGTATTTCCTTTGGCCTTATGAGAAAACATGAGTAAAAATGATGAATATGAGAGCACATACTGCGCACAACGAATCAATAACAGAACAATATTTTTTGGGCGGCACCAAAGATTTACACACCACCTTCAGACACGTGTAGAGACTTGAGCGAGGTTGCAGCCGTGAGATCGGGGGGTTTGGGTTGAAGAAAGTGGCGGTGGGGGGCCTTTTTGGGGGCGACGACGGTGACTGCGGGTACGCTAAGGGCGTCTTCCGATTCTGCGTCAGTCGGACCAGCCGGACTGGAGCCGGAGTCGGTGCCGCGGGAGCGTAGGGACGCAGTTTCGGGGAGTGGCGTCACCGGCTTTAGAGGTCCGTCGTGTTCAGAAGAGTGTGACGACAAAGACGCCAGGCTGCCCGAAGGGGTGCTGCCTGGACTGCTGCTGCACGGGTCGCCTATGCACGGACCAGCGGGGAGGCGTAACAGGCCCTCATTAAAATCTGACACATCCATTCAAACGGTTCATTGTTTACTGACATAATGTTGTTTACAGAAAAGCAATTTGATTCCAACAGGAATTACACTGAAATTCTATTTTTTTTTGAATAACCAAAATCAGCAAAGATGGATATTGCATAGTAAAATAAACACGGAAAATAACGAGACTATCAATAATATAACATGAAAGAATATGTTGATTGGTAACACTTTATAATAACTATCCGTTTTACTAGTTAATAGATCATTAGTAAACTGTTGATAAATGATTTATTGTTGATTTGTGAAGTATTTGTTAACAGTTTGTTAAGCATTTACAGGGTATTCTTAACCTGAAACACAGTTTGTATAGAAACGTTTCAAGTTTTTGTGAGTAACGTTTGGCATTTCTATCTTTTCAGGTTCACTTCAAAAGAAAAGGCATTTTGATAAGGCATTTTGCAGGCAGCGCTCATGTTGCACATTTATGAAAATCTGCCATAGAACCAACAAATATTTGTACTTTTCTTTGTATATTTAACCAATAAAACTTGAAGTGTATATAGTTTTATTAAGATCCATCAACTAGCATGGGCATTTAGAATGGGGTCAACCATATTGGAACAACCTGTAAATGCTTAACAAACTGTTAACAAATACTTCACAAATCAACAATAAATCATTTATCAACAGTTTACTAATGATCTATTAACTAGTAAAACGGATAGTTATTATTAAGTGTTACCGTTGATTTAAAAGGAAACAAATAATTAAAACCTTGCGAAGTTAAAATAAAAATCAAATAAAAAGTTGTATTAAAACTGTGAAAAATTACAAGAAATAAATTATAATAACTGTAAGATAAGACATAATATGAAAAAAGATTAAAAAAACGCACACAAAAAAAAACCTGCACTAAAATTCAAGTAAAAAATGTGAATGACATACTCCAATTAAGAGAAACAATCAAATAAAAAGAAACATGAAGAATAATTATCAGTGGCGATAAAATCAATCGCAAAACTTAAGTAGAATATTTAAAAAACAAAATACTGCATACAAACTATCTAATTATACAGAATTTCTCACATTTCTGCATAAAATCCACATCAAATGTCATCTGATCTTTGTCAAAATCACACAGATGAAGAAACAGTGTCTGCTTTAACTAAAACAACCCAAACATTAATAGGTTTTCATATTTTAATGAGGATAGTATGCAAACAATGACAGAAGGGGGAAAATAAGTAAGTGAACCATCTCATTTAACATTTTGTGGGCCCACCCCTTTGGCAGCAATAACTTCAACTAGATGCTTCTTGTAGCTGCAGATCAGTCTGGCATATTGATCAGGACTAATCATGGTCCATTCTTCTCTGTAAAACGTCTGTATTTAAGTCAGATTCCTCGGCATGAATCGCTGTCATGCCACAGCATCTCAATGGGGTTCAAGTCTGGACTGGGCATTCAGTAATGTCCATGATAGTGTTATGTCATCATTATGACAGTCTTATGACGCCGCTGTCAAATAAAGTGTTACCTATCAACCCAAATAAATCAACAAATAAGCCGCACTGGACTATATACCGCAGGATTCAAAATGAAGGGGAAAAAGTAGCGACTTATAGTCCGAAAATTGCGGGATATAAATGTTATGGAGAGTGATTGAAAGTATGCTGTTAAAGGTGATGCAAATCAAAATGTGGGTGTGCCTCCATTCTGAGCTGGAGCACCTTAAGAAAAAAGTTAAGCTTACCAGTGCAACCAATGCAAAAAGTAAGTGTGGAGCCTCGGTATATGGCAATGTTAATTTTTTCCAATTTAGTTCATCTCAAACAGAACTATTGAAGTTATCTCGTGAAAATTATTCTAGTTTTAATATTACAATATATATATTGCCGTTTATGCACATTGAGAGTGAAAAGAATGCCACTGGCCGCTTGGGGGCAGCGCCGTTCCATATTAATGTTATTCCTCCTAATAGTGAGACTGTGAATGCTGTTGCATTGTGCTATTTGTGCTCCACACATACTGTATTTCTGTAAGTTTACTTTCTTTTAGTGGCAATTATGTGCCTCTTGTTGTATTTTGGGTAAGATATGTACAGAGCTGGGGTCGCGTTAACCGAATATTTTCCGTCGTTGACCGGTTTTTTGAAACGGTGACGGAAAAAACTGAAGTCCATCCGTCATTTTGACAGGTTGCAATTCACACCCCAGACCACAGGGTGGCGAGTGAGCATATGAATTAGCTATTGTCTCTCTTAATGCATGACGTCGTTGGCTATTCTGTCAGAATATTGTAGCGTCACCGGGGTCTGGCGGCGGCACCCTGATTGACACATCAACGCGAGGTTCTTATTGGTGCACCCGGTGTGCCAGCGCGTCATCCAATTGGTGGACTAGATTGCCGCCTGTGTATAGACCCCAATCACATGACGTCAAAACTCCGCCCCCCTGACTGGAGCCGCCATATTATCCGTCAGCTCGTCATGTTTACACATTACCGCTACGTACATGCCTCCTATTACGGCGTGTTTTTCGTTAACATTAATAATCAAAATGGTGAAGGCGTATGTGGCGGTTGGTTGCAGTAACAGAGAAGATAGACGGAGAGACTTGAAGTTCTACCGTATTCTGAGAGACCCGAAGTGGAGAGCGAGATGGACTGCTGTAATTCGACAAGAAATCTGGGCACCAAACGATCGCCACAGACTATGTAGTAGTTATTTTATATCTGGTAAGATGCATTTTAATTATATATTTAGAAGATTTTGGGCTGACAACCACAATTAAGATCATTGTGTGACGTTGGTGACTGGGGTCTATATAGTTGCCTCTCTTTCTTTGGGGGTGGAGTTGTTGTTTTGTTGGTGTTGTTGGCGGTAAGCAGAGTAAAAAGAGGGAGAAAAATACCACGACTTCCGTGTCTAATTTTTCACCGCCAAGCAAGCGTTACAATATTAATTAAAAATGAATGAAAACTAAATACTATTGAATATGTCATCATTATCATTGAAAATGCATTCATGCATTCATGCAATCATTAAAAATAGATTATGACCGGATTTTTATGACCCTGTCAGTCAAAATGACAGACAACGAAAATGTCTAGCGCAACCTCTGGTACAGAGATATATATGTTATAAAGGTGAGTGGACAAAGGCGTTCATTGGACCGCGCCGTTTATTGGCATAAGCTTCGGCAACTCCTTCACAACAAAGTATCATTTAGTGAAAGTAAAACAAAAACAATATTCCTATCCCTCAAAAAAAAAAAAAGTTCACAAAAAGAAAAGCAATTCAATCTGTATTAATGAGGCCCTATTCTCACACAGTTAAACAACTATGCAAACAGAACTGGCATTCCCAAACAAAATAGCTATGCAAAATACACATAAAACTTACTCAGACTTTGGTCACTCTATTCTTATTATTGTTATTTTTATTCTTATTATTATTACCGTATTGACCCAAATATAAGACGGCCCTGATTATAAGACGACCCCCTCTTTTTTAGGACTCAAGTTTGAGAAAAGACTTTTTCAAGACCAAATTCATTTTTACACAGAAAATAATTACAGTACATCTGAAACAAATAACTATAACAATATATTTGAGAGAAAAAGCATGTTATTTTGCCTCATTCAAATCTTAATATCTGCACATTTAAATATGTAATCTAAAGTCCAATCACATTCGTAAATGAATGGCTTCTGTTTTTTGAAATGTAAATAAACCAATCTACTGTGATAAAACAACAACATTACAATAACTGCATTAACCATTAAAGTGAAGTCTAACTGTAACTGTATTCTTGAAACAAATCTGAATAAGGAAAAGCACTGCAATAAAATAATGCAAACTGGTTAAACTTGAGAGTAGCCGAGATCTGTCATGACAGAACATCACTTCAATGATATCTGGCGCCGTCTAGCGTCGTGAATGGGGAGAATAGCTGAGATCTGTCACAACAGAACATCGCTTCAATGATATCTGGCGTCATCTAGCGTCGTGAATGGGTATAATGTCTAGACCGCGAATATCAGACAAACCACTCTTTTTCCATCTTATTTCAATGCAAAAAACACTGCCTTATATTCGGGTCAATACGGTATATTAACTACTTTTGATTGAAAATTTTAAAAATTTTATTAAAACGAAAACATTAAGAGGGGTTTTAATGTAAAATTACTATAACTAAGCCTGTCGCAATATGCAATAATTCCATTTATCGCACGATAAATAAAAATGAACGCAGTAATTTTTCCGCTGCGATTTATCGCTTCTTGCACACGTGCGGCACACATGCTGTTAAAAGTTCGGATTCCTTGTTACCAACTGCGCAAAATGAATCTTCGTTCCAGGTCCGGCAAAAAATAGCGATGGATCCAATCGTTCCCATTATATCCTATTGTTCAACGTAAAACGGCCGCGTCAGTGCTCCGGATTGATTGCGGACCATCTCCGGCGTGCCGGTGTTGTTGACGTGTGGGCGCTCCCGTCAGGGGTGACATTTCACGCGGAGCGGCTACACCGGATATTTGAGTGGCAAATTAAGAGCACTGTGCTTCAAACTCGTCCTGTTTATGAAAGTCGATTGTCATATGCTAGTGTTGTGCAGTAATGAGCAGACGCGACTTCTGTGGCATTTGCTAACTTTTTTAATGCGCGAGCACACACTAGATATCATGAAATAGCAAACTAGATGTGCTACGTCCCATGCCATTGGCTACGTGAGCCCAGAGTGATTATGGGACACGTAGTCCATATACTACATCGATGAATTATAAACCGCCATGACTGAATGGAAATTGAGAAGGCCAAATCAATCAATACCAGTGACTATAGATAATGCTGCAAATATTGTTAATTCAGTACGTGACACAGATGGATTTGGACCACAAATAGGATGTTTTGCTCATGTAGTAAACCTACCTGCTAGAAGAGCTTTGGCAATCAACAGTGTGCCCCACCTCACTTTACAAACAGTATTGTTCTCAGCACTTTTATACTAAATTTCCTCAGATCAGTAAGAAGTAAGCACATAGATATTATGCACTAAAACGCATGTTTATCTGATGGCAATTTAGTTTTTGCTCGTTTGCAAAAAAAAAAAAAAAAAAAAAAAACAGTTGACTTTTTTTTTTTGAGGATTAAATGTATTGAATCAGATCGAAAATCGTGTCCCCGTATCGAAAATCGTAACAAACCGTGACTTAACTGTATCTTTGCATCCCTATGGAACACCATTGCAGAAGCTATGAGAGGAAAAGTTTTCATTTGCCTAAGTGCTTAAATTATTAACTGCTATTGTATTTTTTTTCCCTTGAAAACACATTTCATTTATTCTGTATTTCTGTGCAGTATTAATATTGTCTTTTACTTAAGCGGCATGGTCTATTGTATCAAGTTGTGATTTCTTATCGCGTTTAAATGGGTGTACTTGGTCTATTAATATATACTGTATTCTCACTGTGTTATTGTAAATTGGTTTAAAAAAAAATGGGGGGGGCGCAATAATATCACATATCGCAATAATTTATTAGATAAATTATCGCACACTAAAATTTGTTATTGCGACAGGCCTAACTATAACTTGTAACGATGACATTTATCTTTTAAGAACTACAAGTCTTTCTATCCGTGGATCCCTTTAACAGAAAGAATGTTAACAATGTTAATGCCATCTTGTGGATTTATTGTAATAATAAACAAGTACAGTACTTATGTGCAGTATGTTGTATGTATACATCCGTCTTGTGTCTTATCTTTCCATTCCAACAATAATTTACAGAAAAATATCGCATTTTTTAGAGATTTGCGATTAATTACGATTGAATTTGAATTTATTGTCATTTGTCATCATCATCATCATCAATTTTTAAGCTGTGATTAACTCGATTAAAAATTTTAATCATTTTACAGCCCTATTTTTTCTGCTTTATGCTACTACAGCGCCACAACCTCTCTCCTTTCCCCCTGCTAAGCAGTGTGGCCAAACTGTTCAGCTTAGGATTGGTACTTAACGATGATTGAAAGGTTTGTAACTTTGATCTTGCCAGAGAAGCTTGGGAGCTCTACGATTAAAGGCACAAATGTGCCATTCGTCGTTAAACTTGCATAAATGTGCTGTGGCAACTCATTGTGTAAGTGAGAGGCTGTTCTCAGCAGTGTGAGTGTCAAAGCGTGACTGGATTTGAGTAGACTGTCTCAATGAAGCATTTAATGAAGACAAACATATTTCTCCATTATTCTTGTCAAAAAATAATTCACTTTATTAAGGCGGCACAGTGTGACGGTAACATGTTTGGAACTTTTTTTTCTAAACAACTATTTTTTTCAGTATCAGATCGGGACTCCGTATTCGTAAACTCAGGGCACTCCGACTCGGGTGCAAAAATATTCGATCGGATACCTATAGTTTTTTACAATATCGTTCAGGACTAAAGGCAACTGTTTTTTTCACTGGCAACTCTCCCAGTACAAATGGATTGGACGTCAACTAGTGACAAACTCATATCATGTCATCTCCTCTTGGTACTCACTTTCGGCATCAGCCAGGCAGAGTGTGGGCGTATAGATGCTTCTGGGCTTGCGAGGGCCGTTTGACAGACAAATGGCTCTGCTCCTGCGGGAACCGGGCCGACTCTGCGGTTGCACCAGCGGCACGTTGGGGTCCGGCGGTTGATGGAAGATCTGCAAATGGCAAAACCCCAACACTAACTCATCCCTTTTGTGTTTTTATCATTTCAAATCTCATTGACTCACTTTTCCAAAATTTTCAATCAAAATTTCCATCACGATATTCTGGAACTTGATGTTCATCATGGCGGCCACAGTCTCCTCTTGCGAGCGCATCAGCGTGGGCCCGAAGATGACGCCCAGGTTGGACACGGTCATCATATTGGATTGACTTTGCGCGGAAACGCTGCGCACCAAAAACATGACTTCTACAGCAATAACCACCAAATAATCACTCATAGGGATGGGAATTGATACGATTTTTACGATTCCGATTCCATTATCGATATTGCTTACTGATTCGATTCTTTATCGATTCTAATTTGGGGAAAAAGAAGAACAAACGTTTTGATTGGCATCGAGTTTGTTTAATATGAAGTCACAACCTTACAAACTCACAACGAGGTCAAAAGAGGCCCAAAGCCTCAGTGTTAATTGTGGCAGTAAGTGGCAAATACACAAGAATGTGTAATTGTGGCAGTAAGTGGCAAATACACAAGAATGTGTAACATTTTACTGAAACATTTTTTTTTTTTAAACCTGTCCTGTTCAGCTGTTTGACACAGAGAATGGAAGTCGAAGTGCCCGGATAGTCTGAACAGTTTTAATGTTTCACAGTGAGAGTCTGACATACTCCCATTGTGATCATTCAACATACCTCGTTTATTATGACAAAACGGCGAACAGGACGGGGTTATGGGGAAAAGGAAGAAAAGAAACGAGAAGAAAGAAAACACAAACAACAACAAGAAAGACAGCACAGCCCATCCCTTCTCCCGCTGCCCAGCAAAGGAGCCCTCATTCCCCCCCAGAATCCAGCATAGTCCCCCGGGCCACCCGCGCGCCCAACTACAGGCCTTCAAGGATGGCAAGAAGGGACGCACCACCAACCCCACGCCTGTCCCCAACCCTGTCCGCCCACCCAGGCCACGAGCTGCAGCCCCCCAGCCGGCACGCCACGGGGCTCCCAGTGGCCCACCAAGCTCAGGGCAGGGCAGGGTCCCCCGCCGTAGCAGGCAACATCCAGCCGATACACCGCCGCCCAGCCAGCGATCCGCGGCGGAGCACAAAGCGGATACCCAGTTAGAGAAGAGAGGGGAAGGCGGAGGCAGGAGAACGCTGAGGAGCCGCCGTTGGGCGACGCGAGACTGGAGCCCCGACCTCCGCCCACTCCCGCAGCCGGCAGCCCAGGCAGAGAGGAGGCCACGCCTCTGAAACATTTTTCTAATAGAAATAAAATATAAATATAAAATAAAATAAAATAAAAATATTGGTATATATTGGCATAGAGGTCGTTCTGCCTTTGGCAATATGTATTATTTACCATTATATTGAAATGTATGCCTTTTCGTTTTTATGGTGCTTTCACGCTCAAGTGGGGTGTAACGTGAAGAAGAAGTGCAGCTACAAAGCATCCAAGCGCAAGTGAGTGAGCGAGTTAGTGAGAGAGGGAAACACTGCACCGAGCCTATGTTCTTTGTTAATGTCTGTAAAATATCTACAGAGGCAACGCCTGTATGTACTGTATCGTCTTTTGTGTTGTTGTTGTGTGTTTCCTCACGCGATTAACACTTAAATCCAATTGTGTAGTGGTTTGAACGATGTGCTGCTAGCGAACGCATGCTAACCCTTTGTGTTATTACTGTATTAGCAGCTAATCATCGATGATTTACGTTGACGCGAACCTTTTTGTTATTGGGGATGAAATTGATTTGTTTCATTTCTATTTTTAGTTTCAATCTTCAACCTAATGGTTGATTAAAGTCAGCAAATTATACCAACGTCTTCTGCATCGTCATTTGGGAATTTAGCTAGCTGTATAGACAGGACTGAGCCTTGGTGTCTCGGTGAGGACAGTACAGTGGTATTCCCTCCCAGTGCAGTTATCTCCACCTTGCAATGATTCCAAGTCGCTTAGTTATAATTTTTCCCCGTGAAGTGAAGACACACTTTCGAGCGTTTGAACCTACGTGCTGTCATTGTTATGTTTACAGCTGCAATGCTCGTGCTAAACCATCGTAACCTTTCATTTTCACCCTCTTTCCTGGTGAAATGTAGCCAAATTTTGGAGCGAGTGGTTCTTGGCACCATGCTAGTTTGATGCGTCTGGACAACAAGACACGTCACGTGACGACGTCTTTAGGAATCGTTAAAGGGATCGGCTTTTTCATTGTGATGTCGAAGCCTCGAAACACTAGGAACTGGTTCGGAATTGGAATCGGATTTCGATTCCCATCCCTAATCACTCATATGGTTAATGTACATACACGACAAGATGTTTAATGAGCATCTCCAGCATCTCCTTGTTCCTCTCTGGAAGCTTGTGGACCAAAGAGTGGACGGCGCATACTCGGTAGTTCTGGTCATCTGATTCTGATAAGATGTAAAAGTTACCGATTACAAACAATTGTTTAACCTTTTCATGAGCACAGAAGATGTGATTAAATATTGATGTCGTGAGGTCAAAGGTCACAAAGGTCAGAAAAGGATTTCCGTGGTAACGTACTTAACTCAAACATGCATTCATTTTGGTATTAATCATCATGTTATTGAATTATAAATAGGGTTGTAACGAAAACCGATACTTCGGTACTAAGTCGATACTAAGATTCTGAAAATGTGACGGTTCTGCTTTTTCTGCAATGCTCGAAGTATCGTCTGTGCCGAGGTGGCAGATCTGGCCGCTTCTTTTGTGTTATACTGTGTGTCATACTGGGTGACACAAGTTGCCAGATAACCGGTCATTCACACTCCAAAATGGGGGTTGTAAATGAGCGTTTATATAGCAACCCACGCAGCGTCTGCTGCCAGTGCCTTTACCATGTCTGAAAATGACAGATTGCAATCTGTGTGTGCGTGCGTGTAGTCTTAGTAAAAAGTATTTTTTTCATACTTTTATACATCCAGGTCATTGGTGGCAATGTACGCTGATGCCATTGAGATTCATGTATGTTGATTCCATTGATCCCAGTGTACTTGGATTCCATTGACAGCTATGTACGTCCATGCCACTGACAGCCATGGATGTCTGTGCTATCGACAGCCATGTACTGTAATTTTCGGACAATAAGCCGCTACTTTTTTCCTTCATTTTGAATCCTGCAGCTTATAGTAGTCCAGTGCGGCTTATTTGTTGATTTATTTGGGTTAATAGTTAACACTTTATTTGACAGTGGTGTCATAAGACCTTCATAATTATGACATGACATTATCACGGGCATTACTGAATGCTTATGACTGATGTCATGAAGTGTCATCCGGCAAATTATGACACTAACTTCATTTATGTCCAGCTCGGATCTTTTACATCCATTCAAAACGGAGATAATTTGCCGGATCAGAACAAATGACATCTGTTGTAAGCATTCATTAATGCTCATGACAGTGTCATGTCATAATTATGATTGACTAATGACAGTCTTATGGTGCCACTGTCAAAGAAAGTGTTACCAAATACCATAACTAGCAATTACTGAAACAACGGGAACAGTAACTGAAGAAATAATTAGCACAAAACATGAATTTTGATTGTTTTTTACATTTGTAGCACTGCAATGCATGCTAGGAGGCATGTTGGACAGCAACAGTGTTGACAGCAGGTGGCAGTAGAGGTTGACTTCTTGAAGCAATAAAGCTTTGCAGCCAATTGGTTCAAAGCTTCATTGTGGTTCATTTGGTCTTATGACAGTCATATGATGCTGCTGTCAAATAAAGCATTACCGGTTAATATCTTTTGGTGTAAATGTCCCGTAATACAGTGAGAACAGCTGTGGCTTATCTATGAAGGAATGCCGTTTTCGTGTCAAATTTGGTGGGTGGCGGCTTATAGTCAGGTCCGCCTTCTAGTGCGAAAATTAAGGTACGTCTTTGCCATTGATGTACTTCAATGTACTTTCTTACTCAGGCTTTACTCAATGTACTTCGATTCCATTGTTGCCCATGTACGTCAAAATATCAACAGGAGGTGACCTGATAGAAGCAGGGAGTGCCCCCCACCAAAATCAACTGGACGGGTCTTTGGCCTGTATCTTTTATTTTACTGTTTAATTTTCCAATGCTACCCGACAGTACATGCACAGTATTTTATTTTGTTTATTATATCGTTTGGTACTTTAATGTAGATTATTTTATTCTGCAGTGATCCCTCATTTTTCACGTTTAGTGGGGACCAGAACCCGCCGCGATAAGTGAAAAACCGCGAAGTAGTGCACACCCAGCCCCCCCCCGTTCAATGTGATTAAGATTAAGCATCGGAAAGAGATACATGTAAGATATGTTTTTTCAGTTTTTACCCCAAAGTATAATTAAAAAAAAAAAAAATAATTATTATATATATATATATATATATATATATATATATATAACAAGTATTTCATACGCTGTCAATGGGTTTTCCCATTGGCAGTGTATCAAATACTTGTTCTCCCCACTGTATATATGTATATATAAAATTTTAAATAAATAGTTTTTAAACACTTCAAATGTAATAATTATGGCACATTTTAAACATGTTACTGTCCCACTGAATGACTTTAAAAGATAAAGTTGTACAAAAATGGTTGGCTTTATTAAATGCTTCATAGTGATTCTACCCAAATCCTCCCAAGCTGCTCACTTGCACACAATGAGTTGCCACAGCAACTGTTTAGCGAGTTAAACGATGATTGACGCATGCCGCGCTTTTGAAGCCCGTGACTCTGGCAAGATCTAACACTAACATCTGTCAAAATTGCTAACTTTAATAAGCAACTCCAGTGTCATGCCTGACGAACAAAGAGCAGGGAGAGGAAGGGAGCGAGAGTGAGACTATGCGATCGGCTCGGGACAGCTCATCTGTATTCTTTTTTTGTTTTTAATTAAAAAAAAATCTGCGATGGACTGAGGGCGCGAAGTTTGAAGCGCGAAGTAGCAAGGGATCACTATAAAACTTTAAAGTCACACGCCGATTATTCTGTGTAATCACACATTATCGTTGTTGACTTCTAATGAAGCAGTGTACGTTTAGGTACTTGGGATCTATTGTTTATTTTTACTGTGGTATCGAAATTGTATCGCGAAACATGGAATTTCAATAGCATCATCATCAACTACTAAATTTCTGGTATCGTGACATCCCTAATTATAAGCGTATTTATTTGTACAAGATAACAAAAAATATGAAATCCATTAATAATTAAAAAGAAATATATTAAATAGAGGTCGACCGATATGGGATTTTCAAATGCCGATGCCAATACTGATATCTAAAAAAAAATCTCAGCCAATTGCCGATATACAAAGCCCATTTTGTAAGCTGATATTTGAGGTCGATACTTCTTTTTTTTTTTTTAAGCACATAGATTATAAAGGCAATTTTTCAAAAATTGCTTTAACAGCTGCAACTTTACAATGATGACCTGAGACTTAAAGAATTAATTCAGTCTAGTGCTACCAAACCAGACAAACAAACGCAGCACTTGTTGTTATGATTATACAGACCCAAGAGAACAGTGCATTATTTTCAAATAGTTAAACACACCAGGACGTCATGACGAGATTGAAACAAGTGAGAGTTTTAGAGGATGCTTACCAAGCTAAAACTAGTTCAAACGCGAATGCTACGCTAACGCTACAAGTTACATTTGGAGTGACTCAGTAAACACCTTAGATTAGAAGGCTAAAGCAACATTGCATTTCTCTTATGCAAGATACATTTTTTAAAAAAATTCTTGCGATATTTATAAAACAGACAAGCCTGAAGCTTCCTGTAGCTGCCTGCCTTTAAGCTGCTGCGGGGTCCTTCCGGGGTCCTACCGTCAGTCAGCAGTGGCCACAGCTGCCTGATCAAAACCCTTTTTATCGGCTTATTTTTTTTGTTAAACGGACGATTTTCTTGTTAATCGGCCAATGGGCGATGTTAGAAAAAAAGTCCATTTATCGGTCGACCTCTAATATTGAATACCGTAATTTCCCGAATATAACTGCACTTTTTCCCCCCAAAATCAAATTGTAAATTCATGGTGCGCATTATAAACGAGTACATGGATGGAGACAGAAATATATATATATATATATGAACCAATTTTTTTTTTTTTTATTGACACGGCCACGTTGTGTTGAAGAAACGAATGCGGCGACCCGTTGCCGACCATTACGGTACGTGACGTCACCATTTTGTTTCGGTAATACTTCACTCTAATCGGCCGAATGATTTCGTCTGTGTTGAATTCTGCTTTTTACACTCTTCATAAAGCACAGAATTTAGTTTCTTGAACTCATCTGAGTCAACGTTTATTGCAATGCAGCGCCGCAACTCGGACCATAACAAACGTAAGCGCACAGACTTCCTGTGTCCGTCAACTATATCTGTCCCTCGGGAAACTCAAACCCAAATAACAATAGTTCCTATTGTCACTGTCGTGTTGACAGCGATGAGCTCTCACGGATTTCCGACTTACGTTCTCACTTTCATTTTACCGTGTCAATCCATGGAAGAAACATTTATTCATCATGATGTAAACGAGCAAGTTATACAGCAGCGTTTAAAAGAAAAGTCACGTCTGTTTTGTTTTCTCCTAGATCCTGGTAAGTTGGAGAAGTTGTGAAATCATATTATTACCGTAAATATTGTCAGTTTATGGTAATGTTTTGAAATACCAATGTGCTATGCTTGTGCTGTGTTTCACCAGTCAGTAAAATGACATTTCTGTATCTGTACACGAGCTCTGTTTTCTTGTATTCTTCTATTTATTGGTGCTAAAATTAGGGTGCGTGTTATAAACGGGTACAATAATTTCCCCTAGATTTTACAAGTAAATTTGGGGTGCGCATTATACACGGGTGCGCCTTATATTCGGGAAATTACGGTAATATAACAATGATATTTAAGTTCAGTTTTTTTAGATACCTACCTCTACCTCTACCTATAAAGACTTAATGGTGACATATTATTGAAAAATGAGTTTGAAAATGACAACAATTTCACAATTTCTTAATGTTCAATATATTTAAAAACATAACAAAAAAACAGCAACAACAACCCTAAAACCATATACCGGTAGTGGCACATATATTGTGTGTGGTTATGTTTCTAAAAGTTATATTTTTATACAAGAGATGTCCGATCACGTCATTTTCAAAGTATCGGAATCAGCATAACAATATCGGACATGCCTTTTTTTATATATTTTTTTAATTAAATCGTTTTCTAATTGTATTTAACGTTACAGACATAATGTGTTACACTCTTCCAGAGTCTTTAGTTTCAGCTTAAGGTAGAGTTATCAAATTGATCGCGTTAACGGCGAGAATGAATATTTTTTACATCTATCACGTTACAATATTAAACGCAATTAACGCATGCGCTGCACGACCCACTCACGCACTGTTGCGTTCAATCTATAAAGTTGCCTTTTTTACCCATACAGTATATAGAGCTAAAAGGCAGCGTAAAATGAGTAGAGTGAATTTTGGCAGCCTTTGGAGCCTTTTTTTTTTTTAAATGGCTAAAGCCTTACAATTCCTTTCCCAACAATTAAAATAATCGTGGTAAGCAATGTGGGGAAGAAAGGTAATAGTTGATCTTTTTCTTAACACCCTATGTTTTTTCTCATCACAGAGAAGATATATCAATTGGTACCACGACGCACAGTCATGGTTGCACTTCCCATCATGCATTTGGGCAGAAGTTAAATGGCTACAATATCATTTACTGAAAGCTCAACAAATACACTAGATGGCAATTTTAGTCACAATATACAAAGCCACATTTATCCTTTAAGAATTGCAAGTCTTTCTGTCCGTGGATCCCTCTCACAGAAAGAATGTCAATAATGTAAATGCCATCTTGAGGATTTATTGTCATAATAAACAAATACAGTACTTGAATGTACAATAAATATTCGTCCGAGTTTTATTCATTTTGTTCTTAATGCATTGCCAGAATGTACATGATCGGGAAAAATTATCGGAAATGATTGGAATTGAATTGGGAGCAAAAAAAAAAAAAAAAAAAGCAATAGGATCGGGAAATATCAGGATCGGCAGATACTCAAACTAAAACGATCGGGATCGGATCGGGAGCAAAAAAACATGATCGGAACAACCCTATTTTATACACATTTGTTTACATATTTTGCCATAACTCAAGAATGCTTCAATATTTTCTTCTCAAATTTGGCCCACTTACAAACAAGCACATACAGTACTCATTGAGTATTTTGACATAATGTGCTTTAGTCTTCAGGTTATCAGATGCTGAATCCTGATTGGACATTCCCAGTTGCAATGGCAAGTGTAAATAATTTTATTTAAAAAAAATCCATAAAAATGTATGACCAAATATGAACAAAAAGTACCACATTAGTAAGTTTGGTAATTAAGTTTTGTGATAACCAAACACAAGAATGTGTGTGCTTACCATGGCAACCACAACCTGTAATACAATTACAATGTACTGTATTTCAATGTATTGCGACAATTTTTGTAGGGCTTTATTAAACACTTTGAGAAAAAAAACAATATTGTTGTCATTTCCCTCTTAAATTAAATGTGCCAAATTAATATTTACTCATTCACGACCATTGACGACAATATAACAAACGTCTACTTTGGACATTTATCATTGTCAATGGAAGCGATCATTTGCGATCAACTTACTGACAGCCATGATGAATTCTTTATGCAACTTGAAGGTCATGAGCGGCTCAGAGAGACATCTAAAGATTTTGAAGAAAAAAAATAAAAATCCTTTGTGAGTCAGCAGCCTGGCTTCGTGACTGGCGACAGACGAGGGCGAGCCGACCTGAGGTAATTTTTCAGGCCGCTTGTGATAGTTTTGTTGTCCCACGTGTCGGGATCCAGGTCCATGTCAGCGGGGGCTTTGGATGCTTCGAGAAAAAAAACACACTGTTGGGATAAAAGAAGTTGATGCTTTCAGCCAAAACCCTCCAAAATACACTTACAAAACACCGTGGCCATTAGCTTCTGTACTTTGGAGTTGACGCCTCCGATCCGGTAGAGGCCCATCGTATTTATGCCTGGCATGGAACAAGGACAATGTTAAGCCGTAATGTTGATTATTTAGCAAAATTTTAAACATGCGTCACCTCTGCTCTCCACCAGGGTGATGCATTTCCTCACAAAGTTGAAGCCGGCATCGTTGAGGAATGCTAAGCGTCAACAGATATTTACATTTCATATAAATAATAATAATAGGCAACTCTATAAATTCTTTGGCAATTAAGGGGAAACACAATGTGTGAATATATGTGTTTTACTGTCATAAAATCGAGGATGGGAGAGATTTAAAGCCACACTTACTCTCTTCTCTCTTACTAAGTATGGCAGGTAGGTTGTAAATCTACAAAAAAAAAAAAAAACAAAAGCAAAAATTAATTTGCAAATTTTAGAACTGTCATTCTATAAATCAAACCGGCTTCTTTGATTAATCCAGCCAGTTTACTTGATCAAAACTCGGAAAAAACCCATTGTAAACAAAACATTATTTGACAGCCATATTTTTCTTGATTTAGGTGATTAATTGCCAACTTTTAGATGTATGCGTTTAATAAGAACAAATAGTAATATTGAATAGAATAATCTGTCACATTAATCGGAATTTTTCTTTGAATATTGGCTCAGATATCTGTATGTACAGTACAGGCCAAAAGTTTGGACACACCTCATTCAATGCAACGCAAATGAAGGTCCCAACCCCAATGATCAAGCAATAAATTCCACTAATCAACCATGAAAAGTAAAGATGCACGATAATATCGGTTACCGATAATTACCGGCGATAATGGCAATAATGACATCACACAGATAATCCAGATAAACAAAAATTCAACCGATAATGCAATCTGATAATTATATACTTGATTTAGCCTCCAAATGTGCGCAAACGAAGCAGTTTTGTCCACTTCTCCACTGCCGCCCCCTCAACCCATCCTCTCTCAAGCGCGCGCCTCCGTCCGGAGCAGAGCCATGCCCCGAATATGCCGCGGCGAGACGGGTGGGGCGGGCGGATATAACACTGGTACGAACGTAGCTGCTGCCGCCGCCACTCATCTCCGGTGGGAGGTGATGCCGGTCGAGAGACGTTTTTTGACCGGAAGTGACCGGATAAAAAAATAATGCAGTTTATACGACCACCATTCTTCGTGAAAAACATGCCGATTACATAAGTTTCACCACGGACATTTGGACAAGTGATGTCAAGTAAGCATGCTTCGGCACAGTGGTTAGATGATAATTGTAACATGCATCAAACCACTCACAAGAAATCAACCAGACCAGTAATGCATTCAGCACGCTGTAAATTTATGACAACTTAATCAGATCATTCTTCTTAAATCTAGTCAAATAATTTTTCCCATCTTGTTTTGAGTGTTAAAGACTAATTAACAGATGAATGCTCCAGATTTTTCCATTTACTTGAAGTAAATATTGCCACTTGTTCTTATTAAACACATACATCTAAAAAATTGTCATTTTTTCACCTAAATCAAGAATAAAATGCTTTCAAATAATGTTTTAAACATACATATTCTTGAACATTTTTTAACATTTCTGACTTATTTTTTTAGGATTAAGTGTAATAATTTATTGCTTAAAATTACGCTGTTAAGCTTATTTTCAGCTAGCTATTTTCCTTCAAGAAATCTGAGTGAAATATACTTGAAGTGCTGGTAGATAATTTCACTTATTTCCAAAAGGTTTACACTGAAAACAAGGGAATTTAACTAGTTTTAAGGAGGTGTGTTTTTGCACTGTAGTAATGTTATATGTCAGGAATGGCTTACTTTTAAACACATTTTTGTGCAACTTAGGTATTTAAGTAATCGTTGCCAAAAGTTTACCATCACACAATGTCAGACAATCTGTATTTAGATGTTGGAATTTACTACTTGTTCACATTTGATGTCGAAAAAAGGAGCAATAAATTTTATTTTTGCACAGTAATATTTTCTCATGTGTATACTTTAAAATTTTACAATAAATCTTTTAATAGAATTATCGGCTTGACATTATCGGTTAGAACGAGGAGGAAATGATCGGTTATCGGTAACGGTTGAAAAATGTATTATCGTGCATCACTAATGAAAAGGCATCCCTGTGAAGTCAAAAACAATTTTAGGTGACTCTCTCTTGAAGCTCATCAAGAGAAGGGCAAGAGTATGCAAAAACGTAATCAGAGCAAAGGGTGGCTACTTTAGCATACAAGATTATCATGTTTTAGTTATTTCACCTTTTTTGCAGTACATAATTCCATATGTGTTCATTCATAGATTTATTCCCTTCAGAGAGAATTTACAATGTAAATAGTCATGAAAATAAAGAAAACACATAAATGAGAAAGTGTGTCCACTTTTGGCCTATACTGTAAATACACTGCAAAAAAACACCTCCTTAAAACCAGTTAAATTCCCTTGTTTTCAGTGTAAATCTACTAGAAATAAGTGAAATTATTTGCCAGTGCTTCAAGTAAATTTCAATCACATTTCTGGAAATATAAATAGCTAGCCAGCTGAAAATAAGCTCAAGGGACCTATTTTAAGCAATGAATTAGTACTGTATTTTCTGCACTATAGGGCGCACCTAAAAGCCTTAAATTTTCTCAGAAACCAACAGTGTGCCTTATAATTCGTTGCGCCTTATATATGAATCAATATTGAGCTGCAACAGGTCTCAAAGCAACTCTGAGCTCAGCTTCATCTTGAATAGAATAGAATAGAATAGAATAGAATAAAATAGAATAGAATAGAATAGATAGCCCTTTATTGTCATTATACAGTTGTACAATGAAAGTGTGGAGAATCTCCCTTTACAGTGCTGGAGAACTTAAAATCTCAAAAGTGACTTGCTTTTTTTAGTCTTGTCTGTGTTTTCCGCCATATGCTTTTTTTTTTTGTACTTGAGTAAATTTTTTCTTAGATCCTTGTTTTTTTTAACTTAAGTAATTTTTGCACCTCTATCTGTACTTTTACCTTACTAAAAAAGTGAGTACTTAATTCACCGCTGTTAATTACCCACTTTCATTAAACAATTATTCAGTTTATTTCTTATCAGTTAATAAATATGTAAAATTGAAAATGAAACATTTTAAAAACTGATTTTTTTAGATGGTAAAGAAAACAATTGTGGTATGATGCAAGGGCGTAGGTTTGCATAGGGACGGTAGGGAAATAACACTACCAACTTTTCAGGATGCTCAATTTGTCCCCTCCAACTTTTAAGCAACCTTACTTAAATTACATTAGGGCTGAACTATCGATTACTTTAGCAGCCGATTAATCGAGTAATCGGAAAAGGAACATGAAAAATTAAAATACCTGAGCTGAGCCTCAAACGGTATTAAAAATAAATAAATGAGGATCTATGTACAACAAAAGAACAATTGGTTAACTTATATCGCAAAAGTCCGCTAGCTTAAATGCTATAAAATGCTAACTTTTTTTTTTCAATGCTCTGAACAAATGGTTCAGACTCATATTCCCACAAAAAAACAGCTATATATACATATAAACTAAATTACAAATGCATTAAAAACCATTAGCCCAAAGAAAAACTTAGCTTACGTTGGTCTTAGTAGTAGTAGTAGTAAGTAGTAAGTAACGTAAAAAGACGTCAATGTTGTGGAGGTAGGGAAAACACCACTGATTTTGCTACTGAAAGTCCAACCTGCATCGAGAGTTAGCATAACATTAAACTGTGTGAACTTGCTAATAGGACTGAGCAATATTGGAAAAAAACTTACATTGCGACTTTTTGGGGGTTTGTGATATATTGCGATATACTGTATATTGCAATATTAAAACTAGAATAATTTTCACCTATTGACTTGAATAGCTTTGTTTGGGCTGACATTGGTTGACTCACCATGACCACATTGTATTCATATAATACAGTTTACTCCAGGCTAAGGGGATTCCTCTACGAATTATGAAGATTGATATATATAAAAGGGATCCAGGAGACCATGTGTCCGCACACTTGCTGCTTTTATGAAGCAAAACAAAAGTTTACATGTTAAAAAACAAACAAACAAACAAACAAACAAACAAACAAACAAACAAACAAACAAAAAAAAAATTGCACTTCCTGTGATAGGACTATTGCGCATGAACATATTGTGATGGTGATGTTGAAACGATATATTGTGCAAAATGTGGTTAGGCCAGCCTCCAAAAGGAAGAACAAAATCAAGCTAGCCATCCCCTCATTTGGATCATTGTTTGCAATATGTGCATTACAGTAATGCAACGCGGTGGCTTCAGAGTGCAAGTCCCTTTATTTAAAAAATGGGGAGCTGTCCAAGAATGGGTCCCCTTCAGGGGGACACTGACATAAACATGAACTGACATAAAAAAAAATCAAAAAAATCTGTGAAATGAAATCACGCATGAGAATTTGATGAGAGTACTTTGGTTCGAGTCTTGGGGTAGTCTAATATGCCTCAGATGTAGATCGGTCCTCGGATATCTCGGATTTTTTTCATTAATTTTTTTTCCCATATCATTTTTATACAGGGGTGAAAGTGGTTAGAATTTCTTGCCAGAACTCCCCGACATGAAGGTCACCACTGAGCCAGGAATTTTGTTTTTTATTTATTTTTTATTGAAAATGAACTGAAATGCAAAGAAAACTTTTTGGTCAGTTATTTCTATCACACATACAAAAAATGATTTTCATTCACAATTTTTGCTAAATAAATGTTAACAAAAACAGTTGTAACCCCAACCTCCATCTCCTAATTTTTATTTTCCCTCATTTCCTACATACTTAATGCCAAATCTCAATTTTAACTACTTAAGAACATAGGATGTGTGGTATATTAAAACTGAAGATAATGTAAACATGTATTTTTTTATTTTTTTTTTTAAATAATAAAGATATAAGTAACCTACACTCAGAAAAATAAGTACAAATGACTTGTATTATGCAGAGTGACATGGGATATATTTTGAAGATTGCGCAAACATTGACTTTTTTAAATCACGAGGAAATGAATAAGTAGCCTAACAGAAATGAACAAATATAAGTCCAAAGTGCACATTGACAGCTAAGATGTTCTGAACCTCCCCATCAGAGCAAATAAAGCTAAATATGATAAATAAGCCACCTTAACTCTTCCCTTGCCTTTAAAGATTTGATCCATTTTCTGTTGCATTGCCCTTTTTTTATTTTTTATTTTGGCTGTTTAAGAAAAACATGCACATTTGAACTCATCAGAGCAAATTATCTGGTCATCACATGTCAGTATGTCAGCCAATTGAACGGATAAATGAGTGCAGGCGTTTTGCTTTGCTGCATGCATTCGCACATTGACGTGACTCGTCATCGTCAGACTCAGATAATTGCTGCAGCTGGGGAAACCTCCGTGCCGTCTGTGGAATAAAATAAATGATAAATATTGGAATAGAATAAATAATAAATATCGGTGGAAACGGATTACGCTACACAAGCACTTTGTTATGCTTGTTGTTAACACTTGTGTATGTAAATATGATGTTGGTACATTGTTTTCTTCTTGGAGATTTAATGCATGTGTGGCAGTTTTTTTTTTTTTTTTTTAATTTAAATTTTTTTTTATTTTTTAACAAAGCCTTTTGACAGTCGCCGTCATATTTTCGGAATCAAAGCACCACATACCGGAACAACTTCCGGGCCTGAATCTTATACCCGAACTGCGTTCCTGACCGTACTCGCCCACTTTCACCCACTTGTTACAATCAGGGCCAGCCCAGCCTATACACAGACTATGCAGCTGCTTACGGCCCCTGACCACTAGGGGGCCCCCAATCTGGCAATTGTTTAATTTATGGTAAATGGTGTTATACTTATATAGCGCTTTTCCACCTTTCAAGGCGCTCAAAGCGCTTTACACTATCTCACCATCTACCTACTGGTGACGCAGCACCAGGAGCAACATGGGGTTCAGTATCTTGCTCAAGGACACTTAGACGAGTTCATCAGGGCGGAGAATCGAACCCACGACCTCTGGTTTGGGGGACAACTACTCTACCACTGAGCCACGCCACCCCATTTATATTCTATTTTGTTTTCTACAGTTTGCCTTATTTGACATTTTTGAGTTTTGATACTTGATTACAAGCTTAAAAAAATAAAAGTTCCTTAACTTTTCTTTCCTCTTTTAGAAAAAGGTTTGGCGCTGTCTACTGTAAGTACTGACAATCATTTGGGGTGAGAAGTTTGAAGTATGCAGTGCAACAAAATCTGATTAATATACAAAATATGGACGTATGGGTTGGATTACATGTATGGGTTTCACAGTACACTGTGACGAAATGGTGGGCCAAAAATATGGGCCCCTTTGCATTATTTTGCTTAGGGCCACCAAATGGCCTGGGCCGGCCCTGGTTACAATACTTTAGTTTGAGTCTAGGGGTGCTCCAGTGTCACCCAGAAGTTGACCCATTCTTGGATAGCTCCCTGTTTTTTCTTAAAGGGACTTGCACTTCAAAATGTTTGAGTAGTTTTTGAAAACAAAGGTTTGAATCGAACGTTGTATCACCTGAACCAATACACATAAGTGTTAGTATAAGTCAATACAGATTTATTTTGCATTGATCATTTAGCCTATCAATTAATTAGGTTTATATTTGTGAGAAATGTAGCCCTGACCCCCGTTCACACAATTTGATTGGTCTTATAAATGTCCGGTCCCCAGCAAAAAGTGTACATGCAGGTTATGCTGTGATATCGTCCCTACCAATGTTGAGACCAAACATACGTCCTTGATATGATGTTACAATTTGAAGTAAGAGTGGGATAACAATTGATTGATATACTCCAGTGGAACTAAAATAGTTGGCCACAATACCAGGAATACGTGAGAACGAATTTTAAATTCATAAATTTGACAAAATTTCATAAAAGGTCAATTTTATGTATCTTTATAAATGCATTTTAGATTTAGTTAACCTTCAAGTAATCATTTCTGACTAAATGAATGAGGATAAACAGAAAAAAATGGATGGATGGCTAAAAACACACGTATTTTGAACAGTTATCACCTAATTTTTAAAATGAACCATTTCACACATTTTACCTACATATCTACAATTACATGGCCTACTTGTTAAGTTTGTTCTGACCATCCTAGACGGTATATGAGGTAGACTGCAACTTCCCACAGCAGACACATGAGGGAGCCCGTGGAACACGATTGAGTATTACAGCAGTCTTACAACCAGTTTGTCTGTCCTGCAGGATGGTCAAGAACACCGACGGGATTCCTTACCGGCTCCTTGCCATCCATGGCCTCCAGCCACAGCCTCCTGTTAGACTCGGACAGCGCCTGCAGCGTCATCACACCATGCCTGTGGGACCCACCAAAAAAAGAAAAAAAAAATCACTGGTTTCAGCTCGATTCCATTGCCTCGGGGGCATTTACAGTGGTCACTGTGACCACGATTTTGCCGGTGCTTCAAATTTCACACTTGATTGATTCAAAGCTGCATAATTCCAGCGTGATTCACAACTGCACACCCAACATGCATCTGCTTTTTCATGAGACGTGTGGCTTAATCAGTTTCTCCACATAATTCATGTTTTTATTGCTCAGGAAAAGCACTCTCAGCCAAAATCAGCTTGAATAAGCTTTAGCACACCTGCGTCCCGAGTGAGAAGCGCAACAGAAAATGGCTTGAATATAATACTAGTCCTTCTTGAAAAATAAGCATATTGTGATGAAGTTAATTTTTTTGTAATGCACTGATAAACATTAGACTTTCATATATTTTAGATTCATTACACACAACTGAAGTAGTTTAATATTGATGATTTTGGCAAAAAATTCAAGAAAAACCAAAAATCCCTATCTAAAAAAAAAATAGCACATTTCATCTGACCAATACAATAAGTGTTTTTCAAGACAAAAAAAAAAAAAAAAAGAGTCAACCTTCAATTAATTTCATCAGCGATGCACTCAATACTTGGTCGGGAATCCTTTTGCAGAAATGACTGCTTCAATGCGGCGTGGCATGGAGGCAATCAGCCTGTGGCTCTGCTGAGGTGTTATGGAGGCCCAGGATGCTTTGATAGTGGCCTTAAGCTCATCCACAGTTTTGGGTCTGGTGTCTCTCAACTTCCTCTTCACAATATCCCACAGATTCTCTACTTTAACACACCTAATATCAAATAAATAACACACCATAGTTTAATGAAATGAAGCAGAATAGATACACAACGCCATCTTATCACAGAAGCCCAACGTATGTGTCACAAGCAAGATTGGCGCAGCAACTCTTGCAATCAGTTCACCCGACCACTCCAACGACAAAGAGCAGGGCTCTCTGTCCTAAAACAAGTAGCGTCTCGCCCAGCCCGGATAACAAAGTTGTTAGCGGGCGCTTGGGACGTCAAGACCAGCGTCGAACCACGTCCCATCCACGCACGAACCTAACCGCCCAAAACCTGCCACAGCAGGATGATCCCGAAACAACACCCTTCGGCCTGGCCCACTCCACTGCAGCCTTAAAAAACACTGGACACTGAGATAACAAACAGATTCGCTGCTCGGAAACTTTTCTATGTAGCCTTGTTTTGGATCGAGCATTGTTCCTCTGTCGTCTGTTTTTGCCTTGTTTTTTGACCATTGTCGACGAATAAATTATCAACCTGTTTTCGGTGAGCCTTCTTCAAACTTTTGGAACATGAAGTCAGTACAAAGGGTTAACATAAGAGGTGAACGCGCGCAATTTCAGCCCTCCCGGTTGACTCACAGAAGCGGTGAGCAGCAAAACACCATTTCCATTCAGCTGTCGCCGTTTCCGTGCGGCTTGGCCGGGGGGACGAATTCCTTCACAGACCAATCGAGCACAGTAATGCCATGGTCAGTAAACCATTTACTAGTGGTTTTTGCACTGTGAGGAGGTGCCAGGTCATGCTGAAAAATGAAATCTTCATCTCCGTAAAGCTTTTCAGCATATGGAATCATGAAGTGCTCCAAAATCTCCTGATAGCTAGCTGCATTGACTCGCCTTTGATAAAACACAGTAGACCAACACCAGCAGCTGACATGGCACCCCAGACCATCACAGACTGTGGGTACTTGACAATGGACTACAGGCATTTTGGCATTTTCTTCTCCCCAGTCTTCCTCCAAAGTCTGGCACCTTGATTTCCGAATGACATGCAAAATTTGCTTTCATCTGAAAAAAGTACTTTGGACCACTGAGCAACAGTCCAGTGCTGCTTCTCTGTAGCCCAGGTCAGGCGCTTCTGCCGCTGTTTCAGGTTCAAAAGTGGCTTGACCTGGGGAATGCGGCACCTGCAGCCCATTTCCAGGTTTGTGCAGGTCGCCCAAGGTCTGGAATCGGCCCTTCTCCACAATCTTTCTCAGGGTGTGGTCACCTCTTCTGGTTGTGCAGCGTTTCCTGCCACACTTTTTCCTTCCCACTGAGGTGCCTTGATACAGCACTCTGGGAACAGCCTATTCGCTCAGAAATTTCTTTCTGTGTCTTAGCCTCTTGCTTAAGGGTGTCAATGATGGCCTTCTGGACAGCAGTCAGGTCGGCAGTCTTGCCTATGATTGTGGTTTTGAGTAATAAACCAGGCTGGGAGTTTTTAAAAGCCTCAGGAATCTTTCGCATGGATTTTGAGTAAATTTGTTGATTCAGATTATTAGGTAAGTAACTTCTTTAGAGTACCTTTTCATGATATGCAAATTTTTTGAGATAGGGATTTTTATTTTTTTCTTGACTTTTTTTGCCAAAATCATCAATATTAAAACAATAAAAGGCTCAAACTACTTCAGTTGTGTGTAATGAATCTAAAATATATGAAAGTCTAATGTTTATCAGTACATTACAGAAAATAATAAACTTTATCACAATATGCTTTTTTTTTTTTTGAGAAGGACCAGTATAACAGATTATATAAGATTTTTTTTTTCTTATTAATATTTCCATATTAGAATTAAAAGTGGAAAACCTGTATTGAAGTAATAACTACACAAAGAAACCAAGGTAAAGTCACTCTGATAGAATCTATTGAATAACTTTTTAATGTGTTTGCGTTTCGACACACTTGAGACTTTCATAGATTTCAGCTTCAAATATCTTTATTATTTTCCCCCATTTTACAGTCAAGTCTTAATCTGACTAAAAAGCAAATTATACCAGACGCGTTTGTGGTCCAGTCCGGCAAGATATAGAGCCAGTCCGTGTCCATTCTATCCTATTGTTCAAATTAAACCGGTGTTCGGCCATTCCTTACTATGCGGTGGAACGTCCTACACAATGCTCAGCGCGCTTGCGCAAGCGTCCGCACGCATGTGCACATCGGTTAGAAGACGCGAGTATTCACTATTTTTGTTTTTAGTTTTTTAGAACCTTTTCATTGCCTCAAAAATACTTTTTGCATATACTACCCTCTCATACTTTTAACCATTGTGTTTTTTTGTGTTAGGTTTGAAGCAGTTGACCACATTAGTCACGTAGCCTATTTAAACCGTCCTTATTTGACATAACCAGTGTCGATAATCTTACTTTAAAAAAGTAATTAATTATAGTTACAAATTACTTCTCCCAAAAAGTAATTGCGTTAGTAACTCAGTTACTTGAATGGTAACTGAGTTAAGGTTTAAACTGCTGAAGTTTAAAGGGTTTTTGGGACAACTGGCCCCAGCCCAATTCTGTACCCTAAACTTAACTAGACACAGGGGTATTGCAGATATTGCGATAACTAGATACAGTGGGGCAAATAAGTATTTAGTCAACCACCAATTGTGCAAGTTCTCCTACTTGAAAAGATTAGAGAGGCCTGTAATTGTCAACATGGGTAAATCTCTTCCACATTCATATGTTGTGAATCAACCGTTAAAGTTGTTAAAATTGCTCCCGTTATTGCATTAGTTCTCTTCTGTCTACTTTCGACATGTGTAAGTTTTTTAAACTGTTTCACTATTTAAAGATAGATTTAAGTCAAGATTTTGCCGATTTTGGAGCATTTTAGATAAAACGTTACTTAGGTTCGCGAGGAAAGCTCTCTACAACTGAGCCTTCCTGAGAAGTCTTCTGCTTTAAGATGGCGGCTGTTTACTAACGCGTCTAGATCTTTATACATGTTGCTAATGCCGCCGTGTCTGTCATTTCCATAATGTTCTCTACAGTATATGTACCGTATATATTGGGGATGTCCCCGATCCGTTGACGTGGTCGGAAATCGGGCCGATCGCACCTTGCCTGGCACAGCCAGACTATTCTCCCTGTATTTTTCAAACACTGTGAGAAATAGTCTGGGACCCAGCCCATTAGCGGCCTCTCGAGCAAGGTACAAAATCAATCATCCAATTAGATTCGTTTATTTGCGTGACATGTTCTTAACGAGTAACGTCACTCTTGCGCGCTGAAAGTCGTGTCTACAACAACACAGATGGCGAACAGGAGAGCTGAGAATCTGTTCCAATCTCGGGTAAAACCAGTTTTAAATGACCAAAAACACATCGAAACAAGTCATTGACAACAGTCAACATGGCTCGCGCTAGCCATGTTGAAAAAACTACTCCATTCTCCGCTCACGCTGATTACTTGTCGCTTTAACAACGTCACGTCTGCCCGTCGCTAATTGGTCCACTCCGCTGTCTGTTTGCTGTGGCTTGCTCCGGTCGCCAGACTCAATCGCTGGAACAGCGGTGAGTCTGGTATACCAGGCAAGATCGCACCGGTTTTCAGAGGATCGGAATCGGGTGAAAAGGATCGGGTTTTTCATTTAAAAAATATATACAACAGGATTTCCAAAAGATACAAAATATAGCTAGTGCTGCAATGATTCAACCGATTAACTCGAGTAATTCGATGAGAAAAAAGCTTCAAATCAAATTTTGCTGCTTTGACGATTCATTTAATTAGAGTGATGTTGTAATGGTTTGTTTTGAAAGTGTTGCATTTAGTATTGATTTGGTGGATACACTGCCCTCTAGTGGAAACAGTGAATATAGCATAACTTGTCTAACATGGCTGAATCTAGCTGCTCCCTGTAAGGACCAACATAAGGTGTTTTTGTTTGAGCCAGTAAGCCTTTATATGCATTCGTTATTTCGTTTAGAAGTATATTTAGCAGGTTTTATTTTTTTTGAGAACAAGTGAAGATTTGTTAAGAGCATTGTAAAAAACGTAAGCATTTTATAGGATTTAAGCTAACAGACTTTTGCTACGCAACTTAGCCAATTGTTCTTTTGTTGTACTCAGATCTTCATTTATTTATTAATAAGCTCATGTATTTTAATTTAGTTTTAAATGCATTTCTTGCTCTTGTGAAGTAAAAGTGCAATTCTGCATAGTTTGAAGAAACACTCAGGTATGTTATTTTGTATTCCAATTTAATGCTCTTTTAAAAAGTGCAATCTTAGCAAACTATTGTTTTACATCTCCTAAGTTTAGTCTGCAAAGCATTAAATTTTCTTGATCTGATTACTCGATTATTTGAACTAAATAGTTGATAGAATCATCGATTATTTAAATATTCGATAGCTGCGGCCCTACGTTTTATATGCAACACACACAACACTTCCAGAAAAAGTATTTTCGGTATCAGATCGGGGACTCTGTATCGGCAGATTCTATATCTATAAATGCACACACACATTTTTTCGTAGTTTGTGATTTTATTTTAATATATTTGTTTAATTGAATAAAGAACATTATAAGTGTCTAAAATATTAATATAAGCAAAATTAATAAAAATGAATGAAAACAGAAAACCACTGGTTATGGCCCCAAATAACACTGTAAAGATAATATTTTTAAACTGTGAAGACTGGCTGTGAATGGTCATTTTTCAGTGCCATTCACAGCGTGAGACGTCCAATCCACTGACTGGGAAGGAAAGTGAATTGGACGTCACCGTCAGTGGCGGCCAATTATTGTCGATAAAATGGGTTAAAAACTAAACTGAAAGGTATTTTCATCTCAAATGTGCATAAGAAAAAAAACAATGAAAACTTAATTGAAGCATCTTTTTGCCCCAGTGAGGCAACAAACAAGGCAGTAGAGCAGGGGTGTCCAAACTGGTCCTCAAGGGCCGCCGTGGGTCCTGGTTTTTGTTCCTACCGAGCAAAGACCGTTTTACCAATAAGGTTTCTGCTAAGACAATAAGCACCTGACTACAATCAATGGATTACACTTGTGTAATCTTGTGTAAAACACCAGATTGGTCCAAAAAAATCCTGCACCCACTGAGGCTCGATGTGGAAAAGTTTGGGGACCCTTGCAGTTCAGGTAGAAGGCAAGAATCACAGCAAACACACGCACACATGTGTACATGCCACGAGAGTCCGCTCACGTACCGGACTTTATAGAATAACCGAAGCGGCCTGAAAAGTGTTCCGCGGCAGACGGCGTTTCTACGTAGAGATGAAAACAGAGGAAGAAAAGACTGGGAACGGGTATGAGCAATCAAGATTATAATAGAGAAAATCAGAGAAAAAAAATAATTGCAGCTCCTATGTTCATTCTGATTTATTATTCTTGAAAAAAGAAAATTGGCAGCTATTATGTTCATTATGCAACATTACATGCTCTAAGAGTCCTCACTTGTTCGTTTGACCTCCGCCCGTATGTGAAAACATACACAGCAAAGACACACCTCCTTAAAAGTAGTTATTAATTTTAGAATAGTTCTCAAAACTACTTGTTCAATCCTTATATGTTGCACAAGTAGCAAAACAACTGCAAAAGACAGTTTTTTTTGTGCAAAATACTCAGTCTATCGCTCAAAATTAAATTTCTGTGTCAATGGACATGTCAGTGCTGTCAGAACGACAAGTCCTTGTTTCATTATGGACAGAAAAGACAGTCATATTGCTTAGTCATGCTCTCAACTCAACGGTTACCCTGGGGGAAGGCTGATGCTAAAGATGGTGTACAGTGGGGCAAATAAGTATTTAGTCAACCACCAATTGCGCAAGTTCTCCTACTTGAAAAGATAGAGAGGCCTGTAATTGTCAACATGGGTAAACTTCAACCATGAGAGACAGAATGTGGAAAAAAAAATACAGAAAATCACATTGTTTGATTTTTAAAGAATTTATTTCCAAATTAAAGTGAAAAATAAGTATTTGGTCACCTACAAACAAGCAAGATTTCTGGCTGTCAAAGAGTCTAACTTCTAACGAGGTCTAACAAGGTCTAACGAGGTTCCACTCGTTACCTGTATTAATGGCACCTGTTTTAACTCATTATCAGTATAAAAGACCTGTCCACAACCTCAGTCAGTCACACTCCAAACTCCACTATGGCCAAGACCAAAGAGCTGTCGAAGGACACCAGAGACAAAATTGTAGACCTGCACCAGGCTGGGAAGACTGAATCTGCAATAAGTAAAATGCTTGGTGTAAATAAATCAACTGTGGGAGCAATTATTAGAAAATGGAAGACATACAAGACCACTGATAATCTCCCTCGATCTGGGGCTCCATGCAAGAGCTCACCCCGTGGCGTCAAAATGATAACAAGAACGGTGAGCAAAAATCCCAGAACCACACTGGGACCTAGTGAATGACCTCCAGAGAGCTGGGACCACAGTATTAAAGTATTAAAGTAAGACCACAGTAACACAATGCGCTGCAAGGGACTCAAATCCTGCACTGCCAGACGTGTCCCCCTGCTGAAGCCAGTACACGTCAAGGCCCGTCTGTGGTTCGCCAGAGAGCATTTGGATGATCCAGAAGAGGACTGGGAGAATGTGTTATGGTCAGATGAAATCAAAATAGAACTTTTTGGTAGAAACACAGGGTCTCGTGTTTGGAGGAGAAAGAATACTGAATTGCATCCGAAGAACACCAAACCCACTGTGAAGAGAGGGGGTGGAAACATCATGCTTTGGGGCTGTTCTTCTGCAAAGGGACCAGGACGACTGATCTGTGTAAAGGAAAGAATGAATGGTGCCATGTATCCAGATATTTTGAGTGAAAATCTCCTTCCATCAGCAAGGGCATTGAAGATGAGATGTGGCTTAGTCTTTCGGCATGACAATGATCCCAAACACACAGCCAGGGCAACAAAGGAGTGGCTTCGTAAGAAGCGTTTCAAGGTCCTGGAGTGGCCTAGCCAGTCTCCAGATCTCAACCTCATCGAAAATCTGTGGAGGGAGTTGAAAGTCCGTGTTGCCCAACGACACCCCCAAAACATCAGTGCTCTAGAAGAGATCTGCAAGGAAGAATGGGCCAAAACAGCAGCAACAGTGTGTGAAAACCTTGTGAGGAGTTACAGAAAATGTTTGGCATCTGTAATTGCCAACAAAGTATTGGTATCGGTATAAGGTATTGACCAAATACTTATTTTCCATTAATTAACTGGACATTATACTAGGACGAGATATACTAGGATTGTTTTCAGACATAAGGTCTACCCGTTTAAATCCCGGGACTTAATCGGAGTTCAGAGTATGTCTGAAGGGGGCCAGTGTTTTGTCCAGCCATCTCTCAGCATTGACAGTAAATACAGTATCTTATTTTTTTATTTTATTAATATAACGTATAATACATGTTTTCGAATAGTTATTTTGAGATTTAGGGGGTATTTAGGGGTACTTAAAGGATTAATTCCAATTTACGCGGAAATTCAGGTTACGTCGTAGAGATGCAACAATTAATCAACTAATCGATTCGCAAACTAATTGTCAACTATTTTGATAACCAATTAATCTTCTTCACCTTAAACTTGTTCAAATTCTTGAATTTATAACATGCATATAACTTCTCAGTCGTAAATATTGTCAGATTTCTTCATTATATTTTTTGTTAAGTCAAAGTACGACATGAGCAAAAATCTGCTTTTACTTTGGACAGCAAAAATTTTAGGACATCTGCCTAAACTATCGATGACTATCGAACTATTGATAAAAATTGATTAATAAATTAGTTGCCAAAAATTTGATAATCGTAACAGTTGTAGAACATAATTAAGTTAGGAAGCTGTGATAAAATATTATTTTAAAAGGAAATAGTCATCCATTTTGTCTTCTTTCTTACTTACAACATGCCTAAAACAACTTCAAGCTAAACTGTGAAGGTAAGTGAAAAAAGTGACATTTATCCGACTAATCGATTATGAATATAATCGTTAGTTGCAGCCCTATGACCCAGGGACTACCTGTATTTAATTAGTAAGTACAATAATCTTACACATTAATTTGTTAACTAGTCTCTAACACTAAAAACAAGATGGAGAACATTATTTGACTAGATTTAATAAAAATAATCTTATTAGGAATTTGCAGTGTACAGAAGGTTTTATATTCGGTGCTGAATGTCTGTATGTTTGTGTTCATGATAATTCAAGAACGAATGAATGGATTGTTATGAGACTTGCAGGATATGTTTGTAATATTAAACGGAAGAAGTGATTAAATTTTTGGGTAACGATGTCCAAGGTCACAAAGGTCTTAAAAGGAATTTCGCGAAAACTCAAACGAATGAACGGATTATGATCAATCTTGAAGGATATGTTTGTAATATGAAACGGAAGAGGTAATTACATTTTGGGGTAATGGTTTTGTAAGGGAATCTGCTAGGTCTGTTAGGTTTAACAGTTCACAGAGGGCAGACAGGGCAATTTGCGACAATAATGACGTTTAGAAGTCACAGGGGTCAGAAAGGGAATTTTGCGGTAACTCGAGAACAGATACAGGAATTGCCGAACTTACATGTGTTTGTAATATTAAATGGAAGACGTGATTGTATCTCAGGGAGATGAGGTCAAAGGTCACAGGGGTCAGACATGTAATTTTGTGATATCTCAAGAACGAATTAAGGGATCATTACTAAATTTGCAGGTTTTGTTTATTATATGAAACGGAAGGAGGCGATTCCATTTTGGGACGACAAAGTCGAAGACTTAAGAACAAATTAAGGGATTGTCACAATTGCAGGATATGTTTGTAAACTGAAATGGAAAAGATGCTTGTATTTAGAGGTCATAAGGTCCAAGGTCACAGAGGTCTGAAAAGGAATTTCTTAATGACTTGAGAACGAATAAAGGGATCATGACCAAAATTGCAGGTTGTTTTTAATATGAAACTGAAGAGGCCATTACATTTTGAGGTGATGAGGTTAAAGGTCACAGAGGTCCGAATAGGAATTTCACAATGACTTGTTTCGTACTTAAAAGGAGAGTCAAGTATACCAAATATGGCAATGCTTTGAATTTTGCTGCTTAAGTCGGGGTCTGCTCTGTCTAGTTATGTTTTGAGTGATCGAAAATCTTACATGAGCTCAAAAAGAAGAGTAGTAATAAAACTTGCTGTATCGTGATTAAATAAAAATTCCCATCATGATTCAATCCCAATCCATCGCGAATGGAACGGGGGATTACCGTATTACGCAACAAAGAGTTACAGAGAGGGGGGTTTCATGCCAGACTTAAAGGAAGCTGAAAAACATTAAAGGATGTCAATGAATGCCAAACGACGTCAGCGTGTATACTAAGAATCTCTGGCGGGACACACACTGGGTTAATTGACAGGAAACAATATCTGAACATGCAGTTCAAGGTCAAATAAAAATCACTTTTTTTCCTCAACATAATTCCCATGCAAAATGACAGACCTTTCCACCACTTCAATGTCGAAACAAAAGCGCTTGTCGATGGAATCAGTTTTCCTCCGAATGCACGATTTGAGCTTGAACATCTCTTGTTGGTTGGGAACGACACCATTCTAAAATGTGGTTAAAATCAGCAAAAATTCAACAAAGTTAAAGCTATGCTGATCGAAAATTGAAAAAACGGAGGGTGTAAATTACCTGCTTATTGGCTGACTTGTTGTCAGTGTTGCTCATTGTTAAAGTCTTGCTGCTTTTTTCATACGTGCAATAGTGTCTAGCCCACGTGCAGCCAAGAGGACCTAAAGAGTGAAGTTCCAACTCACATGCTGCCATTGACGACAATAGACGTCTAATCCATTTTAACTGGGATGAATGATCGCTGCCAACCTCTCCCAATTCAAATGGATTGGACGTCTTATCATCCCAGTTCCAATGGATTAAATGTACTGTACACTGCTGGCCAAAAGTATTGGCACCCATGCAATCCAGTCAGACAATGCTTAATTTCTCCCAGAAAATGATTGCAATTACAAATGCTTTGCTAGTAATAGCTTCATTTATTTTGCTTGCAATGAAAAAACTCCAAAGAGAATGAATTTAAAAAAAAAATCATTATCATTTTACACAAAACTCCAAAAACGGGCCGGACAAAAGTATTGGTAGCCTCGGCGTAATACTTCGTAGCACCTTTAGACAAAATAACTGAGAACAACTGCTTCCAGTATCCATCAATGAGTTTCTTTCAATGCTCTGCTGGAATTTTAGACCTTTCTTCTTTAGCCAACTGCTCCAGGTCTCTGAGATTTGAAGAGTGCCTTCTCCAAACTGTCATTTTCAGATGTCTTCACAGGTGTTCTATGGGATTCAGGTCTGGACTCATTGCTGGCCACATTAGAAGTCTCCAGTGCTTTCTCTCAAACCATTTTCTAATGTTTTTTGAGGTGGTTTTTGGGTCATTGTCCTGCTGGAAGACCCAGCTTTCTCCCACTGGGCCCTACATTATGCTGCAAAATGTGTTGGTAGTCTTCAGACGTCTGAAGGGAATAGTTACCTTTCTCGCACACACCATATAACTGTTTGCATTACTCTAACACAGGTAATATAATCAGGGAATAGTATCATTTCTCATATTTACTGTAGGGCTGTTTATATTACTCTAACACTCGTAATATAAAATAAATAGCACTTAAACCATAGTTTAATGAAAACAAGCAGAATAGAGGATACACAACACCATCTTATCACAGAAGCCCAACGCATCATGAGCAAGATTGACGGACCAACTCTTGCAATCAGTTCTCCCGGGCACTCCAGGACCAAGAGCAGGGCGCTCTGTCCTAAAACAAGTGGCATCGGAGAGCACCCTCGCCCAACCAAGATAACAAGTTGATAACACGGGCGCCTTGGACGTCAAGACCTGCGTCGGTCGCCGTGGCAACCACGGAGGATGAAGCACGAACCTGAGGGATGATCCTAAGACAACACCCAGCCACGCCTTTGGCCCGGCCCACTCCACCGCAGCTTTCAAAAAGAACTGAAAATTTAGATAACACGGTCGCTGCTCGGGAACATTCCAATGTGTCCGTTGTTTTGCGGACCTTGGATCCGACACTGCCTCTCCCTCGTCTGTTTTTTTGCCTTGTGTTTGACCATTGTCGACGAATAAATTGTCAACCTGCTTTCGGTGAGCCTTCTTCAAACTTTTGGAACACGGAGTCAGTCCAAAGGGTTAACACGGGAGTGAACGTGCAGAATCTTCGGCCCCCACCGGTTGGCTTGGGGAGCGGTGCCAGCGGACCAGCATTTCGTTCGGCTGGTGCTGTTTCCGCGGCTTAGCGGGGGGGAGCCGAATTCCTTCACTTCATAATGTCAGGCACACGGTCAAGCAGTCCCGTGCCAGTGGCAGCAAAGCAACCCCAAAACATCAGGGAACCTCCGCCATGTTTGACTACAGGGACCATGTTCTTTTCTTTGAAGGTCTCGTTTTTTTCCTGTAAACTTCAAGTTGATGCCTTTTCCCAATAAGCTCTACTTTTGTCTCATTTGACCAGAGAACATTCTTCTAAAACGTTTTTTGGCTTTCTCAGGTTTTGGCAAACTCCAGCCTGGCTTTTTTATGTCTCTAGGTCAGAAGTAGTGTCTTCCTGAGTATCCTTCCATAGAGTTCCTTTTCATTTACATGGCGACGGATAGTACGGGTTGATATTGTTGTACCCTAGGACTGCAGGACAGCTTGAACTTGTTTGGATGTTAGCCGAGTTTCTTTATCCACCATCCGCAAAATCTTTCGTTGAAATCTCTCGTCAAATTTTCTTTTCCGTTCACATCTAGGGAGGTTAGCCACAGTGCCATGGGCTTTACACTTATTGATGACACCGCACATGGTAGACACAGGAACATCCAGGTCTTTGGAAATGGACTTGAAACATTGAGCTTGCCCATGCTTCCTCACAATTTTGCTTCTTAAGTCCTCAGACAGTTCTTTGGTTTTCTTTCTTTTCTCCATGCTCAATGCGGTACACACAAGGACACATGTTGAGTCAACTTTATTCCATTTTAACTGGATGCAAGTGTGATTTAGTTATTGCTACCACCTGTTATGTACCACAGGTAAGTAACAGGTGCTGTTAATTACACAAATTAGAGGACCATTGCATGATTCTTCTAAGGGTGCCAATACTTTTGTCCTCCCCATTTTTGGAGTTTTGTGTAAAACGATAATGATTTAATTTTGTTCCAATTTTTTCATTGCAAGCCAAATAAATGAAGATATTACTACAAAATCATTTGTAATTGCAATCATTTTCTGGTAGAAATAGAGCATTATCTGAAAAAAATTGCAGGGGTGCCAATACTTTTAGCCAACACTATATCTTTGTCAATGACAGTGAGTGATTTAGCTGTAGGATTGTAACTCACGTTTTTCCTGTACATACAGAAATCCTTCCATGCTCCACGGGCCTGGAGCTTTGTAGTCCTGGTCTGCCGACCGGATTCTTTTCATCAGCTTCTCCACTTCCTGTTTGGTGCTAACAAAATTGTTGCGCGTCTGCGTGAAAAAAAAATTTATCTTGGCATCATCGACATCATTACAGTTGAGGTTTCTCATCAAAACTGCAATTTCTCTTGTTATTATATAAAGTAATAAATGAAAATGCATGTCTAATTGCTGTCCAGAGCCAGATAGTTTCTAGTGTGCACCACAAACTATCTGGTGCGCACTAGATGGTTTACATTTATTTCATTTCTGTCGATGTCCATTTAGGGCAGGGGTGGGCAAACCGGTCTTCAAGGGCCGCAGTGGGTCCTGGTCTTTGTTACAACTGATCAAGCACAGGCAGTTTAACCAATAATACAGTTGTGGTCAAAAGTTTACATACACTTGTGAAGAACATAATGTCATGGCTCTCTTGAGTTTCCAGTTATATCTACAGCTCTGATTTTTCTCTGATAGAGTGATTGGAACAGATACTTCTTTGTCACAAAAAACATTCATGAAGTTTGGTTCTTTTATGACTTTATTATGGGTGAACAGAAAAAAGTGATCAAATCTGCTGGGTCAAAAATATACATACAGCAGCGCTAATATTTGGTAACATGTCCCTTGGCCATTTTCACTTCAATTAGGCGCTTTTGGTAGCCATCCACAAGCTTCTGGCAAGCTTCTGGTTGAATCTTTGACCACTCCTTTTGACAGAATTGGTGCAGTTCAGTTAAATTTGATGGCTTTCTGACATGGACTTGTTTCTTCAGCATTGTCCACAAGTTCTCAATGGGACTTTGGGAAGGCCATTCGAAAACCTTAATTCTAGCCTGATTTAGCCATTCCATTACCACTTTTGATGTGTCTTTGGGGTCATTGTCCTGTTGGAACACCCAACTGCGCCCAAGACCCAATCTTCGGGCTGATGACGTTAGGTTATCTTGAAGAATTTGAAGGTAATCCTCCTTCTTCATTATCCCATTTACTGTCTGTAAAGCACCTGTTCCATTGGCAGCAAAACAGCCCCACAGCATAAAACTACCACCACCGTGCTTGACGGTAGGCATGGTGTACTTGGGGTTAAAGGCCTCACCTTTTCTCCTCCAAACATATTGCTGGGCATTGTGGCCAAAATGCTCGATTTTTGTTTGGTCTGACCACAGAACTTTCCTCCAGAAGGTCTTATCTTTGTCCATGTGATCAGCAGCAAACTTCAGTTGAGCCTTAAGGTGCCGCTTTTGGAGCAAGGGCTTCCTTCTTGCACGGCAGCCTCTCAGTCCATGGAGATGCAAAACACGCTTGACTGTGGACACTGACACCTGTGTTCCAGCAGCTTCTAATTCTTGGCAGATCTGCTTTTTGGTGATTCTCGTTTGAACCTTCACCCTCCTGACCAATTTTCTCTCAGCAGCAGGTGATAGCTTGCGTTTTCTTCCTGATCGTGGCAGTGACAAAACAGAGCCATGCACTTTATACTTACAAACAATTGTTTGCACTGTTGCTCTTGGGACCTGCAGCTGCTTTGAAATGGCTCCAAGTGACTTTCCTGACTTGTTCAAGTCAATGAGTCGTTTTTTCAGATCCATGTATGTATATTTTTGACCAAGCAGATTTGATCACTTTTTTTGTTAACCCATAATAAAGTCATAAAAGAACCAAACTTCATGAATGTTTTTTGTGACAAAGAAGTATCTGTTCCAATCACTCTATCGGAGAAAAATCTGAGTTGTAGAAATAACTGGAAACTCAAGAGAGCCATGACATTATGTTCTTCACAAGTGTATGTAAACTTTTGACCACAACTGTAAGTCCGGGGAAACAGGATGCACCTGATTGAAATCAACTGATTGCACTTGTATGACACCAGATTGGTGAATAGGTTTCCTCTTGATAGGTTGTAACGAAAACCCGCACCCACTGCGGCCCTTTGTGGAATAGTTTGCCCACTCCTGCTTTAGGGGCTTCTTAGGGTTGCGATGACTAATCGCCTAATTAATAACTAAGAAACTAACAATTTAATTGACAACTATTAGTATAATTTTAATACAAGTACCGTAATTTCTGTACTTTACGGCTCACCTAAAAACCATTTAATTTTAATTTTATGTACAGTATGGATCAACATTGGTTCATCATGGCATGCTTCATCTAGTGGATGCATTACACGCAACCCCAAACCACAACTACTGCTACTACGACTACTCATGCATCTTATATATGAAAAAAAAAGTTTCAAAATAGGCCATTCATTGAAGGTGCGCCTTACAATGCGATTTGCCTTATAGTGCGGAAAATACAGTATATGTATATATGTGCGTATTGGGGATGCCACAATTAATCGATTAATCGGCATCTATGATCAAATTAATTGACAACAACTAGTATGTTATTAATATGGAGATATGTCCTATAATGACTTTTTAAGCGATTTCCCGATGTCCCCTGTCACCAAAAATCAGATACCGATATCAAATGTTTTAATAATGATAAATGTAACAACTTCAAGGTTTTCCAAATAAACATTGTGTGAAAAATAAAAGACGTTCAACTGAAGGTTTGGAAAAAGTGCCTATATTGCACCACTATATTTACTGTTGAAAATTCGTTTTTTTTTTTTTTTTTTTTTTTTAAACAATTCATTATTTTTCAATCATTTATTGTTAATTTAATATTTGAACCATGAATGGAAATGGTCTGTTCACATTACAAATCCCAAACATCTTAGTTTGGAGACATCTAATGGTCAATAAAAATAACTGCTTTGCTAAGGTGTGACCAGTCCTTGTACAAAGGCAAAATTCACTTTGAAGGCAACATGCGTATTGGCACAAAACCGATAAAGAAGAAGCGATGCCGATATTATCCGATATCATTTTAAAGTGCTTTTATTGCCATATATTATCGCCTACCTGGCTATTAACTTATTCACTCCCAGCCATTTTCACCGGTGCAACCCCCTTCGCTCCTGGCCGTTTTACTGGATTTTGACTGATTTTGCAAAGCCCGCAGAAAATTCTGTTCTATTGCTATATAAACACGGAACCCACCAAAAGAAAGATTAAACTATTTTCTTTCATCTGGAAAAAAAAATAGTTCATATCTTTTTCCATTCTTTAGAAATCAGCATTAGAAAATAGCTTAGTTGGAGGAATTTTCCAATTTCTGATGAAAAAACTGAGAAATTGAGCTTATTGTAAACGCATACATTTCAAACATAACTTTGACTTTAACAGAGTTATTTTTTTTGCTTTAGTTACATCCCAAACATCTGAATGATGTTTTCCTTTTAAAAAATAACAGAAACAACAAGACAAATAGAGCTTTTGATAGCAAAGTAACAATTTATTTACACATAACTAACTGAGAGATGACGCAGTTGTGGCCGCGACAGCCGGGGTAAACTTTTCCCTCATCACCGCCTGTCTCATAAAGATGGATTTTTTTGAGTCTTTCTTTTGTGGTGACCACTGCCTTGTGGCAGAATTCGCCTGGGTTTGGCCGTGCGCGTTTCCGTGCAGGACACTGGAGGGTGCGGGGGACGCGAGCGGCTGAGCACGGCGGCGCGGGATCTGCTCAGCGAGCAGCACGGACTTAACAGCATCATCCGCTGCACCGGTGGTCCCGGTCATTCTGCTCGGTCGTCCAGCGCCTGGCATCCCGGGCATCCTCCCATTTGTTCTGCTCGGTCGTCTGCCGCCTGACATCCTGGAGGTCCATTTGGTCGTCTTCCACCGGCGCCCCAGCTGTGCGGCACGGCCGTCCGTTATGTTGAATCAGGTTGCGGGTCTTACCAAATGCGCTACTGCCCTCCAGTGGCCAGTTTTATTGCTTTAAAATGGATTTTCAGCATTGTGCTTTGGAGCTAAGTTGAATCAGAACCTAGAGATGTCTCTTGTGGAAAAAAAACATAAAAGACGTATGAATACGTCTTTGGGACACTGAAACAATTAAAAAAAGAACGTATTTATACGTTTTTGGGAGCAAATGAGTTAATATGAGTGGTTATGTTCATATTAGATCTGTCATGATTACTTAATTAATTGATTATCAAGTAAATTGGCAATATATTATTTATAAACGCGTACAAATGCAAATTAGGGCTGCCATGATTAATCGACTAAACAACAAATCGACTGTCAAATTAGAGTACATTCCTAAAACCTGGTTATGTTTGCAAATTAGGGCTGCTGCGATTAATCAACCACTAATGGGTTATCGAATAATTAACAACTATTATTAATTTAATATTATTAATAGGGCTTTCAAAATTATCGCGTTAACGGGCGGTAATTAATTTTTTAAATTAATCACGTTAAAATAATTGACGCAATTAAAGCACATGCCCCGCTCAAACAGATTAAAATGACAGCACAGTGTAATCTCCACTTGTTATTTGTGTTTTTTGGAGTTTTGTCGCCCTCTACTGGTGCTTGAGTGCGACCCATGGGCAATGTGTAATTATTGACATCAACAATGCCGGGCTACAAGTTTATGTTTTGATTGAACATTTTACAAATTTTATTAAAACGAAAACATTAAGAGGGGTTTTAATATAAAATTTCTATAACTTGTACTAACATTTATCTTTTAAGAGCTACAAGTCTTTCTATCCATGGATCGCTTTAACAGAATGTTAATAATGTTATTGCCATATTTTTAAATTTATTGTTATAATAAACAAATACAGTACTTATGTACCGTATAGTGAATGTATATATCCATCTTGTGTCTTATCCATTCCAACAGTAATTTACAGAAAAATATGGCATATTTTATAGATGGTTTGAATTGCGATTAATTACAATTAATTAATTTTTAAGCTGTAATTAACTTGATTAAAATTTTAATCGTTTGACAGCCCTAATTATGAGTACATGTATAATTTGGGGCTTGTACAATTAACTGAATAGCTGGTAGCTAATAAGATATAACTTTTTTTGATCGTCGATAAATCGTTTAGAGACATTTTTTACCAAAAACTTTAAGAATAGGTATTCTCTGATTTCTGCAGTCCTTGACAAAAGCAGACTGTATATAGTCCAGCATTACATAACAGCCGATTCATACATGAACCGATTAGTTGACGAATCACTAAATCAATCAAGATTAGTCAGATATCAAAATAATTGTTTGTGGGAATGTTGCTGCTGTGGAAATCCACCAGAAATGTAAATACTGCAGTCAAGTAAAGCTAGGTATTGGTATTATTTGTTCCTTTTCCAGCACTGCAGTGTGTCATAGTGTGGAGCGCGAGATGCTGATGCAGCCTTGCATTGCTATCAGAGCCCTCAGCCTTGCGGGGCGTGGAGAGCGAGTGTAAAATGTCAGTGCAACGGCTGCTGCGTCAGGCCGATTTTCAGGTGCCCTGGGGCTGCCACTGCTGTCCGACACAGCTTGCTGTTCTTTGACTCTTAACCCATCTTCTTTTTTTATTATTAGGGCGGGACACATTAAAGGGGACATGCTATTAAAAAAGTGACTTTTTAATCGCTTACGAAAGGGTTCCTCAGATTATGACACTGTTCTGTTTAAAGCCTGTGAAGTCTGAGTGCGTCGAGTCTAACGTTAATCCAATGATTTTCGAGCTTTCTTGAGCAGTGGTGCCTATTTGGCATTAGAAATACTGTTTATTACAGGGGTCCCCAAACTTTTTCCTGTGAGGGCCACATAACTTTTCCCTTCTCTGGTGAGGGGCCGGGGTCAGTTTGTAACAGAAAAAGTGTGACGATTGCAGGAGTGCCTCAATGTAAAAATGTATTGTTTCTCAGAAAGCCACAATCAAATAACCCTTTTTGGATTCTTCACGGAACAAAAGTAAATAAAATAATAATATATTATATAATAATAATAATAACAATTAAGAACTGAAAAAGAGGTTAATTTGACTGGGGATCCCTCTGTGGGTGTGTGGTATAAAGCCGGCGACGCTATGGAGTTTTGACTCCGATCAGAGAATCAACAGGGGACGTTCAGGATTTGTTTCCTTTAATGATGATAAAAGGAGTATGAGATTTATTTTGTTGTATTGTGGTTTCTGTGAATGCAAGATAACCATATAACATGTCAGTAATATATATAACCTATAAACATATACTGTGTTATAAACATATCTAAATTAAGAGGAACTACATTAAATATAATATAAATGAAATACACTGCTTACATAATGCATACAATGCTAATAATTCACAATAATGAACATACACAATAAGCAGGAAAATAACTAACAATTTAGATAAGTGAATTGGCAACAAACAAAATTCAGCCTCCACCATGTAGCCAACGATTAGCATTAGCGATTAGCATTAGCGATTAGCGCTAGCGGCTAACGGTTAGCACACGGCGGCTAGCGGTTAGCTCGTGGTGGGTAACGAATACAAGGGATCCTAACACTATTAATTAAATAGATAATAACCAAATATCCCTCTCTGGGAAATAAATAACACTGGGGGGGGGGGGGGGGGGGGGGGGGGGGCTCAAAATGCTCTCTGGTATTGTTCAGGGGGCCGGACCAAATGTGGATATGGGCCGTATCCAGCCCGCGGCCCTGGTTTATTAGAATAGTGAAAATGTTAACGCGATAATTTTGACAGCCCTAGTAATTTTATAATAAAACTTCTCCTAATGTTTTCGTTTATTAAAATTTGTAAAATTTTCAATCAAAAAATTAACTAATAGCTCGCCATTGTTGTCGTCGCCGAGCAGTGACGTCACATCAGGCTCCCTGCCGTTCTTCCACGGCGTCTTTAACTACGCAAGGTAGTGATTGAAATACACCACAAGGTGTCAATGGCGAGTTTTAAATTAATTAGAGATCTAGCCAAGGCAAAGTCTGAGTAAGTTTTATGTGTATTTTGCATAGCTATTTTGATTGGGAATGCCAGTTCTCTTTGCATTGAGTGCTTTTCTTTTTGTGAACATTTTTTTTTTTTTTTTTGAGAGATAGGGATATTATTTTTGTTGTGCTTTCACTAAATGATACTGTAGCGACTTAACTGTTCTGCCCAAATGGATGATAGGAAGTTGGGCAACCATGACTGTCAGTGGTGGCTGCAAATGATATACAGTATGTTCTGCGTTGTATTCAATTAGGCATGTTAAGAAAATGATCGTCTCCTGCTCCGCCCAAATGCTTGATGGGAAGTTGGGCAACCATGACTGTCAGTTGTGGCTGCAAATGGTATACAATGTGTTCTGTGTTGTGTTTAAGTAAGCATGTTAAGAAAAAGATCATCACTTGCTCCGCCTAAATGCATGATGGGAAGTTGGGCAACCATGACTGTTAGTAGCGGCTGCCAAAGCTTAAGCCAATAAAAGGCGCCGTCCAATGAACGCCTGTGTCCACTCGCATTTCTCTGCCTTTTCGCTCTCAATGTGCTAAAACGGCGTCATTGTAAACTGTTTGAGACAATGCATGAACAGGTCATTCCGCGCATGCGTTATTTGCGTCAAATATTTTAATGTGATTAATTAAAAAAATTAATTACCGCCTGTTAACGCGATAAATTTGACAGCCCTAATTATTATAATACTAATATATATAGTGGTATACTATAATATTAATGCTAGATATGTATTTTTTTAGGAATTGTTTTGAATTATATTTGAAAGGCAACGTCAGTGTTCTGAATATGTTTACATTCCATTCTTTTGCACTAGTTAATGCTATTATGATTTATTATTGTTATTTACCTGTTTATTTGTACTTTAGTAAAGAATTTAAGTGTTCCAAAATGTTTTGGTGAATTAATAAGTGTCAACAAAAATTTCATTTCTAAATTAGTTAAAAAAAAAAAATTGTAAAGATTAGTCGACTAATCGTAAAAATATTCGGCTGACTAATCGGGAGAAAATTAGTCGTTTGGGACAGCCCTAGTCTGAGCAGACACACAAGCCCCCCGAGCACACTGTGGACCACGGTGAACAAAATCAGATGTGTACATTGTGGCCACACACACCAGTTATCATGCTTGTTCAAAACCTTGGATCATGGCAAGTTGCATGGCTTATTAAGAGAATGAAATTACAGCAGCAATTTACAGTTTAGTTTACTTTTAAAGGGAACCTCGGACTTGTAGGCTCTAATATGCCACAATTGTTCTCTTTTACTAAAATATGTTATGAAAAACACGTAAAACATTGCGATTGATTTAAAAATCTATATTTACTTCATTTGTTTTGACCAACGGAGGGCGCCATGTTTTCCGCGCACAATGGACGCCCGGGGTGATGACATAGTTCGCCTGGATTAGGAGAACAGCTGTGCTACCAAGCAAGCGAAGCTAGTATGACGACTGGCATGATTTTGTCACATTCTGCTGCTGGTCAGATTGTTTTGTTAAAGAGATGTGGGATGAGTTCCCAACGTTGTACCTGCATCCAATTCCAGCTCATCAGCAGTGTCTTTAAAACGATCCTAGGCAGGTTGCCGAGATATTGACTTGCTGCCATTTGACAGTTTGTATTCTTGATCCCTTCGTTGCTTGCATTGGTTTTTTACGCGGCGAACGTCCAACTCATGCACACATCAGTTAAAAGGGGTAAGTGCTTACTATTTGTGTTTTGTGCTCGAGTCTTTTATTACCTTTTCGTTGCCTCAAAATACTTTTTGCATGTGTTTCCCTCTCATACTTTTAAAGGGATCCACGGATAGAAAGACTTGTGGTAATTTAAAGATAAACGTTACTATGAGTTAAAAGAATTTGATATTAAAATCCCTCTTGGTGTTTTTGTTATTATACAATTTGTAAAATTAGTTTAACTAGTAGGTCGCCATTGTTGTTGACAGCGCAGGGCGGTGACGTCACTGGGTTATGCTGCTTCCAGAGGATGACTCTAGCGACATAAACATGTCATCTGTTCAACCCTTTCAATTTGAACCCGAGAGGAACATTAATGAGAATGACAACACTCTCGATATTTCACAAAACGAGCAGCAAAAGCAAAATGAACAGGAAAGACAGGATGAGACGAGAGTATGATGAAACCAGTGTTCTGCCAAAATATGCTATACCGGCGAAACGTCTACAAGAAGCGAATTTGACACCCAAAGTACTACCGTGCGCTTTCAGCTTGGTTTGTTTAGATGCATACAGGCAGAACATACGAAAAATGCTTTAAGAGACGTAAAATAAACGTAGAAATATCAAATAAGGGTGATTTAAATACGCTACGTGACTAATGTAATCAATAGATCAACAATCTGCTTTGAAGCTACCACAAGAAAACAATGCCAAACCAAACGATGTATCAATCCAGATCAATATATCGTTACTACCCTATTATTTACCATAGGATTACTTGGTTGCTGTTCTTTCAAACAGCACATTAAAAAAATGCTACAACTCCTTCAGAACCAACAACAGAAAAACCTGTTGACCATTCAGAGCACGGTGAGATGCTTGTTCAATCTTACATTCTGTAGGTTGAACTGGAGCTGCTGCTTGTATGGCTCAAACTCGTGAGCCAGCTCGTATCCCTCGTGGTAGAACGTAAACAAGCCTTGCACAAAAGCCAAGAGCTGTGGAGGAGAAGAACTGACAAATTAAATGCAAGTCTAAGTACACACAAATAGGAAAAGTTGGAGATGAGGTCGTGTGACCTTTTTGGTCCAAACTCCCCCACAGATGAGTAGCTTTTGGCAAAGACTGTAACAGCAATTTTCTTGTTAAAATCACTTGGTGGTGAATTATGCACTAAGGGGCAGTTTACATGGCGACTCTGCGACATGAAGGCGCAATGACTGTGTTGCCGAGTGATCTCGCGTGTATACAGTGTCGGCGAAGACAGAAGGCAAAGACGAAAAATTCTGAATCCTGCCTATAAAGTGGAAGAATCAGATTGTGGGGGATTAAGGGGGGGCTTCCTTGGCATGCATATCAAAGGCTCCCGCGACACGAGACCGTGCCGATAACGTCAGCACTCGTACACGTCACATTAGGCGTGCGCAGCGGTGCCAGTAAATATTAAAAACAGCAAATATGGCGGAATGTCGGCTTTAATTTACTGTTTTAATAATATTTTTAAATTAAATATGTTGAATGTTTCCATTTTTGTGCCTTTTGGAACTAAAGAAAAATGCCATTGCTTCGAGTGGGCGGGCATATTTTTTTCCGGCTGAGGGAGCTTGGTGGGGTCAAAGTGCATCATTCTCTGGCGCCCTGTAAATCTGCACTGCCCCCCAGGGCCTGGCATGAATACTACATCGTTTTCATGCGGAATTGCGACATTGTTCGAATGGAAACGCAAATGCAAATGCAAATTAAAAATTTTTCGTATTCTTGGAGAGTCACCATGTAAACGGCCTCTTACACTCAGTGGCGGAACAAATAAACGGGACCCCTCGAGTGGACCATCAAACGGGGATGGGGCGGGGGTGCCAATGGACAATTCGCGGGCCCCTCCACACTTTTGCAGGCCACTCAAGACTAGTCTAGTGCGTGTGTGTGTGGGTGGGGGCAAGTGGAATTTTTTTGCGGGCCTCTTCAGAATAGCAGCGATATTTTAACACTATTAGCTACATCTACACTAGGATAATGGCCTTAAACGTGTAATTAGTTAGAATATACGGCATCTCGGCTGCATTAATGTACCTCTAATCCGTGTAAATTCTTGCATTGAGTACCGTAATTTCCGGAATACAGGCTGCTACTTTTTCCCCTCATTTTTGATCCTGCGGCGTGTGCAATGATGCGGCCAATTTGTGCATTTTTCTGACGGCTGCCCAGGGCGCTCGAGCATGGAATGTGGGAGTGAGACACGGGGATTATAAGTGTCGAGGAAGAAGCCTGTTTGCACTATGACCGGTGGTTTAACTTTGTACGTTGTGCATGAATAGAAGTGGCGGACCCTCGTCTTTGTGCATGAGTAGAATTGGCAGATCTGCATCATGGAGAACGCTAGAAAAACATTAAATTGGCCATCCGAGTTGTATGGGAAGTTTTGACAACTCGTGGCGAGAGATCGTTTGCCAAGACTCGCCTCATGCAAAGAGCAGCTATTGCGCAGGTATGCCGGGGGAGCCTGGCAGCATGAAGCAGTGTGAAAGAAGCCCGCCATCACCAATGGGTTTCGAGGGGCCAGTCTGCTGCGTGCCGAATAGGACTGCACGGGCTCAGGAGTGCATTTGCTTCATTATGCATCATTGAAGGCGACGGCGAAGGAGAGACTGAGTACGTCCGTGGCGAAGTGTATCTGAGCGTCTTCATATCCGACACTGAGGGTGAAGACTTCCATGGTTTGAGTGCACAGCAGGAAGATGAAGATTGCTAACAAAGACTTTTATGTTTCTAATAACCAGCCCAATTTGTGCTGTATCGCCGTGCTAATGCTATTTAACTTCCGTGCCGCTGCTATATAACTGCCGTGTTTGCTGGCGCTGTTTCGAACGATGATAAGGTGTGTTATTAAAATTTTGAAAACTGTGTGTATTTCTTTGTCAAGATCTCATGTTACTAAGTGGGCACACGCGGCTTATAGCCAGGAGAGGCTTATGTATGTACAAAATGGTTTTTCCTTTAAAAATGTACTGGGTGAGGCTTGTAATCAGGGGCGCCCAATAGTCCAGAAATTACGGTCGTTAGCCGGCTAATATTATCCGCCGTTTAATAATAATCGAGTGTCATGTAGCGTGCCATCGCAACTTTTAATGAGCATTGTTTACATCAGGGGTGCTCAAGTCCAGTCCTCGAGAGCCCCTATCCAGCTTGTTTTCCATTTCTTCCTCCTCCAACACACCTGACTCAAATAATCAGGATGATTATCAGGTTCCTGCAGAGCTTGCTGATGAGCTGATCATTTGATTCAGGTGTGTTTAAGGAGGGAGACATGGAAAACAAGCTGGATAGGGGCTCTCGAGGACTGGACTTGGGCACCCCTGGTTTACATCATATTCGTGTTGCACGGTTATGCCGTGAGGTGACGTGTTCGTTTAGCATCTTTGAATGTGTTGCAAGTCCAATTACCATATTGGCCCGAATATAAGACGGCCCTGATTATGAGACGACCCCCTCTTTTTCAAGACTCAAGTTTGAAAAAAGTCTTTTAGAACACCAAATTAAATTTTATACAGAAAATAATTACAGTACATCTGAAACAAATGACTATAACGATATATTTGAGAGAAAAGGCATGTTATTTTGCCTCATTCAAATCTTAATATCTGAACATTTAAATATGTAAACTAAAGTGCAATCACATTCGTAAATGAATGGCTTCTGGTTTTTGAAATGTAAATAAACCAATCTATTGTGATAAAACAACAAAACAGCAAAAACTGCATTAACCATCAAAGTGAAGTCTAACTATAACTAGTCTTGAAACAAATCCGAATAATGAAAAACATTAATAATGCAATAAAATAATGCAAACTGGTTAAACTAGTAGCTGAGATTTGTCATGACAGAACATATCTTCAATTATATGTGGCGCCATCTAGCGTCATGAATGGGGAGAGTAGCCGAGATCTGTCAAAACAGAACATCGCTTCAATGATAGCTGGCGTCATCTAGCGTCGTGAAGGGGTATAATGTCTAGACTGCGAATATAAGACGACCCCATCTTTTTAATCTTATTTTAATGCAAAAAACACCGTCTTATATTCGGGCCAATACGGTAAGTGTATAGTGCTTAGTTGCTGCCAGGGTTTGAGGCAAAATTGACCGCGTTTGTGTACGGCGTACTTCCGGGTTGTGCGAGTGCATCCGCGCCCGCCTCCACCTTTGTGTTTATTGCACTGTCCAATTCATTTGTGTGTTGTTGTGTGCAGTCAATTTGCAATGTTTTACATTGGCACTGATATGCTGTTAACCCTAACCCCTAAACCCCAACCTGAAATTCAGAATTTTGGCACTGATATGCTGCTAACCCTAACCTGAAATTCAGAATTTTTTACATTAGGCTTAATCTTCGAGTTAGCGGCGTTTCATTAGTCGGTGGAGTTGATTTCAACAAATTCCATGCAGTTTGTCTGTTCTTTGTTGGTTTCAGGGCTCCGGAGTGGCCAAACTTGCATGAGTCAATGGTGGTTGAAATCAACTCCATCGACTAATTAAACCTCCGCTAATTCGAAGATTAAGCCTTATGCAGGGGTGAAAGTGGCTAGAATTTCTTGCCGGAACTCCCCGACGTGAAGGTTGCCACGGAGCCAGAAATTTTATTTTATTTATTTATTTTCTTTCATTTTTGGGGGGGGTCAAACCTCTTAAACTACTGAAATGCAAAGAAAACTGTTTTAGCACAGTTATTTCTATAACACATACAAAAACTGATTTTCATTCAAAATTGTATTTTTTCAATGATTTGCAAAATAAAAGTTAACAAAAACAGCAATAACCCCAACCTCCATCTCCTAATTTTTATTTTCCGTCATTTCCTCCCATACGAAATGACAAATCTCAATTTTTAACTACTTAAGAACATAGGATGTATATTAAAATTAAATTTAATGTAAACATTTACTTTAGGGCTACAGCTATCGATTATTTTAGTAGTCCATTAATCGATGAACTAGTATGATCGGATAATCGAGTAATCGGATAAGGAACATGAAGAATTAAAATACCTGAGCCTCAAACGGTATTAAAAAAAAAAAAAAAAAAAAGGAGGACCTATGTACAACAAAATAGCAATTTGCTAACTTACATAGCAAAAGAAAATGCTATAAAATGCTAAGGTTTTTTTCCAACGCTCTTAACAAAAGGTTTGGACACATATTCCCCCCCAAAAATGGCTAAATATTCCTATAAACTAAATTATGAATGCATAAAAAAACATGAGCTCAAACAAAAACTTAACAGGGAGCAGTTGGATTCAGCCATGTGAAATGAGGCAGACCAGAAGGCAGTCTAGAAGATCGCACTAACATTGACTTTTTAAAATCATAAGGATATGAATAAGTAGCCTAACATAAATGAACAAATATAAGTCCAAAGTGCACATTGACAGCTAAGATGTTCTGAACCTCCCCATTAGAGCAGATAAAACTAAATATGAAAAAATGAGCCTCCTCAACTCTTTCGTTGCTCTTAAGGATTTGATCCATTTTATGTTGCATTGCCCTTTTTTTGTCGCATCAATTTAACAAGATTTTTTTTTTTTTTTTTTTTTTGCTGTTCCAGAAAACATGCACATTTGAACGAATCAGAGCCAACTGTCTCTGCTGATCATATGTCAGTATGTCAGCAAATTGAACGGATAAATGAGTCCAGTTGTTTTGCTTTGCTGCGTGCATTCGCACATTGACGTGACTCATCATCGTCAGACTCAGATAACTGCAGCAGCTGGGGAAACCTCCATGCCGTCCGTGGAATAAAATAAATAATAAATATTGGTGGAAACAGATTACACTATTCAAGCACTTTATTATGCTTGTTGTTAACACTTGTGTATGTAAATCTGATGTTGGTAGATTGTTTTCTTCTTGGAGATAAAATGCATGTGTGGCTTCCTAGCAGTTTTTTTTTTTTTTTTTTTTTACATAGTGTTTTGACAGTGGCCGTCATGTTTTCGTAATTAAAGCACCGTGTACCGGAACAGCATTCCGGCTCTGAATCTTATACTGGACCTGCGTTCCTGACCGTTCTGGCCCACTTTCACCCCTGGCCTTATGTGAAAAATCAATTACATGTAATTAAATATTTCTGTTGCCATTCTTATATTGAGGCGGGGGTGGAGGGGTTGGTAAAAAAGTAACCAATATATTACTTTTAAAGTAACTTGGTTACCTTGATAATAATCAGTGAAGTAAGTAGATTACATTTTTGAGGCGTAATCAGTGATTAAATTGCTTTTTCCAGTAATCTGTGACAACACTGACTATATTACAGCGTTTGACCCTTCGTTCGCCCAACCATGCCCACTTTACGCCAGCAAACCGGGCCTCGGTCACAACCCCAGCCCCCCCACTGAATTCCGCCCCTGCTTACACTGATTATGATAGATTGTTGTCAATGTCAGAAAATTAGCTAAAAAAAAACTCAGCAAAGTTTAACTTACCGGTTCTACAAACTCAAACTTCTTCTTTTCTTGCACTTCTTGTATTTTGAAAACATACTCGAGTGACGCGTCGTAGAAAAGTTGCCTCTCTTTATTCATATGTGTGTCAGCCTGCGAACCAGCAGACAAAAAAAAACACGTCTCGGTGTCAAACAAAGGTCAGTCCGAGCTTTATTCATCTTGAGATGGCAGACAAAGCTGCATTAGTTATTAAAATAAAGAATGTTTGTTCGGGTTTTACCTCTTGAAGATAAGCTTCTTTCTTTTTGGACGACAGGTTGAGGTGCCTCTCAAGCGTGGAGTAATATTTTTCTGTCTCCTTATCAAATTTCTTCTTGCCTTCCTAAAATCACATTTGAAGGGATGAATAAAAGGTTAGCTTTGAAGGAGTGTGTTCTAAAAATGTGTGATGCAGCTGCCGCTAGATGGAGGTCAAGCCACATTCAGCTTAACGATGCTTGCTGGTGAAATGACCCAGAGCAGTGGTTCAAAAATATTTTTACACTTAAAGAATTATTGGTAACACTTTACAATAAGGGTCCCTTAATTCAGGGGTTCCCAACCTATTCCACTAAGGCACACTGTGGGTGCAGGATTTCATTCTTACCAAACAAGATGACAACACTTTTTCCCCAATCTGGTGTTTTACAAGTGCAATCAGTTGATTGCAGTCAGGTGTGGCTTGTTTTAGCAGAAGCCTCATTGGTTCAACTGTCTCTGCTGGATCGGCTGGAACAAAAACCAGGACCCACAGTGTGCCTTGAGGACTGGGTTGAAAACCCCTGCCTTAATTAACATTAGTTAATGCATTTTTAGACAATAACTAATGTTTAAGTAACATTACAATAATTATTTTTAATTGCTTATCTAACATTTATTAATATATTAATTAACATGAGTTAATGCATTAGCTAATGCATTAGTTAATGCATTAGATAATGCATAACCAGACAGTAACTAATGGTTTGGTAAAATTAAAACTATACATAGGCCTATATAGGGTGAGGGTTTCGGGTTTGTTAACTAAGAAATTATAAATGCTAAGGTAAGTATTACTTAACCTAAATTAACCATTACTGAATGTTTGAAATGATAAATGCTTAAGTTCCCGCCTCCTAACCTTTATTAACCCTTTAACACCTAAGCCTATTTTGGCCGAATTTGCATGCATTTGATGTTGCCTTTATATTTCAAAGAAAAAATTGTTTACAATGGCCAAATTGGGTCCCTTTTTTCAGGACACCTTGAACTTCATGTCTAAACTGTTGTTTTCTTCACTGACCAATTATAATCCGCATTTTGGACCCAAAAAGACAAAAAAATCCCCAAATCTTTTTTCAAAATTTGTAATGTTGACGTCCCATTGACAACCAAACATGCTCGACCAACCGTTTTGAAGCTTGATAATATTTATTCAACTTGTTAGGATCAACATTCAATAGAAAAAAACAAGATTGAATAGTTTTATGTTTGACAATTCAACACAAACAGCAGGTATGGTCATAGGCGTTTTTGGCCTTTACACATACTATGGTCAAAAAAGTCTATATAGTGTGCAAAATAGTGAGAATTTTTTTTTATATATATCATCTAACACAAAAAGGGTTAGGAAGATATCTCTTTGTGAAGTTTGGTGTTGTACCCATCACCTTATCAAAAGTATATACGTACACGCAATCATTCTCGCACACACATCTACATAAAAATTGAAAAGATTATAGTGAAGAAAAAATATATATAACATTGAAAAAAAGTATTTTCAAAAATATTGACAAGTAGTTCAATTCAAATTTTTCAGGCATGCGACCCAATAAAGTTTTTTTTTTTTTTCCGCACTCAATAAAGCTTCTTGAACAGGTCACGGAGCTGCGTCACACACAACGTCACACAGCCTACTCTTTCGCTGTTTGCGCTCTACTGTCACTTCTACTCGCCGAGACGCCGATTCATCAGAGGAAAACAACGACAAATACGACTCATCTTCTTCCTTGAGTTAATGAAATAATGCATTAGCTTGTGCTAAATGTAGTTTTAGATTCATTCTGCACGTTTCAAAGTCGCTCGCTCAAACCAACCGGTGTTGTGCATTTTTCCGCACGACACCGGCCGCTGCTTGCTTCGCATGCCTCCCTTTCAATAGTTGGCGCCTCGCTCGGAAATTTATTAAAAATGATCACATTCGGTTCGTCCTTCCTGACATCACAACGACACTTGGGATAAGTAGTCTCTTGTGCTGCTTTCGGTTTTGAAAAAGGACAAGAAATGATGGAAATATGGAGATGGATATATGGTCCATGCAGCGTTTTAATGCATATTTATGAGTGCAATAAAACTATAAAACTCAAATGACATTATCTCCCGTTTTTCTTGGCCGATTGACTTCAAATAAAAACTGGTGTGGACATCAACTTCTGCACGTTCAAACGAGACCAACCCGCAGCACGTGGGTGATGTAATTACAGCGTGACGAAGCTTCAAAGATGATATGCGTAAACGCGTCGCTGCCGACACGTTCGGTGTTAAAGGGTTAACCATTACTGAATGCTTTTTGGACCCTTATTGTAAAGTGTAGCACACATATTCCTTAACTAAGAAATTATAAATGCTTAAGTTACCCCCCTTAACCTTTATTAACCATTACTGAATGCTTTTTGGACACTTATTGTAAAGTGTAGCTCATGTGACCCTTAACTAAGAAATTATAAATGCTTAAGTTAACCAACCTAAACCCTAACCCCAACCCCATATAGGCCTATATATATTTTTAATTTTACCAAACTTTTAGTTACTGTCTGGTTATGCATTAACGAATGCATTAACTAATGCATTAACTCATGTTAATTAATATATTAATAAATGTAGGGTGAGCAATTATATTAATTATTGTAATGTTACTTAAACATTAGTTATTGTCTTAAAATGCATTAACTAATGCATTACCTCATGTTAATTAATATATTAATAAATGTTAGATAAGGGATTAAATGAATTATTGTCATGTTACTCAAACATAAATTACTGTCTACAAAGGCATTAGCTAATGTTAATTAAGGGACCCTTATTGTAAAGTGTTACCGAATTATTTGTTCAACGTTAAGAGCAACATTGAAATACTGGGCAGTAGCTCAGTAGGATAAAATGTTCAAGAAGAGAACTGAGTTTTCACAGCCACTCCTCCCAATTCAAATGGATTGGACATCGACCGTCGTGAAAGGCAGTGAAACGAGGACTGCTACGATTAATAGATTAGTTGACAAGTAAACGATTGTAAGAGGAATCAACAACTATTTTGATCGTCAATTAATTGTTTAAAGACATTCTTGACCTCAAAGTGATCCGAATACAGTCGTACCTCTACTTACGAACGTCTCTCCAAAAGATATTTTCAGGTTACGACGCGCATACACGATGAAAAAAAGATTGCCTTTTGTTACAACAGGCAAAAATACAGCACAGTATGGGGAGCTGCGTGTATAGGCAGCTACTTGCATACACACAGCTCCCATAGTTTACTGAAAGTAACACACAGTGGGGCAAATAAGTATTTAGTCAACCACCAATTGTTCAAGTTCTCCTACTTGAAAAGATTAGAAAGGCCTGTAATTGTACCATTAACATGGGTAAACCTCAACCATGAGAGACAGACTGTGAAAAACCCCCCAGAAAATCACATTGTTGATTTTTAAAGAATTTATTTCCAAATTAGAGTGGAAAATAAGTATTTGGTCACCTACAAACAAGCGAGATTTCTGGCTGTCAAAGAGATTTAACTTCTTCTAACGAGGTCTAACGAGTCACTCATTACCTGTATTAATGGCACCTGTTTTAACTCATTATCGGTATAAAAGACACCTGTCCACAACCTCAGTCAGTCATAATCCAAACTCCACTATGGCCAAGACCAAAGAGCTGTTGAAGGACACCAGAGACAAAATTGTAGGCCTACACCAGGCTGGGAAGACTGAATCTGCAATAGGTAAAATGCTTGGTGCAAAGAAATCAACTGTGGGAGCAATTATTAGAAAATGGAAAACAGAAGACCACTGATAATCTCCCTCGATCGTCTGATTTTCGGGGCATTTACAGGTCACTTGCTTTTCATTTTAGGGCACTTACAGGTCATTTCCTGTTGAGTTTGAGTCACTGCCTATTAATTTGGGTGATTCCCAGGTCACTTCCTGTTCAGTAACTCAAAATAAACAGGAAGTGACCCATTAAATACCCCCAAAATGAACAGGAAGTAACTGAAAATCAACCAGTAAATGACCTTGAATGGCCCAAAATTACTTCATTGCCTGGCATTGGCTGCCACTGACTGCTATAGATGTTCAATCCATTTGAAGTGGGAGGGATGGCAGTGAATGTTCATTCGCTGCCACCCTCCCAGTTCAAACGGATTGGACGTATACTAGTGATAAACTAATTCCAATTCACAGCAGAAGCTTGTTTTTCTGTTTATTAGTTGTTTGTAGAATATCCTAGAATGATTTCCTGACCAATGTATCGAAAATCTTTGGACTGCTATATCGTCGGATCATCGTTATCGTGAGATTTGTACCTCAAATCGTATCGTATCGTGAGGTACCAAGAGGTTCCCACTTCTACTGTACACTATGCAATTTTTTTTAACCCTGCCTCTTAAAAGAATCTGGATCGAGAATCGTTCGGAAAGAGAATCGAAACGTGGAGTCGGAATCGTTCAATTTCAAACGATGCCCAACCCTATTCAAGATGTTCAAAAAGAGACCGGGATTCACTCTGTTGTTCGGCACGTCGAGGCATGTAGCGCTGATCACAAAGCGGCTGACAAATTTGTGCAAAAATTCAAACAATTGGTGATTGATGAGGGCAAAAAGGAGGACCGCGGTTAAAAGGTAAATTACCATCATATTATTCTTTATTTTTTTTGTTTTTTAGATGATGCACAACTCTCATTTTTTGTGCAATAGTCTAATTGTAACACGTTTTGATGCATTTTTATGCTTTGCAAAAGATTTGTGTCTGAATTTTGGGGGGCTTGGAACAGATTAAGGCATTTACATGGAAAACGCCTTCTCCAAACTGCCATTTTCAGATCTCTCCACAGGTGTTCTATGGGATTCAGGTCTGTAGTCATTGCTGGCCACTTTAGAAGTCTCCAGTGCTTCCTCTCAAACCATTTTCTAGTGCTTTTTGAAGTGTGTTTTTGGTCATTGTCCTGCTGGAAGACCCATGACCTCTGAGGGAGACTCAGCTTTCTCACACTGGGCCCTACCTTATGTTAGTGTTGCACCGATACAATTTTTTGGCCCCGATACCGATACCTGGATGTGCAGTATCGGCCGATACCATACCGATACCACCCCGATTATATATATATATATATATATATATTAGGGCTGTCAAAATTATCACGTTAACACGCGGTAATTAATTTTTTAAATTAATCACGTTAAAATATTTGACGCAATTAACGCACATGTCCCGCTCAGAAAGTATTCTGCCTTTTGGTAAGTTTTACAGCATGACTTTTTGTGCTGTCCAACAGCGAACTCTTGTGGTCGCTTTGCGACATGGTTTATTGTTTTCTTTCCAGTTCATTATGGCTGCACGACGTCTCGGGCTGATAATGTTGTGCTTATATGATCCTTGGACAAGATTTGTCCGTAAGTATGGTTGTTGTAAAGAATGTACATATTATGTTAGTAAGCGAAATGTTATATTTTTTGTATGAGACGCTTTTTGTTTATGTTTAGTGAACCTGTATAGCGTGCTAAGCTAACGTTGTTGCTAATGCAATGCTTGTGTACATTTTTTTGTAGTTTTACAACAGTCTAAAGAGGACAATGGTTTGAGGCCATTTTATTAATAAATCAGATGACAAAGGAAGAAGTCTAATGATTAAGGCGTCGTTCACTAGCTGTCTAGGTTTGGAAAAAGTAGACGCTTCGGAGTGAGGACAGCATAGACAGATTTAAATGACAGTAGAGTGAAATGCCCACTACAGTCCTTTTGTACCGTATGTTGGATGTATATATCCATCTTGTGTTTTATCTTTCCATTCCAACAATTTATTTTACAGAATATATGTATAATTTACAGAAAAATATGGCATATTTTATAGATGGTTTGAATTGCGATTAATTGCGATTAATTAATTTTTAAGCTGTAATTAACTCGATTAAAAATTTTAATCATTTGACAGCCCTAATATATATATATAAAAATTTTTTCTTTTTTTCCCCCAAAGAGCTACATAATCGGATGTGAAATCATTGCTATCAAGGCTCTGTCAGGCTGTTGCTTACCTTTGCAAAATAGGAAAAAGACTAGTACAAAGTATAATACTAGCCCAACAGTAAGAAAGTAAAAATAAGTTCATAATAATAAACTCTGAATGAACTGAGTAAATTTTTTTAAACCTCTCAAAGGCCAAACAGTGCAACTTTCATGAAATTATTGTCACATTCTGCTGCTGGTTAGATTGTGTTTTGTTGCTGGGCTGTTAGTGGGGGCGTTCCTGACGTCGCACCTGAATCCAATGCGGGCTCATCAACGCAGCATTTAAGCACAGGTGAGCTCAGAGAAGGCTGCCGAGATATTTGCTTTGCTGATCGCCATTTGACATCTCGCACTATCGTCTCACTACATTTGCTTGTTACGCCCCTGCATTGTTTTTTTTCTGTTAGTGTGCTGCACTCGTTTGTAACCTCTACCCTGTGCAGGTATTTGAGTGTTTTTATTTTGGCTTTTTGGCTCGCTGCCTATCGTCTTAGTTAATCTTCGAGTTTTTAGTATTGAGCTCCGTCGACCTGCTGTCACGGACTCCTTTTGTTATTTCTACTATCCCGCGATTGCGTGTTATTTTTTGTTTGCAATCATTAAACCCTTGTACTTATCCCCCACTTGTTGTCCGCTTCGAGGTCCAACCTTGTTTCCGCATTTGCGGACGCTCACAATTATCAGTAATAATAATTGACCACAGCATCCAGTCTCTCTATTAGCCTCGTTTTTTCGGGAGGGGGTGGGTCCCTTATTTCTATTTCTGAAAGGTGGCAACCCTACTTTGGAAACAGTTCCCAAATTACTGCAGCATTTCTTTCAGTAAAAGACAATAAAAGTAAAGTAGACGTAGTGAACTGACCAGAGATTGTTGCACCTGTCCAGCGCCCTTCCTCTGGATAGCAGACCTGCTCTTGCAGGCTCAAACTTGTGTTCGTTCACGTTTCGTCTTCACATGTTTTATCAGGTTCGAGGTATTGAAACTGGCCGATTTAACTCCACATCTTGAAACTTTCAGGCCGCAAATCTTGCACGCAGCCATTGATTTTAATTGACGGGATTTCTATTTTGAAATATTTCCCGACCGTCGCCATGCCGCCATGTCGGCCATGTCATTGGTCAGAAGTGGCTATTGGCCCGTTTTCATTGGTCTGGAGCAGGCCAATAGCGATAGCTGTTTTGTGTTCACGTGTCATCACACAACACAGAGACAAAGTGTAGTGAGCACCAGGAGAAAAAAAAAAGGCTGCGGTCAAATGTTACAATAATGGACCGGTAAATGGTATCGGCGCCGTCTTTGTTGGTACTCGCCAATACCGATACCACCATTTTGGGCCGGATCGGCGCCTCCTGCCGATACTAGTATCGGTATCGGTGCATCTTTACCTTATGTTGCTAAATTTGTTGGTAGTCTTCAGACTTCATAATGCCGCCCACACAGTCAAGCAGTCCAGTGCCAGAGGCAGCAAAGCAACCCCAAAACATCAGATCACCTCCGCCATGGTTGACTGTGGGGACCGTGTTCTTTTCTTTGAAGGCCTCATTTTTTTCCCTGTTAACTCTATGTTGATGCCTTTTCCTAAAAAGCTCTACTTTTGTCTCATCTGACCAGAGAACATTCTTCCAAAACGTTTTTAGCTTTGCCAGATAAGTTTTGGCAAACTCCAACCTGGCTTTTTTATGTCTTTGGGTCAGAAGTGGGGTCTTTCTGGGTATCCTACCATAGAGTCCCTTTTCATTCAGACACCGACGGATAGTACAGGTCGAGACTGTTGTACCCTCGGACTGCAGGACAGCTTGAACTTGTTTGGATGTTAGCCGAGTTTCTTTATCCACCATCCGCAAAATCTTTCGTTGAAATCTCTCGTCAAATTTAAACATCTAGGGAGGTTAGCCACAGTGCCATGGGCTTTACACTTATTGATGACACCGCACATGGTAGACACAGGAACATCCAGGTCTTTGGAAATGGACTTGAAACATTGAGCTTGCCCATGCTTCCTCACAATTTTGCTTCTTAAGTCCTCAGACAGTTCTTTGGTTTTCTTTCTTTTCTCCATGCTCAATGCGGTACACACAAGGACACATGTTGAGTCAACTTTATTCCATTTTAACTGGATGCAAGTGTGATTTAGTTATTGCTACCACCTGTTATGTACCACAGGTAAGTAACAGGTGCTGTTAATTACACAAATTAGAGGAGCATTGCATGATTCTTCTAAGGGTGCCAATACTTTTGTCCAGCCAATTTTGGGAGTTTTGTGTAAAATGTAGGGCTGTCAAACGATTACAATTTTTAATCAAGTTAATTACAGCTTAAAAATTAATTAATCGTAATTAATCGAAATTTAAACCATCTATAAAACATGCCATATTTTTCTGTAAATTATTGTTGGAATGATAAAATAAGACGGATATATACATTCAATATACGGTACATAAGTACTGTATTTGTTTATTATAACAATAAATCAACAAGATGGCATTACCATTATTAACATTCTCTTAAAGCGATCCATGGATAGAAAAACTTGTAGTTCTTAAAAGATAAATGTTTTATAAATGATTTATTTTTTTTCCTATTCTCTTTTGTGTTTTATCATTGCAAGCAAAAATAAATGAAGATATTACTACCAAAGCATCTGTAATTGCAATCATTTTCTGGGAGAAATTGAGCATTATCTGACAGGATGGCAAAGGTGCCAATACCTTTGGCCAGCATTGTACCACTGTACGCTTTTCTGGAGCCTCTAAAAAGCAAGATTTTTAAATTTCATTTTCATTTGTATCTTATTTAATAAGGGAACAATAATTCTTTTTTTTACAATGTGTTTTATACATTTAGTTTTAATTATAAAAGTAAAAATATATTCTCTTTTTAAATATTGATTCATTCATTTTTATCCTTTATTTTACTATGGTTTTACTTGGGAAAAAAAAAAACAACAGAGGGGAAAATGGTAAATATTATCTTTTTTAAATGTGGGATTGTATACAAAAAAAAAAAAAAAAAAAAAAACCTAAGGAAAAAAAATTTTTTTTAAAATTTGGATTAAAAATATTCAAGCTGTTAAACATATATATATATACAAATACATATTTACATGTACATATATATATGTTAGCCAAAAACATGACTTCGATCATTTACTTTCATAGGCCTCACAAAATAATGTAGCAGACCGGATCTGGCCCCTGGGCTGTCAGTTTGACATCATCGCTAGATAGGGACTTTAAATGCCCTTTCAATGAACTATAAAGTCCACCGTGAAAAAACATCCGTGCAGAGTCATTCGGGAATCGGGAATGAGACTGAAAGATTGTGAACATAGCCTATTTCAGTGAGTGGAGCAGAAGGGTGGGGGCAGGTTTACAGTAAACCCTCAACAGCAGCATAAATTTAGCAGCTTTTCTGGTTAGGGCTGATTTCATTTTTTCTAAAAAGTGGCTAGATGACATTTGTATTTTCCAAGATGGCCCTTGAGGTCCCACAGAAGGTTCCCAGGAGAGGAACAGGAAATGGGCTTTTCATGCCAGACGGCCATCTCGCAAATATGTAACCCTCCTAACATCCTTCTCTAGGGATGTCCCAATCCCATACTTTTGCATGCGAGTCCTACTCTGAGTCACCTGATTTTGCCGAGTCCCAATCGGCTATCTCAGGAAAATGTATTTAAGCTATCCCAAAATCATAGCTATATTTTTTAGTTATTTTTTGGTTTTAACAAAAATCACAAATCCCTTTTGTTTTAGCAAATCAGTTATGTAGTACAAAATACGGTTGCAAACAAATTACCGTAATTTATAGAGTTGTCCGATAATGAAATTTGAACCGATAAACGATATTGTCCAAATCCTAAAATCCGGTAAAGATATCAAACCAATACCGAATATGCGGTTCCGCACTTAATGTATTATTGCTAATTCTATTGTGATGCCCCACTGGATGCTTTAATAATGATAAATATAAAAATGTCAAGGTTTTCCAAATACAAATTCTCTGAAAAATAAGAAAACAATTTCAACTGAAGTTCTAGAAATAAATGTCCTATATAAATAATATCTATTGAAATGAGCCAAAATGTCAATAATTAAATAAAAGGAATCATTCACAATCAAATCACATTTACAATAGTTACCCCAAAAAGCCACTAGGGAACGACCAAAGCATTACAAATACAGGCAGGCAATCATAGGACATGCCAATGCAATGACAAAATGACAAGATGCATTTTGCTTGGCTTTTGCACACATTTTTGTATTTTATTACTTTTCTAGTTTTCTTTGTGACTACTTCTTAGTGACTGCAAAATTTCTTTCTGGTAACGCAGTACAGTTGTACCTGTACATACGAATTAATTTTGTTCCAGGACCTGTTTTGTGGTTCGAAATGGTCGTATATCGAGCAGGATTTTCCCATAAGAATACATTATAATTCGATGATGTTTTTTCAACGGCCCAAAAACCTACGCTAAATCCTTAATAAAGCGCACATAAAGAAGAGTGCATGGACGCATAAACGAGGAAGAGCGCATTTGTTTGAACGAAGAAGTCCCGCAGCCGCGTGAAAGAGAGAGGGGAAAGCCTTTAAGCCTGCGCGCAGATTTGTTGCTTGTGAAGTATCCACAGAGGCCACACCTGTATATACCATATTTTGCAGTGGTAATAGTGCGTTTTCAATTGTGGTCGAATAGTTGGGGCGAGTTTATGTGATTGTTTTGTTCATGCTAATCATGAAATTGGATTAGTGTTGCTGTATCTGCAGCTAGCTATAAACGCAAATTTGAATTGCTGTTATTGAAAATGAAACAGATTGAATTTCATTTTTATTTTAGTTTCATTCTGCAAGTGTTGTTGTTGTGAGCAGCTGAATAAAGTCAGCAAACCACATGGACATCTGTCATCGTCATTTCAGAGCTTAGCTCGCTGTCTAGCTAGGACTTAGCTCCAACGTCTTGGCAAGGATGGTACAATGATGTAAAATACATGTTTTTTGATAATTATTTTGAGATTTGGGAGGTATTAAAGGGTACTTAAAGGGTTAATTCCAGTTTACTTGAAAATTCGGGTGACGTCGCCAGCGTAGGAATGGAACTCGTTTGTAACCCGGGGACTACCTGTGTTTACTCCACGCCATTACTGGGGTGGCGTGGCTCAGTGGTAGAGTAGTTGTCCCCCAATCCAGAGGTTGTGGGTTCGATTCTTCGCCCTGATGAACTCACCTAAGTATCCTTGAGCAAGATACTGAACCCCACGTTGCTCCTGGTTCTGTGTCACCAGTAGGTGAATGGCGAGATAGTGTAAAGCGCTTTGAGCGCCTTGAAAGGTGGAAAAGCGCTATATAAGTGTAACACCATTTAGTGGATTTGGGAGGATACAATGCTTTCTGGTGGCAATAGTGAATATGACATAACTTGTCTAACGTGGCTGAATCCAGCTGCTCCCTGTTAAGTCCAACATACAGTGAGGCACATAATTATTTAGTCAACCACCAATTGTGCAAGTTCTCCTACTTGAAAAGATTAGAGAGGCCTGTATTTGTCAACATGGGCAAACCTCAACCATGAGAAAATGTGGAAAAAAAACAGAAAATCACATTGTTTGATTTTTAAAGAATTTATTTCCAAATTAGAGTGGAAAATAAGCATTTGGTCACCTACAAACAAGCAAGATTTCTGGCTGTCAAAGAGGTCTAACTTCTAACGAGGTCTAACGAGGCTCCACTCGTTACCTGTATTAATGGCACCTGTTTTAACTCATTATCGGTATAAAAAACACCTGTCCACAACCTCAGTCAGTCACACTCCAAACTCCACGATGGCCAAGACCAAAGAGCTGTCGAAGGACAGCGGAGACAAAATTGTAGACCTGCACCAGGCTGGGAAGACTGAATCTGCAATAGGTTAAACACTTGGTGTAAAGAAGTCAACTGTGGGAGCAAATCTTAGAAAATGGAAGACATACAAGACCACTGATAATCTCCCTCGATCTGGGGCTCCATGCATGAGCTCACCCCGTGGCGTCAAAATGATAACAAGAACTGTGAGCAAAAGTCCCGGAACCACACGGGGGGACCTAGTGAATGACTTACAGAGAGCTGGGACCACAGTAACAAAGGCTACTATCAGTAACACAATGCGCCGCCAGGGACTCAAATCCTGCACTGCCAGACGTGTCCCCTTGATGGAGAAAGTACACGTCCTGGCCCATCTGCAGTTCGCTAAAGAGCATTTGGATGATCCAGAAGAGGACTGGGAGAATGTGTTATGGTCAGATGAAACCAAAATAGAACTTTTTGGTAGAAACACAGCTTCTCGTGTTTGGAGGAGAAAGAATACCAAATTGCCTCCGAAGAACACCATACCCACTGTGAAGCATGGGGGTGGAAACATCATGCTTTGGGGCTGTTTTTCTGCAAAGGGACCAGGACGACTGATCTGTGTAAAGGAAAGAATGAATGGGGCCATGTATCGAGAGACTTTGAGTGAAAATCTCCTTCCATTAGCAAGGGCATTGAAGATGAGACGTGGCTGGGTCTTTCAGCATGACAATGATCCCAAACACACAGCCAGGGCAACAAAGGAGTGGCTTCGTAAGAAGCATTTCCAGGTTCTGGAGTGGCCTAGCCAGTCTCCAGATCTCAACCCCATAGAAAATCTGTGGAGGGAGTTGAAAGTCCGTGTTGCCCAACGACAGCCCCAAAACATCACTGCTCTAGAGGAGGTCTGCATGCAGGAATGGGCCAAAATACAAGCAACAGTGTGTGAAAAGCTTGTGAAGAGTTACAGAAAACTTTCGGCCTCTATTATTGCCAACAAAGGGTACTTAACAAAGTATTGAGATGAACTTTTGGTATTGACCAAATACCTAATTTCCACCATGATTTGCAAATAAATTCTTTTAAAATCAAACAATGTGATTTTCTGTTGTTTTTTTTTCCACATTCTGTCTCTCATGGTTGAGGTTTACCCTTGTTGACAATTACAGTCCTCTCTAATATTTTCAAGTGGGAGAACTTGCACAATTAGTGGTTGACTAAATACATATTTGCCCCACTGGAAGTGTTTGTTTGAGCTAATATATTTGTTCATGCATTCGTAATTTAGTGGTATATTTAGCAGTTTTTGTGGAATATATGTGTGAACGATATGTTGAGAAATCTGTAATAATGTTAGCATTATATAGAATTTGGCGGATATTTACTATGCAAATTCTCCAAAATTTACATATCAGTTCAACTAACTAGACACTTGAACTCCATTTGTTTTGTGTGAAGTGTTTTATTGTTGAAATATGTATCTTTTTTGCTCAAAGTTTTTATTAGGGCTGTCAAACGATTAACATTTTTAATCGAGTTAATTACAGCTTAAAAATTAATTAATCGTAATTAATCGCAATTCAAACTATCTATAAAATACACCATATTTTTCTGTAAATTATTGTTGGAATGGAAAGATAAGACACGAGACGGATATATACATTCAACATACGGTACATAAGTATTGTATTTGTTTATTATAACAATAAATCAACAAGATGGCATTAACATTATTAACATTCTCTTAAAGCGATCCATGGATAGAAAGACTTGTAGTTCTTAAAAGATAAATGTTAGTAGAAGTTATAGGAATTTTATATTAAAACCCCTCTTAATGTTTTCGTTTTATTAAAATTTGTAAAATTTTCAATCATAAAAATAAACTAGTAGCTCGCTATTGTTGACGTCAATAATTTAGGGCTGCAGCCATCAATTATCTTAGTAGTCGATTAATCGATGAACCATTAGTTCGAATAATCGAGTAATCGGATAAGGAACATTTAAAATTAAATTACCTAAGCTGAGCCTCAAACGGTGTGAAAAATAAATAAATGAGGGTCTATGTACAACAAAAGAACAATTGACTAACTTACATAGCAAAAGTCCGCTAGTTTAAATGCTATAAAATGCTAACTTTTTTACAATGCTCTTAACAAATGGTTTCGACACATATTCCCACAAAAATAGGCTAAATATACCTAAACTAAATTGCGAATGCATTTAAAAAAAACAAGTTGGTCTTAACAAGGAGCACCTGGATTCAGCCATGTGAAACGAGGCAGACTAGAAGGTAATGTATCCACCCTAATCAAGAAAACTAAATGCTGACAGTTTCAATATAAACCATTAAGACGGCACTTAAATTAAACGAATACTCGAAGCAGCAAAATTTAATTCGAATTTTTTTTTTTCTAATCGAATACTCAAGTTAATCGATTAATCATTGCAGCACCACAATAATTACACCATGCTCACTCATGGTACTAACCCATAAAATCAGTTGGACCCAAACGCCAGCAGAGGGCGCCTAACACCAAAAAACAAGTAACAAGCGGAAATTACACTGTACTGTCATTTTAGTCTTTTTGACCGGGGCATGTGAGTTAATTGCATCAAATATTTTAACGTGATTAATTTAAAAAATGTATTACCGCGAAAAATTAGTTAACGCAATCATTTTGACAGCCTTAGTTTTTATGTTAAAGCTTTACTAAAAAAGTCAAAATGTCAAAATCAAAGTGAATGAATTCAAGTAAAGAACTTCAAAGAACCATAGTTTCCTGTCGAACTGAATAACTTCACAATTAGTAAGTATAGAACAGACATATTCTCATGATTTAATACTTAAAAATAAAAATAAACATTTTAGTCACCCGATCTTTTACACCAGATTCCGATCTTCTGAAAATGACATAATGACCCAATTTCCGATCTTGTGATCGGATCATGGACATCCCTATCCCCCTCCCTCCAAAATCATCCAAATCAGAGTTATGAAGGCATTTGTGTGTTTTGACCTCTCAAGCCGAGCCACTTTAAAGAGGGAAGAGAGGGGGTAGAGCTGATGAGGGGGGCTTGAAACCCGAGCTCTCTTGTTTGTTTTCATTCCCATGGCCCCGATGTTCAGCAAGCCGGCCGGACCCACAGGAGCGTTCCGCTTGAGCGAGTTCAAACTCGAGACGCAACAATGAGAGAGAGCGAGAGAAAAAAAAATCAATATATAATTTCACGTGGTTCCTGATTTCTATCGCAGCCGTCTTGTCTGGTGTACCATTGATTTTTGGCGGCAGAGGATGACGGGGGTGCTGCTGTCGAGAGACAAGTAACAAAAACAGGTGTCGAGCTAAATAAATATAATTAAGTATGATATGACAATGACAGCCAATATATTTCCCACAAGAATCCAGAGTGGACTTTTTCTTATAAACAAAAAACTAAACTGCCAGCTTTGGTAAAGTGCCGTTGACGTGGCAATATTTTGGAAGCACACGTACGAGTGAAGTGAAGCCCCCCGGGAAGGAGAAAACAAACACACACACTCACGCAAGAATCACAAGAAATTAAGAAGTTGAGTTTAATATGTAGCAAAGCCATAGTGCCACAGCGCGAGTGTACCACAAGCGGATGCTAGTCTAAAGTTGAGCAATTTGTCCTAAAAATAAATAGAAATAAACAAATTTTCCACCCAAAATTTGGGTTGTAACTTGTAAGAAAACAAGAACAAAAGAGAAAAGTTCAAAACAAGCCTTGATAGAGCAAACATTTGACTCATTGGCTGCCATTGATGGCGCTAGACTAGACGTCAAATTCATCTTGACTGGGAGGTTCGTTTATTTGCCCCTCTCAGTAGAAATGAATTGGACTGAAATGTGGGCATACATAGCCAATCCTCCCTGTTTAAATGCAGTGGACGTGCATTGTTGTCAATGCCAGGTAATGAGTTACAGTGGTATGAAAAAGTAATTGAACCTTTTGGATTTTCTAATGTGCATAATGTCTTGTCCTGCGATCAAGGATTGTTGATTTGTATAAAGCTGAGAAAAGATACAAAACCATCTCTAAAAGTCTGGATGTTCATCAATCGACAGTCAGAGAAGTTGTCTACAAATGGAGAGAGTTTGGCACTGTTGCCTCTTTCCCAAGGAGTGGCTGTCCACCAATGATGATGCCAAGAGTTCAGCGCAGAACACTCAGACAGGTAAAAAGGAACCCTAGAGTGTTTGCTAAAGACTTACAGAAATCACTGATACAGTCCAATTTTCCTGTGCACACATCAAATATTTGTAAAACTATGGCCAAGAATGGTGTTCATGGGTGGTCTCCACTGTTGTCTAGAAAAAATATTGTTGCTCGTTTAATGTTTGCAAAAAGGCACTCTGACTAGGCCTGTCGCGATAACAAATTTTAGTGAGCGATAATTTATCTCATAAATGATTGCCATATGTGATATTATTGCGCCCCCCAATTTTTTTTAAAAACCAATTTACAAGAACACAGTGAGAATACAGTATATATTAAAAGATCAAGTACACCCATTTAAACGCAACAAGTGTTGACTCTTAAATTCAAAAATACTGTTTAAGAAAGCACAACTAAAAACAATAGACCATGCTTCTTAAGTAAAAGACAACAATATTAATACGGCACTGAAACACAGAATAAATAAAATGTATTTTTCAGGGAAAAAAATATAATTGCACTTAATAACTTAAGCATTTAGGCAAATGAAAACTTTTCCCTCATAGTTTCTGCTATGGTGTTACATAGGGATGCAACGATACAGTTAAGTCACGGTTCGGTACGATTTTCGATACGGGCAACACAATTTTCGATTCGATTAAATACATTTAAAGCTCTGGGGGGGGGGGGGGGGGGTCACAATTGTATTTTTTTTTTTTTTGCTAAAAAGCAAAAATGAAATTGCCATCATATAAACATGCATTTTAATGCATAATATTTATGTGCTTACTTCTTACTGATCTGAAGAAACTTTGTATAAAAGCGCAGAGAACAATCTTTACTGCTTGTAAAGTGAGGCGGGGCACACTGTTGATTGCTATTACTCTCTTAGCAGGTACGTTTACCACATGAGAAAAACATCCTATTTGTGGTCCAAATCCATCTGTGTTACGTACTGAATTAACAATATTTGCAGCATTATCTATAGTCACTGGTATGGATTAAGTTGGCCTTCTTAACTTCCATTCAGTCATGGCGGTTTATAATTCATCGATGTGGTATATGGACTACGTGTCCCAAAATGACTCTGGGCTCACGCAGCCAATGGCATGGGACGTAGCTCATCTAGTTTGCTATTTCATGACATCTAGTGTGTGCGGGCATTAAAAAAGTTAGCAAGCGCCACAGACGTCACGTCTGCTCATTACTGCACAACACCAGCATATGACAATCGACTTTCATATACAGGATAAGTTTGAAGCACAGCGCTCTTAATTTGCCACTCAATGTTCATCATGTCCATTCAGCTGTCCGTTGTCAAAGCGAGGTTGTTCGTAGCAGCCAAGTCGGTAACAATGTTTTGGCGGATTTTGTTGTAAATATCCGGAAGTGCACGGACGACTTTCCACCTCCATGATGAAACGTTCTTCGTCCATGTTCGCTGATGTTTAAACTGTTGATAAGACACTGGGCTGTTGACGCCAGGCCTGGATCCGCCCATTTTGACGGATGTGTCCCCAACAAAAATAGAAAATCACCTAAACCATTCGGTGGACTACGTCACGCCGGAGATGGTCCGCAGTCAATCCGGAGCACTGACGCGGCCGGTATAGGTTGAACATTAGGATACAATGAGAGCTGATTGGCTCCGGCGCTATTTTTTGCTGGACCTGGAACGAAGATGCATTTTGCGCAGTTGGTAACAAGGAATCCGAACTTTTAACAGCACGTTTGCCGCACGCGCGCACGCACGTGCACGAGGCGATAAATCGCAGTGGAAAAAATTACCGCCTTCATTTTTATTTATTGTGCGATAAATGGAATTATTGCATATTGCGACAGGCTTAACTCTTACACTACACAGAAGTTTTGCAAAACATTTTGTGGACTGATGAAACCAAAGTTGAATTGTTTGGGAGTAACACACAATGTCATGTGTGGAGGAAAAATGGAACAGCTCACTAACATCAACACCTCATCCCCACCGTGAAGCATGGTGGAGGGAGCATCATGATTTGGGGCTGTTTTGCTACCTCAGGGCCTGGACAACTTGCAATCATTCGTGGAAGTATGAATGAAAAAGTTTATCAGGATGTTTTGCAGGAAAATCTGAGGCCGTCCATCAGACAGTTGAAGCTACAGTAAAAAGAAGATGGACTTGAACCGCATTGAGATGCTGTGGCATGACCTAAAGACAGCGATTCATGCCAGACATCCCAGGAATCTGACTGAACTACAGCAGTTTTGTAGAGAAGAATGGGCTAAGATTAGTAATAATAATAATAATTAGGGTTGTTCCGAACATGTTTTTTTGCTCCCGATCCGATCCCGATCGTTTTAGTTTGAGAATCTGCCGATCCCGATTTTTCCCGATCTGATTGCTTTTTGTTGCTCCCGATTCAATTCCAATCATTCCCGATCATTTTTCCCGATCATATACATTTTGGCAATGCATTAAGAAAAAAATGAATTAAAACTCACATATGAATATGAATATATACATTCAACATACAGTACATAAGTACTGTGTTTATTATGACAATAAATCCTCATGATGGCATTTACATTATTAACATTCTTTCTGTGAGAGGGATCCACGGATAGAAAGACTTGTGACTTTTATATATTGTGACTAAATATTGCCATCGAGTGTATTTGTTGAGCTTTCAGTAAATGATACTGTAGGCATGCCCAAATGCATGATGAGAAGTGGAACCATGACTGTGCGTAGTGCTACCAATTGATATATCTTCTCTGCGTTGGGAAGTAACATACTACCTTGCTTCCCCACATTGATTCGAATGATATTTCTAATCATAGGGAGAGGGATTGTGAGGCTTAGGCAATTTAAAAAAAAGGCTCCAAAGGCTGCCAAAATTCACTCTACTCATTTTACGCTGCCTTTTACCTCTTCCAAATTAGTCACAGAAGGGGAGAAGGAAAATTTGAGCCCGAAAGAGGAGTCTGAGGAAATGGGGGAGGAACGGAGCTGGTGAGGAGTACCAATATGAATAGCTTCTGTTTTGGAGCTGTTCAGCTGCAAGAAGTTTTCGCTCATCCAAGCCTTAATCTCCTCCAGGCAGGAGTCAAGTTGAGAAACAGAGGAGTAGGGGGTGGAGGACAGAGTGACCTTGAGATATAGGCACATATATTTATATGTATACAGTTTACATGGCGACTCTGCGACACAAAGACGCAATGACTGAGTAGCGGACTCGCCTCGCGTGCATATGGTGTCGCCGAAGATGAAAAATTCTGAATCCTGCCTCCAAAGTGGAAGAATCTGATTGTGGGGGATTGAGGGGGGCTTCCTCGGCATGCATATCAAAGGCTCCCGCGGCGCGAGACCACGCCTATAACGTCAGCACTCGTACACGTCGCATTGTGTGTGTGCAGCGGTGCTACTAAACATTAAAAACAGCAAATATGGCGGAATGTCAGCTTTAATTTACTGTTTTAATAATATTTTTAAATTAAATATGTTGAATGTTTCCATTTTTGTGCCTTTTTGAACAAAAGAAAAATGCCATTGCTTCGAGTGGGCGGGCATGTTTTTTTCCGGGCTGAGGGAGCTTGGTGGGGTCAAAGTGCATCGTTCTCTTTCGCCTTGTAAATCTGCACTACCCCCGAGGGCCTGGCATGAAAACTACATTGTTTTCATGTGGAATTGTGACATTGTTCGAATGGAGACGCAAATGCAAATTTGAAATTTTTCGTATTCTCGGAGAGTCACCATGTAAACGGCCCCATAGTTGTGTGTCGTTAGCATAACAATGGAATTGAATTCCATGCCTGCTGACGACACGACCGAGGGGTAGCATGTAAATGGTGAGGAGGGTTGGACCGAGCACAGAGCCCTAGGGGACTCCGCAGATAACAGTGTTACGGCGGGATTTAGCATCCCCCAGGGCTACAAACTTGGTCCTTCCCGTGAGGTATGAATGAAACCACTGAAGGGCAGTGCCAGAGATACCTATATCGTGTCGGAGGCGGTGAAGGAGGATGTGATGATCAACAGTATCAAATGCAGCAGAGAGGTTGAGAAAGATAAGGAGAGAAGTCGAACCGGAGTCAGAGCTCATCAGAAGGTCATTGGTGACTCTGATGAGCGCTGTCTCGGTGCTGTGGGATGGACGAATTGATCAGATTTGTCCTGATCAATGTGCCAGACTGATCTGCAGCTACAGGAAGCGTCTGGTTGAAGTTATTGCTGCCAAAGTGGGGGCCATTAAATGAGATAGTTCAATTACTTATTCCCCACCCCTGTCATTGTTTGCATACTATCCTCATTAAAATATGAAAACCTATAAATGGGCGGTTTTAGTAAAAGCAGTTTTTTCATCTGTGTGATTTTGACCAAGATTAGGTGACATTCCATGATGGTTTTGTGCAAAAATGTGAGAAATTCCAAAAGGTTCAGATACTGTTTCATACCACTGTAAATACAATGAAATTAAATAGTTTTATATATACTATATACACACACACACACACACACATATATATATATATATATAACTATATATACACATATATATATACATAATATAGAAAAGAAACTTTAGAGTTTCTCATTCATTTTTCTTAAATAAATTTTTTTATTTGTTTTAAATTTTATTTATTCATTCTAACGGCATAAAGGTTACACAAAGAACCGCTACAATCTTTGTGTTTCATGTATCCAGTCAAGAATGAATAATATAGAAAATCAGCATTAAGGGTGTTAATACTTTTGTCAGCTCTGTTGGTAGAGCAGAAAGCATCCTCACAAAAGAGCACCAGGTGCGCTCTGATCAGTCCCAGTAATGAGCATGTCACCTCCATCACATAACTATTCTTGCCTGCTGGTGCAGGTGAGGGAATCATACAGTACAAAATCCAGCCAGTTTTCAAACTAATGTCATTGTGTGTGTCGCTCAAGGAGGTCTTTGCTGGAAAGAGGAGAGCAGGGGTGGTTCAAGACCACCTGCAGACCAAAAATAGCAGGAGAGCAGTTTTATAAGTTGCCAGGGAAGATGAATTTTCACTGCCACTGATCGCTCTAACACAATAAACGTGTGTGCTTACCACGGTCGTCAAAGTTGTTGGAGGAGTATGTGTTGTGTCAAGTTCAAAAATAGACCCTTAGGTAGACATTTGTAAAACTACCCAAAAATAAAGAGAGAAGACACTCAGTTTTCTTGGCCAAGGAGAGCAAGGAGGGACTAGACAGTGAAATGCTGGATTACGCTGTATAGTCACCAAAATTGATCTAAAAAAAAACCTCCTTGCTCTTTCTTTTATTAGGGGTTTGTCCTAACACAGAAAGTTGCTGACCTAAAGGAAGGGGGAAAGCAAGCTGGAGACACCCATGTGATTTTGGTTGGCTATGTGTGAGCATGTAGGTGGAACTAACTAAATACACGTGTGTAAGCAAAGACACTTAGGTAAAGTGGTCAGAATGGCCCAGACACTTCAGTTATGCAACGCTGCTGCCATGGAAGATGTCCTCGAATGGAAGATTGTCCTCGAAAGTCTAGACGAAAGTCTAGACGTAAGATGCTGAAGATGTCCTAGAACGTCTAGTTACGCAATGTTGCGGCCATGAAGCAAGACAGTTGTCACCCAGACCCACTTTAACACTTTGTAACACTTAAACATTATACTACAGCCTAGTATAGCAAGCAATAATCATTTACTGGTTATATCAAATAAGAAAAAATATGGCAATATGTATTATGTATGTATTAGGTATATATGAGCACAAACAAATATTCAATCAATCAAGCAAATATTCAATCAACCCTCGATAATTAACTCAACAGTATGTGTTGGCCCGAGAAAGGAATTTATGTTCTTTAAGCATCTGGTTGATAAATGGTCTCATTAATTTATAAATAAAATATTGACACATCTGACAAAAAATGTATTGAGTGCAATTATGTGATTTACCGTAATTTCCCGAATATAAGGCACACCCGTGTATAACGCTAACCCCAAATTTACTTGTAAAATCTAGGGAAAATTATTGTACCCTTGTATAACGCGCACCCTAATTTTAGCACCAATAAATAGAAGAATACAAGAAAACAGAGCTCGTGTACAGATACAGAAATGTCATTTTACTGACTGGTGAAACACAGCACAAGCATAGCATATTGGTAGTTCAAAACATTACCATAAACTGACAATATTTACGGTAATAATATGATTTGACAACTTCTCCAATTTACCAGAATCTAGGAGAAAACAAAACAGATGTGACTTTTCTTTTAAAGGCTGCTGTATAACTTGCTCGTTTCATCATGATGAATAAATGTTTCTTCCATGAATTGATACGGTAAAATGAAAGTGAGAAGGTAAGTCGGAAATCCGAGAGAGCTCATCGCTGTCAACACTGTGACATATTGGTATTCTATGTTATGTTGTTCTATGTTGTGGCACTGAGACACTTACCCACATGAGGGTCGCGGGGGTACTGGAGCCTATCCCAGCTAACTAGTAAAAACCATTGCAGGAACAAGGAGACAAGAGGAGAACCTACAGGGCCTTTCTGGCTTGGGGGACTCAGGAGGTAGCTGACAAGTACTGGCTGGCCAAGCAGAATGTGGCTTCGACATTCACTGAAGCAAAAACTCTGTCATGGGAAGAGTTCGAGAGGTCATGGAAAACAACTTCCGGACAGTTTCGAGGAAATTCTCGTACACCATCCGGCGTCTCAAGGGAGGAAAGCAGTGCACCATTAACACTGTGTATAATGGAGATGGGGTGCCGCAAGCCTTGACTTGGGCTGTCATAAGTCGATGGGGAGAATACTTCGAAGACCTCCTCAATTCCAGACACGCCTTCCTTGTTGGAAGCCTGGAGACGCCGAAGCGGGCTCTCCTTTCTCTGGGCTCGAAGTCACTGAGGTAGTTGGAAAGCTCCTCGGTGGCAGGGCCCCGGGGGTGGATGAAATCTGCCCGGAGTTCCTAACGGCTCTGGATGTTGTGGCGCTGTCTGGGCTGACAAGTCTCTACAACATCGCATGGACTATGGGGACAGTGCTTTTGGATTGGCAAAAAAGGGCGGGTAGTCCCCCTTTTTATGAAGGGGGACAGGAGGGTGTGTTCCAATTATAGAGGACTCACACTCCTCAGCCTCCCCGGTAAAGTCAATGGCGTACCGCAAGCAGCACGTCACTTCCGCTCATTAATATTCATGACATTACCTACTGTTGCTAAGTAGGGACAAGCCACCGTTTGCCCCTAATAGGAAATGAATGGAAATCGTGTACGAAGGAGATGTTTACAGCGCTAAACCTACCAATTCTCTCCAAAAATGATGTGCCTGGTGCCAAATTCACTGGCAAGGATGTGGAAGAACATAAAAATGTTCAGTTAAAGAGATGGCTTGAGTGTCGAAGGCTGAAAAAGACGAAAAAAAAACGAGTTGACCTAAGCATAGCTTTAGCTTTTTTTATCGACGCGACTGACAATGACATTCTCCTGTTCAACAAGCTATCCTTTAGCATCAGCCCTGTCTTTCTTATATATCCTCTGGTTGTCCTACGTCTCTTACCGTTCTTGGGGGTAATTTAGTTAGCTTTGTGTAGCGATCGCAAATGCTACTCAGTGACAGCCAACGAACATTTAATTTTTTCATTGATAACACATCTTAATTCTATAGTTTATTTACACTTCCCCCTTACTGAAGTTGTTATATAACAGAAACGGTAAAAGTGGCAGTCAGATACCATTGTAATTCTTTTCAGGTCATTCATTGTCAGACAGAAGCAGTACAGCACAACGTTACGCTAAAAGAATAAGTTAAAAATATAAAAATGGCTTACCTCTTTGTCCTATGAGAGACCATGCCAACCCAACATAATGTTTACTGCATATGAAATGTGAATGGATTCACCGAGCTGGTGTTAGAGTCCGCGCAAGTTGATTCGGTCTTCACATTTTTTTCCTCCCGAGTTTTTGGTTTCCGGAAACGTAAGAAGAAACATCCTTCATGTGTCGTAATGTCTAGAGTCGTTTCTACAAGTTCCAAAAAAGCAATGCGTGATCGGCATGTTCGTTTTTGAAAGATTACCGGCGAAAAGTAGCACAAATTACGTTAAGTCGATGCGAGGGCGGGTCTATAATGTCCCACTTCGGCTTTACTTCCGCTTTACGATGCGACGTCACGGTCTAAAAATAGCCTGCGTGCGGTACGCCATTCAGGGGTGCTGGAGAGGAGGGTCCGTCGGGACGTCTAATCTCAGATTAAGGAGGAGCAGTGTGGTTTTCATCCCGGCCGTGGAACAGTGGACCAGCTCTACACCCTTGGCAGGGTCCTCGAGGGTTCATGGAACTTCGCCAAACTGGTCTACATGTGTTTTGTGGATTTGAAGAAGGCGTTCAACTGGGTACCTCGGGGAGTCTTGTGGGGGGTGCCTCGGGAGTACGGAGTACCAAGCCCCTTGGTTAGGGCTTCTTGGTCCCTGTACGATGGGTGTCAGAGTTTGATCCACATTGCCGGCAGTAAGTCAGATTCGTTCCCAGTGAGGGTTGGACTCTGTTCCTAACTTTTATGGACAGAATTTCAAGGAGCAGCCGAGGCGTTGACCGGGTCCGGTTTGGTGGCCTCAAGCATTGCATCAAGCATGGTCACAAAATGAGTTTTCTTTGCAGGGTGTCTGGGCTCTCTCTCAAAGATGTGAGAAGTGTGAGAAGCTCGATCATGTGGGAGGGACTCGGAGTCGAGCCGCTACTTCTCCGCGTTGAGAGGAGCCAGCTGAGGGGGCTCGGGCATCTGGTTTGGATGGCTCCTGGACACCTCCCTGGAGAGGTATTCCGGGCATGTCCCACCGGCGGGAGGCCCCGGGGATGACCCAGGACACGCTGGTTGGCCTGGGAACGCTTTACGATTCCACCGGAGGAGCTGGTTGAAGTGGCTGGGGAGAGGGAAGTCTGAGTTTCCCTGCTAAAGCTGCTGCTCCCATGATAATGAGGGATGGAAGGAACGAGGAGAACATGCAAACGCCACACAGGAAGACTGAACTCCGGGAATTAACCCTTGATCTCAGAACTTTGTTGTAAATGTGCTAACCACTAGTCTACCGCGCCACCCCATCCCTAAGTAGCACTATTAATGTTATTGCTGGCAAGTGGAGGTATACGTACTGTACATTGCTTGTGGTTTATTTAAAATTCAAAAGGTGCGAAGTAAAAAAATCCTGTGACTGCGTAAGACGAGTATTGAGATATTCGAGTTCACATAAATAGCAATATCAATGATAGCTCTCACTAAGCATTGCTGCTTTACCCGCTTACATTCCCCTATTAGACACTTTAGCCTCAATTGACGCATTACAAGTGTTACCGTAATGTTTATCCACCTGCAGCGCACCTGAGAAGGCTTCTTTGACCCAAACTCATCCTGGCTGCCCAGGAGTAATCAGTTGACTGTGAAAAGAACAGAAACAAAACACTTCCACGTCCACACTGTGCAAACACACACGCTGGTCTATCCAGTACTGTACCACCTGGGACGGCTTTGTTCTCCCTCATGAATAAATCACACGCAGGGAAAGAATATCCCGATGCAGAGCAATGCTGGAATGTCTTCTGTGTGTGTATATGGACGTCACAGCCTTGGCATAAAATACACACAACCTAGCAATATTTTAACAAGATCCAATACATGAGCTGTACGCACAAAATTCAGCATTTGCAAGTATCAGGAGAAGCGCAGATAAAAAATAATATATATATATAGAGTATATATATATATATATATATATATATATATATATATATATATGGCTTTACAAATGCTAATACACTAGTTGATTTATTTTTCCCGCAAGCTGTCGATTGAATGAATAAATAATGATGTGGTATATTTTAAAATGTGTATCTATGGGGACTAAGAAAATAAACATACTAGACCAATTAGGTCTACCTACCTTAGCTTTGGGCCAATTAACTAATTTTCTACCATTGAAGGCCAAACTATTTCGATCCCTGTCAATGAGCAAAAACCTCCAATATGATATAAAGTCCTTTATTTTTTTTAAAGGTTGAGTTTTATTTTCCTTTAGAGCATAAAAGTGTCGTTTCCAAAAATAAAAGGCAAAATATTACAAGAATAAAGTCTCCCCAAGATAAACTTTTTCACAACTTCAGCCAGGAAAAATACTATTCTCATAAGATTATAACATTTTTTCCTGGCAAAAAAACAACATTCTTGTACTTAAAAAGATTGCAACTTTCTTTTCTTGAAAAATACTGTATTGGCCTGAATATAAGACAGTGTTTTTGCATTGAGACAAGATTGAAAAAGAGGGGGTCGTCTCATATTCACGGTCTAGATATTATACCCATTCACGGCGCTAGATGGTGCCAGATATCATTGAAGCTATGTTCTGTCGTGACAGTTCTCAGCTACTCTCAAGTTTAACCAGTTTGCATTATTTTATTGCAATGTTTTTCCTTATTCAGATTTGTTTCAAGACTACAGTTAGTTAGACTTGACTTTGATAGTTAAGGCAGTTATGGCAATTTGTTGTTTTATCAAAATAGATTGGTTTATTTACATTTCAAAAACCAGAAGCCATTCATTTACGAATGTGATTGCACTTAAGTTTACATATTTAAATGTTCAGATATTAAGATTTGAATGAGGCAAAATAACATGCTTTTCCTCTCAAATATATTGTTATAATTATTTGTTTCAGATGTACTGTAATTATTTTCTGTCTAAAAATTAATTTGGTGTTGAAAAAGTCTTTTTTTCAAACTTGAGTCTTGAAAAAGAGGGGGTCGTCTTATAATCAGGGCCGTCTTATATTCGGGCCAATACGGTAGACCTACAGTGGTACCTCAACATACGATCGCTTCGACACACAATCTTTTCGACATCCAACATAAAATTTGACTTGCCATTTGTTTCAACATCCGACAGCATGGTCGAAATACGACGATTTGTGACAGCGCCGCAGTTTCTGTTTTCCAGCAAGACGGACGCACACCAGATTTTCTTGTGAGAAAAATCAACATTGGTTCCAAGAAGATTTATGCAGGTGGTGAAAAAAGGAGAAAGGTTACTCCTACCACTGAAATGAAAATGGAAATAATAAAAAAGTATGAGCGTGGTGTGCGCATCCCTGAACAGGCTCGACAATACGGCCGTAGAATGTCTAGGATCTCTGGGCCCTTGCTAAAAGCTTTGAATAGCTTCTTTGGAGTGTCCTATTCGCCCATCTTAACATGTGAACTGCTAGTGTATGATCATGTACTATATTTTGATGTGCGAATAAACTGAACCGAAACTGATCTCGACGGTCCTACTCCAACCTCCGTTCGCCAGTTTTTATAAGTTAAGGTGACAATTATTGTGGTAGCATTGCCAAAGAAATCACCAGCTTTGTCAGGTTTTTAATGATTGATTTCAGAACTTGTGCAACACAACATGCCTATTGTCCAACCCAGCTGAACAAAGTGAAAATAAAAAGTCCTTCCTCCCTCACTCTGTCAAGTCAGCCGCACGGTGCGTTCAGGTACACTACGCAAAACACATCAGCCACATTAGAACCCCATTCGTTACATTGTTACAGGTATTATTATGATTACTATTATCATGTTAATATTCCGATTTTTATTCAAAATGTATTTGTTTTGCTCAGTGTAATTTCTATTTGCAATAGTACCAGCAGCATTTACTAAAGATTTAGTCAAGGTTTTCAGGCTGTAGAACGAATTAATGGGATTACAGTGGTACCTCTACATACGAAGTTTTTCCCCATAGGAATAGATTATTATTTACATTAATTTGTGTATATATATATATATATATATATATATATATATACTTTTTTTTTTTTTTAAAGCAAAAACAACTGTTGTGTTTGATAGAACAATATGTGTATATGCTGCCATAGCAGTGTTTGCAATGTTTTGTACATTAGTTCCAAAATTGTTCAAAAATCCTCTCAGGCTAAACCAAACTACTATTTCAGTATCAAGTTAACATATAACAGTAAACAAATATACAAAAATAACAGTAAATAAAAAAAACTCCAGTCCCCATTCTGTATCAGCAGCTTTAAACTACATTCAATTAATTTAATGTTGTGAATCAACTGTTAGTTGTTAAACTTGCTCCCGTAATTCCATAATTTCCCTTCTGTCTACTTTTGTCAGTTTTAACACTATTTCATCATTTATAGATAAATTCAAGACAAGATTCTGCCGATTAAGGTTCGCTACAATAGAGCCTTCTATAGAGGTCTACTGCTTTAAAGGGGAACTGAAGAGCTTTTCAGATTTCGCTCTTAAGGGTTTTACTCAGTTGTATTGTATTAAATGCGTCATTCGCGCTCTCAAAAAGTCACATAAAAAAAAAAAAATAATAATTGACCGCGTAGTTTTTGAGTTATGGCCATAGCAACACCATAGCAACGAGGGACGCGCCGTTCTGCCGACCCCTACCTCGTGATGTAACTTCCAGGAAGCCTCGCCACCACTCTGAACACGGAAATATAGCACCACGCTATCCACGGAGTGCAAAAAAACTAAAAAAACGCAAATTATCCTTACAATTACGTGTTGATAATGTCATGGTTGTTTTGACGAACTTGTCCCAAGTTTATATTCATAAAATTACACCAAAATCCGGAAAGGTCTTCAGTTGCCCTTTAAGATGGCGGCTGTTTACTTACGCCGGAAAGTCTGTCATTTCGCATCTCTGTTCAATAATACATGTTCTAACACCGACGTCGTCTGTCATTTTGCATCTAGTTCTACATATATATGATATCTACTGTAGCCGTATGTTTGTAGCAACTAGCAACTGGGCGTTGTTTGTAGCGACTGTCAGCCGCAGTCAGGTATGATTGTTTTTTTATCTAGCTGCATGAGTTGAACATGATATTTACTCTCGGTCCGCTCCTCATTGCGTCCCAAAGACCGCGCTGACTGTGTTTTACTTCCGCTTTACCTGGTATAATTCAATAATCGGAATTTGGATATTTGTAAATCGTTCCCGAATCTTCCACGGCCGAATCGCGAATAATCTAAGAATTGGAAATTTCGCACGCCTCTACTCATAACTATCGCTTAATTGCTTTTTTTTGTTACTGTCACATTTTCTCTGATATGTTAGATGATAAATAATCGATTCAAACAAAGAAAAATTGAAAAACAATGTTTAAAACGGTAAATATATGAAAAAGAAAATCTCGACCACTGCTTGATGTCTGAGATTCCTGCATCCCGACCCTAGTTATATTACCATGTTTCACCCATAATATCACCCCAAAAATCCAGCTGTGGCCATTCACAGCTCTGTCTTGACACTCGGTGATACATGCTACATGGAGTTTTTGGATCAAAACAAGGTAAGAAAGCGATAACATCTCGTTAAAGTCATGGCGTCTGTAATTCTGCTCTCGCATGCTCTCACCTCCAGATAGAGTTTTGCAGTTATTTTTTTTCTTTTTTTAAATACCCTCCAATTAAAAAAAATTCTTCACCCGGAAAATTGAGATTTTAAGCTTTCCAATGATGTATCACACATGCATGTTGGACAATTTTGAAATTTGGACAATTGGGAGTCTCAGAGCGGAACTTCAAGTCACCTGAGTGTTTTCCGCCATATACATTTGTTTCAAGTCTCCCCTTTAAGGCAAAACCCTGCAGTACAACATGTGATTAGTTATGCAGGTGTACCTAATGTATGGTCAGCGAGTATATATATTGTCTCTAATAACGAGGTGAAATGAGAACCGTGTCAGGAATATACAGGATCCACCCCACTAACATTGCCTTTCTTGTCAAAGGCACCTAATTAGCCACCCGATTGTTATGTCCTTGCTTTTGTCGCCATGGTAACAAGCAAGCAAATGAGGGCTGAACGATCACTTGTGAGCAATAGCTTTATTTATACATGTACAGTATAAGTATGACATTTCAGATTTCCCATTAAAAAGTGCAAATGTCACAATCTGCTCAAGGTATAGTAAGAAAACTATGTGAGCTGTGTGGTTTAATTAACTCGCACAGGTCACATGGCTCCCATGTGTATTTGCATTCTTCGCACTCAGCTAGGGAAGGACCTCCTTGGTGACCTCGCTGACAAAAACACTGGACCGGAACGTGATAATGTGATTATTTTTCCCCTTTCCTTAAACAACAGTTTTGAAATGCCACCGGCAAGTTCCGAGCTCCTCCGGTGCTTTGGGGCAGAAAGACAACAAAAAGCAGTAAAGTCCAAATAGAACTTGAAAAAAAGAGAGAAAAATATAAACAGCTTCAGGCAGCTAAGGTCCGTTACATCTCAGGTTGTGTTTTGGGGGAAAAAAAAAAAAATAATAATAATATATGGCGGAAAACACAGACAAGACTGAAAAAGCAGTTTCGGCTCTTGCACTCCTCTTTAAAAGAAACTGGTGCATTTTAAGCCAAAAAAAAACTGTTGTGTTTGATGGACCAATATGTCTAGAAGCTGCCATAGCAGATTCATGGCGCGTTCAGCCCCCAAACTATTTTCAAATTGTCCGTTTTACCCTGAAAACCCCCGTTTAAAAAAAAAAAAACAAAAAAAACACACACACACAAAAAAAAACAACCTTAAAAAATAACTTTTAAACAAATTACGTCACAATGAAAAACATGGTGTCTGTAAAAAAGTCACGTATATCTACCTCGTAACTATCGCTTAATTGTATTTTTTTGTTACTGTCGCATTTTCTCCTGTTAGATGATAAATAATTGATCCAAACAAAGAAAAATTGAAAAATTGAAAGAAAAAAAATGTTTAAAAGGGTAAATATATGAAAAAGAAAATCTCAACCACTCCTCGATGTCTGCGATTTCTGCATCGCAACCCTTGTTATATTACCATGTTTCAACCATAAATACCCAAAAAATCCAGCTGTGGCCATTCACATCTGTGTCCTGACACTCGGTGATACCTGCAACATGGAGTTTTTGGATCGAAACAAGGTAAGTACGCGATAATATCTCAATTAAAGTCATGGTGTCTGTAATTCTGCTCTCGCGTGCTCTCACCTCCAGATAGGGTTTTGCTGTTTAAAAAAAAAACAAATTTATTTTAAATGTCCTCCTGCTCAGAAAATTGAGATTTTAAGCTTTCCAATGATGTAACACACATCAACTTCAAGTCACCTGAGTGTTTTCTGCAATACATATATATATATATGTAACGGGTGCACGCAGGTCCATGTGGAGCGTGGAAACCTCCCTGCCGATTCCTTCATGTAAGATCGCTAGCGGCTGTGCCGTTGGCTCGAGCTTATTGGTGTAGTGGTTACCGATCTTGCCTGCCGAGTGGAAGCGTCGTTGGCGCGCGGGTTCGCGTCCCGGCCTAGTCAGAGGTGGGAGCGGAACGCGGGGCGGCGCTGACACAGGGGTTACAATGGTGCCGTGTACCCGGATCGGCAGCGAAGGTTTCGGGGGGTGAATGTAACGGGTGCACCCAGGTCCATGTGGAGCGTGGAAACCTCCCTGCCGATTCCTTCATGTAAGATCGCTAGCGGCTGTGCCGTTGGCTCGAGCTTATTGGTGTAGTGGTTACCGATCTTGCCTGCCGAGTGGAAGCGTCGTTGGCGCGCGGGTTCGCGTCCCGGCCTAGTCAGAGGTGGGAGCGGAACGCAGGGCGGCGCTGACACAGGGGTTACATATATATATACAGTGGTACCTCTACATACGAATTTAATTCGTTCCAGGACCTTGTTTGTAAGTCGAAATGGTCGTATGTCGAGCAGGATTTTCCCATAGGAATACATTATAATTCCATTAATTCGTTCCAAAGCCTAAAAACATACACTAAATTCCTAATAAATACTGCTGGCACTGTTACAAATGGCAATTAAACATAGAAAAACAAATAAGTTATAAATAAATAACTCAGAATAATATAATAATAATAAGAATAATTAATAATTATTCCTGTAAATAATGTAACGAATCGGATTCTAATATGGCGGACACTTTTTACTGTCCCTGAACGCACCGCGAAGCTGACGTCTCAGTGAGATAGGTCAGTGCGGTAGAGATAATACTTTCGTTTTCTTGCGAGCAGTCAACTGCTTAAGACGATGGGCGTTTTGTGTTGGATAAGTTCTTAAATAAATGATAAAAACGTGACGAAGGTGGCGATTTCCTTGGCAATGTTACCACAATAATAATTGTCACCTTAACTTACAAATAGTGGCGAACGGTGGTCGGAAGAGGACCATGGAGCTGTATTGTTGAGCCAGTTCAGGGACGCGCACACCAAGCTCATATTTTTCTATAACTTGCATCTTCATTTCAAAGGTAAGCATCACTTTTTTCCTTGTTTCTCCAACTGTATCAACTTTTTTTGAAAACTGTGTTGATTTCTCACACAAGAAAATCCACCGTGCGTTCGTTTGCAGTGCTGTCATGTCGTCGTATTTCGAGCAACTCGTCGGATGTAGAAACAAATGGCGGCTCAAATTTTACGTCGGATGTCGAAAAGATCGTGTGTCGAAGTGATCGTATGTAGAGGTACCACTGTATATATATATACAGTATATATATACTGGACTGTCTCAGAAAATTAGAATACACAATATTCTAATTTTTTGAGACAGTCCTGTGTATATATACAGGACTGTCTCAGGAAATTAGAATACACAATATTCTAATTTCCTGACTGTCTCAGGAAATTAGAATACACAATATTCTAATTTCCTGACTGTCTCAGGAAATTAGAATATTGTGTATTCTAATTTCCTGAGACAGTCCTGTATATATACACAGGACTGTCTCAAAAAATTAGAATATTGTGTATTCTAATTTTCTGAGACAGTCCAGTATACACACACAGTGGGGAGAACAAGTATTTGATACACTGCCAATGGGAAAACCCATTGGCAGTGTATCAAATACTGTAAATAAGTACTGTCTTTGTTTATTATAACAATAAATCCACAAGATGGCATTAACATTATTAACATTCTTTCTGTCAAAGGGATCGACGGATAGAAAGACTTGTAGTTCTTAAAAGAAAAATGTGAGTACAAGTTATTGTAACTTTATATTAAAACCCTTCTTAATGTTTTTGTTTTAATAAAATTTGTAAAATTTTCTATCAAAAAAATAAACTAATAGCTCGAAATTGTTGACGTTGCCGAGCGGAATGTCACATGGGCTCCCTGCCGTTCTTCCACAGTTGTCTTTAACTACAAAAGGTAGTGATAGAAATACACCAGAAGGTGTCCATGGCAAGTTTTAAATGAATTAGAAATCTAGCCAAGGCAAAGTCTGACTAAGTTTTATGTGTATTTTTAGCAGAGTTATTTTGATTGGGAATGTCAGTTCTCTTTGCACTGAGCGCTTTTCTTTTTGTGAACATTATTTTTTTGAGAGATAGGAATATTTTTGTTGTTGTGCTTTTACTAAATGATACTGTAGCGGCTTAACTGTTCCGCCCAAATGCATGATGGGAAGTTGGGGCAACCATGACTGTCAGTGGTGGCTGCAAATGGTATATGTTCTGCATTGTGTTCAATTGAACGTGTTAAGGAAAAGCTCATATCCTGTCATCCTTCCCCACATAGCTCGGCACAATAGTTATGTTTGTTATGACAGAGCTACCAAAGCTTATCCCAATTAAAGGCGCGGTCCAATGAACGCCTGTGTCCACTCGGATTTCTCTCCCTATTAGCTCTCAATGTTTAAAAACGGCGTCATTGTAATCTGTTTGAGGCAATGCATGAGCGGGTCATTACATGCATGCGTTAAATGCGTCAAATATTTTAACGTGATTAATTAAAGAATTCATGAGGGGTAAAGTGGGTAAAGGGGGGGCCACAAAATATTAAATGTGATGGTTCACTTACTTATTTTCCCCCTTCTGTCATTGTTTGCATGCTATCCTCATTAACTCATTCACTCCCAGCCATTTTAACCAGAGCAAGACCCTTCGTTTTACTGGATTTTGACTGATTTTGCAAGGCCAACAGAAAATTCAGTTCTACTGCTATATAAACATGGAACCCAAGAAAGATTAGACTCTCATCTTTCAGCAGAAAAAAAGTAAGTTGATATCTTTTTCCATTGTTTAGAAATCAGCATTAGAAAATAGCTTAGTTTGAGCAATTTTCCAATTTCTGATGAAAAAACGGAGAAAATTAGCTTTTTGCAAACACATACATTTCAAACATAACTTTAACACAGCTATTTTTTGGTTTTGTGACATCCCAAACATCTGAATAATGTTTTCCTTTAACAAAAAAAATCAAAGAACAAGACAAATAGAGCTTTTGATAGCAAAGTAACAATTTATTTACAGATGGCTAAATGAGAGATGATGCTGTTGTCGCTGAGATGACGATGTTGTCGCCGCGTCAGCCGGGTAAACTTTTCCCTCATCGTTGTCTGTCTCATAAAGATGGATTTTTTTTTTAGTCGCTGTGGGGTCTGCTCGGCGAGCCCACTGCACTTGTGGTCCCAGTCGTTTTGCTCGGTCGTCCATCGCCTGGCATCCCGAGCGTCCAAATGCGCTACTGCCCTCCAGTGGCCAGTTTTATTGCTTTGAAATAGGTTTTGAGCTTTGTTATTTGTTTCTTAGATAGATCTGAAGCTCTAGATGCTTCTTGTAAAAAAAAACAAAAAAAAAACGCAAAAGACGTATAAATACGTTTTTGGGACAATGAAGCATTTAAAAATAGAACATATTTACACATTTTTGGGAGCAAATGAGTTAAAATATGAAAACCTATAAATGTTTGGGTGGTTTTAGTTAAAGCAGACACTGTTTTTACATCTGTCTTTTTGACAAGGATCCGATCACATTTGATGGTGATTTTATGCAGAAATGTGAGAAATTCCAAAAGTATCAGATAATTTTTCATACCACTGTAGTTAAATAATGGATAGCTGCAAGTGGTGCTGCAATCGGTGGACTAGTTAGTTCGAATAATCGAGTAATCGGATAAGGAACATGAAAAATTAAAATACCTGAGCTGAGCCTAAAACGGTATTAAAAAAATAAAATAAAATGAGGATCTATGTACAACAAGAGAACAATTGGCGAACTTACACAGAAAAAGTCTGCAAGCTTAAATGCTATAAAATGCGATTTGCGACATATTCCACACACACCCCCAAAAAACAAAAAACAAAAAAAAAACAACAACAACAACAAAAAAGGTCAAATATACCTATAAACTAAATCATGAATGCATTAAAAAACAGTAGCTTAAACAAACATTTGGCTAATGGTGGTCTTAACAAGGAGCAGCTGGTTTCAGCCATGAGAAATGAGTTATATCATATTCATTGTTGCCACCCAAATCAATGAAACTACATGCAATCAGTTTCAAAATAAACCAATACAACATCACTTTAATTAAAGGAATACTCGAAGCAACAAAATTTAATTCGAATATTTTTTTCTAATCGAATACTCGAGTTAATCGATTAATTGTTGCAGCACTAAATTAAACCATCAAGTCAGTCCTTTTTCCCCAACTTGCACGTCCTTTGTGTATTTACAATTGTTATGCCAACCGCGTTCCTTAAGAAGCTGTCACGGGTCGCATGTGGATTTCCCAGCAAAGTTGTAGCCTCTGCGCCGGTGCGGCGCTAGCGTCATGCCTCAGTGCTTGCCAAGTGCAAGCATCCATACGTGACCTCCAGGGATTACTGTGCAGCCAAATAAGGCGCTAACTGGAAGGGGTTGCACGAAAGGGGAGGGGGCCGGGACGACCGCATGGAAAAGTCACCGCTGTTTTATCTGCCTTCCTCCAGTTTGGGCTAATGTTTGGCGATACGGGGGAAGAAGGCCATTAGGAGGAAGCGCAGCGAGCGGGAGTGACGTGGATTGTGGGCTTTTAAAGAGCTCCTCTGTAAACATGTGCAATAATAACACAGAGAAGTGCAGTCAAGGAAGAGGGATGGAGCTAAAGAGCTCCACTGAAAAGTTGGCATCTGGAAGATTAATGTGTCTTAGAGGACTTTTTTCTGACACTTCTTTCTTATGAACTTAAAAAGTGGTACAGTAAATGTCTCATGCCTATCTTTTGATTAAAAGGCGGAATGCGTGTTATGCAATCGCTCTTACAGTGAATACTGTACATGAAAGAGTGTTCGCCTTGGTCTCCAGCTTGAAATGCTCCCACACTTTTTGACATTTGCTGCTTTTTGTTGGTGGTTTTCTCTTCACTTTCTTTGGCTTCTTCGACGTTACCTCTATATTCATGTGTGCTTAAAATCAAATATATCCGCTGCTTCTCCCTTCTTCCTCCACGTATGTGACGTTGTGCCACATTAAATCTAGTACGGGCAAAAAGTCATGCTTAGAGCTGGCAAAATTAAACGATTCCTCGAGGCGGAGAAAATTGATCAATTTTTTAACTCGAGTTACTAAAATTATTCAACTATTAAATAATGTACCGATGCAATGCGTACAGAGTTGGGGAGAGTAGCCAAAATTTTAATCAAGTAAGAGTAGCGTTACTTATATTAACCAAGTAAAAGTAGTTATCCAAAAAATGTACTCAAGTATAAGTAAAAAAGCATTTGGTGAAGAGAATACTCAAACAATGAGTAACTTTGTGAGTAACTACTTACAATGTTTGATTGAATGTTTGTAACCAATGGTATTTCTTTCTCTCAGCACAGTTACAGTGGGGCAAATAAGTATTTAGTCAACCACTAATTGTGCAAGTTCTCCCACTTGAAAATATTAGAGAGGCCTGTAATTGTCAACAAGGGTAAACCGCAACCATGAGAGACAGAATCTGGACAAAAAAATCCAGAAAATCACATTGTTTGATTTTTAAATAAATTAATTGCAAATCGTGGTGGAAAATAAGTATTTGGTCAATACCAAAAGTTCATCTCAGTACTTTGTTATGTACCCTTTGTTGGCAATAACGGAGGCCAAACGTTTTCTGTAACTCTTCACAGGCTTTTTACACACTGTTGCTGGTATTTTGGCCCATTCCTCCATGCAGATCTCCTCTACACCAGTGATGTTTTGGGGCTGTCGTTGGGCAACACGGACTTTCAACTCCCTCCACAGATTTTCTATGGGGTTGAGATCTGGAGACTGGCTAGGCCACTACAGGACCTTGAAATGCTTCTTACTGAGCCACTCCTTTGTTGCCCTGGCTGTGTGTTTGGGATCATTGTCATACTGAAAGACCCAGCCACGTCTCATCTTCAATGCCCTTGCTGATGCAAGGAGATTTTCACTCAAAATCTCTCGATAAATGGCCCCATTCATTCTTTCCTTTACACAGATCAGTCGTCCTGGTCCCTTTGCTGAAAAACAGCCCCAAAGCATGATGTTTCCACCCCCATGCTTCACAGTGGGTATGGTGTTCTTCGGATGCAATTCAATATTCTTTCTCCTCCACACACGAGAACCTATGTTTCTACCTAATGTTCTATTTTGGTTTCATCTGACCATAACACATTATCCTAGTCCTCTTCTGGATTATCCAAATGTTCTCTGGCAAACCGCAGACGGGCCTGGACGTGTTCTTTCTTCAGTAGGGGGACACGTCTGGTGGTGCTGGATTTGAGTCCCTGGCGGCGCATTGTGTTACTGATACTAGCCTTTGTTACTGTGGTCCCAGCTCTCTGAAGGTCATTCACTAGGTCCCCCCGTGTGGTTCTGGGATTTTTGCTCACCGTTCTTGTTATCATTTTGACGTCACGGGGTGAGATCTTGCATGGAGCCCCAGATCGAGGGAGATTATCAGTGGTCTTGTATGTCTTCCATTTTCTAATAATTGCTTTTGATTTCTTTACACCAAGCGTTTTACTTATTGCAGATTCAGTCTTCCCAGCCTGGTGCAGGTCTACAATTTTGTCTCTGGTGTCCTTCGACAGCTCTTTGGTCTTGGCCATAGTGGAGTTTGGAGTGTGACTGACTGACTGAGACTGTGGACAGGTGTCTTTTATACCGATAATGAGTTAAAACAGGTGCCATTAATACAGGTAACGAGTGGAGCCTCGTTAGACCTCGTTAGAAGAAGTTAGACCTTTTTGACAGCCAGAAATCTTGCTTGTTTGAAGGTTACCAAATACTTATTTTCCATTCTAATTTGGAAATAAATTCTTTAAAAATCAAACAATGTGATTTTCTGGGGTTTTTCTCCCCACATTCTGTCTCTCATGGTTGAGGTTTACCCATGTTGACAATTACAGGCCTCTCTAAACTTTTCAAGTAGGAGAACTTGCACAATTGGTGGTTGACCAAATACTTATTTGCCCCACTGTACTATGTCATAATCAGAGTGGTTTTTATTTCATTTTATTTAAATGAAATTATTCTGACCCATAATGAACCAAAAAGAAGACTAGACAAAAGACTGCTACCTGGCAACATTGTTTGGGCTTTTTTGATATTGTTAATAGTATGTTTTTATATATGCCTACTTCCCCACCAAAGGTGATCATTACCATAAAGTGTAATATTACACGTTTTTAAACAATAATCAATTTGATTTTTTGACTGTAAATAAAATATTCGGGAACTCAAACTGTTGATGAAAAAAAAAAATACTGATAGCATACTCATAGCATTCTGCTATTCGAAGCTAGCTTTGGTAAATGCCCTTTATGACCGTAATGCATAGCTTTAAGGAGAATCACCCAACCGCTCGTCACTCAACCCAAGATGGCCGCCAGCTACACATATGATAGTGATACACGTCCAACAATGTGGAGTGTAATCATCCTTCTGCTGTGAATTTCACCAAATCCATTTTAAATGGGAGGATGGCAGCCAATGAACAAAAATAATAGTTCAGGTATAGTATTCTAACTCCAACATTTTTATGGTTACAATTAGAGCTGAAACGAATGCTCGAGCAACTCGATTAACTCGAGGTTAAAAACTGATCAGAGTAATTTTATTCACCTTGAGGAATCGTTTCATTTTGCCAGCTCTAAGCATCACGTTTTGCCCGGACTACTTTTAATGCAGGACAACGCGCAGGCGTCACGTGCATAGAGGAAGAAGCAATTAAAAAAAAAAAAATTACTGCAGCCAACAGCCGCTACAAACTACGCCGATGTTGCTAAAAACTACGCCCGCATGATGCTAGTGTGGTAGCAGGTAGTGTCCGATGCGTCTCATAGATATCGCATGCATTTAGGACTAGATGCCAAATGATAGACACGGCCGCGTCTGGGCAGCGTTAGTGCTAGGCCTGTCGCGATAACAAATATTAGTGTGCGATAATTATTCTCATAAATTATTGCGATATGCGATATTATTGCGCCCCCCCCCCCATTTTTTTTAAAAACCAATTTACAATAACACAGTGAGAATACAGTATATATTAATAGATACATTCAAAAATACTTTTTAAGAAATCACAACTAAAAGCAATAGACCATGCCTCTTAAGTAAAAAAACAACAATATAGATACCGCACAGCACCACAGAATAAATAAAATGTGTCTAAAAAAAAAAGAGAGAAAAAAAATTGCACTTAATAACTTAAGCATTTAGGCAAATGAAAACTTTTCCCGTCATAGCTTCTGCAATGGTGTTCCATAGGGATGCAACAATACAGTTAAGTCACGGTTCGGTACGATTTTTGATACGGGGGTCACGATTTTCGATCCGATTCAATATATTTAATGCTCTGTAAAAAAAAAAAAAAAAAAACAATTATATGTTTTGTTTCGGGTTGTTTTTGTTTTTTTTTGTTTTTTTGCCATCATATAAACATGCATTTTAGTGCATAATATTTACTGTATGTGCTTACTTCTTACTGATCTGAAAAATGTTTGTACAAAAGTGCTGAGAACAATTTTTACTGTTTGTAAAGTGAGGCAAGGCACACTGTTGATTGCTACAGCTTTCTTAGCAGCTAGGTTTACTACATGAGCAAAACATCCTATTTGTGGTCCGAATCCATCTGTGTCACGTACTGAATTAACAATATTTGCAACATTATCTGTAGTCACTGGTATGGAATGATTTGGCCTTCTTAACTTCCATTCAGTCATGACAGTTTAGAATTCATCGATGTAGTATATGGACTACATAACCCATAATCACTCTGTGCTCACGTAGCCAATGGCATGGGACGTAGCACATCTAGTTTGCCTTTTCATGATATCTAGTATGTGCGCGCATAAAAAAAGTTGGCAAGCGCCGCTGAAGTCACGTCTACTCATTACTACACAACTCCAGCATATGACACAGCGCTCTTAATTTCATTCAGCTGTTTATTGTCAAAGCGAGGTTGTTCGTAGCAGCCTAGTCGGTAACAATGTTTTGGCGGACTTTGTTGTAAATATCCGGCGTTGTGCTGAAAAATAGCCACCCGCGTGAAATGTCACTCCTGACGGGAGCGCCCACCCGTCAACAACACCGGCACGCTGTAGATGGTCCACAGTCACTCCGGAGCACTGATGCGGCCGGTATACGTACAACAACAGGATATAATGGGAACGATTGGCTCCGGCGCTAGTTTTTGCCGGACCTGGAACGAAGATGCATTTTGCGCAGTTGGTAACGAGGAATCCGAACTTTTAACAGCACGTCTGCCGCACGCACGCACGCACGTGCACGCGAGGCGATAAATCGCAGCGGAAAAATTACCGCCTTCATTTTTATATATCGCGCGATAAATGGAATTATTGCATATTGCGACAGGCTTAGTTAGTGCGCTAATAAATATAACGTTACTGTCACTCGCTCACGTAACGTTAGCTCTTCGGAGGGCTAGGTTTCTATTGATTATGACCAAGCCTGTCGCAATATGCAATAATTCCATTTATCGCGCGGTATATAAAAATGAAGACGGTAATTTTCCCACTGCGATTTATCGCCTCGCGTGCACGTACGAACGCGCGTGCGTACGCGCTTGCGGCAGATGTGTGGCAGACGTGCTTGACAGCGCTGTTTAAAGTTCAGCTTCCTTGTTGCCAACTACGTAACATGCTGGGATGTGGACTTACTCTGTTTTATTGACTTCTGGGTATGTGCGTTTTATATATTTGAGTTTGAGTGACCGTCATTCAATGGAGGGAGGCAGGGCCGAGTGCACTGTTGGCGCACAGCAATGAGTGAGCGGCGTGAGGAAGAGGACGAACCAGTCAGCAAAATGTTTCTGGAGGTTGTTTCAACAAAGATGACCAAAGGAAAAAATCTACATGCTCATTTGAAACACTATCACCCTCTCCAGTTTTCACTGCTTAGTAGGAAAACTGCATCGCAACAAGCGGAGCCTCCTCGTCACGTCATTAATTGACAATTAGAGGTGTTCGCCTGATGTGAGAAATACAGACGACACCGCGCAAAATAGGTCTCCTCACGGAAAGTGAAGTCTGCTACATTGCTGAAGAAATGAGACCGTTTTACCTCTATTTAGTATTATTTGATACCTTTTGGAGCCAAATTTTTGTTACTGTAACTTAGTCTATTTTTCTCTGTTGTTGTTGAAGTGCAATTACTGTTACTGCAACTTTATACCTATGTGCCTAAATGCTTCAGTTATTAAGTGCAATTTTATTTTTTCTTGAAAAAAGACATTTTATTTATTATGTGTTTCTGTGCGGTATTAATATTGTTGTATTTTACTTGAAAGAGGCATGGTCTATTGTTTTTAGTTGTGATTTCTTAAAAGGTATTTTTTTAATTTAAAAGAAAACATTTATTGCGTTTAAATGGGTGTTTTTGGTCTATAAATATATACTGTATTCTCACTGCGTTATTGTAAATCGGTTAAATTTTTTTTATTTTTTGGGGGGGCGCAATAATATCGCATATCGCAATAATTTATGAGATAATTTATCGCCCACTAAAATTTGTTATCGTGACAGGCCTAATTATGACCACTGTCGATGCATGGCTAACGTGTCTTACATACAGGCTTTATTTAATCTGTAAAAAAACAGTGCTGTAGAGTGATGAGGGTGTAAAATTAAAACATAATAAAGCGAACTATCAGTTTTAGCTCATTAGTCATTGCTGAATAAAACACCAAGTAGCACTGGTCCCTAATGTGCTCCAATACAACAGGTACATTTATTTTGAACACTGCAAAAACTCAAAATGCCACCAGTACTTACAGTTTAGACTAACTTAAAATTTAACTAGAACTTAAAAATAGCTTGACACAAATGGAAATTCAATTGAAACTAGGGCTGTCAAATGATTAAAATTTTTAATCGAGTTAATCACAGCTTAAAAATTAATTAATCGTAATTAATCACAATTCAAACCATCTATAAAATATGCCATATTTTTCTGTAAATTATTGTTGGAATGGAAAGATAAGACACAAGACGGATATATACATTCAACATACTGTACATAAGTACTGTATTTGTTTATTATAACAATAAATCAACAAGGTGGCATTAACATTAACATTATGTTAAAGTGATCCATGGATAGAAAGACTTCTAGTTCTTAAAAGATAAATGTTAGTACAAGTTATAGAAATTTTATATTAAAACCCCTCTTAATGTTTTCGTTTTAATACATTTTGTAAAATTTTCAATGAAAAAATAAACTAGTTGCTCACTATTGTTGATGTCAATAATTACACAATGCTCATGTTGCTTAAACCCATAAAATCAGTCGCACCCAAGCGCCAGCACAGGGCGACAAAACACTAGTAACAAGTGGACATGGCACTGTGCTGACATTTTAATCTGTTTGAGCGGGGCATGTGCGTTAATTGCGTCGAATATTCTAATGTGATTAATTTTTAAAAATCAATTACCGCCCGTTAACGCGATAATTTTGACAGCCCTAATTGAAACACGTGGGAAAAACACGTAGCTTTCATGTGATGTGTGTTATCAAGCGTAATTACATTTTTAGGTAAGAAATGTTTTTTTTTTTAAATAAGATCTTGTGGTGACCCTTTATTACAGTATATAACATAATTCAACCACGAAACTTGTGTGTCCATTTGGCCGAGCGTGTTACCGGCTACGTCACAGTCACGTGACACAGACACTTAAGTTCACAGAGAGCAGCAGAGTAACAGCGGCTGGACACAGCAATTCGAGCTAACAAGACTCTTAACATTGCATACCGCTTCAATCTATAAGTTTTTTGAGTGAAAGCAGTGAATTTTTTTTCTAGTCACATCTGAGATGCAATTGTTGGCTGTTTTCAACAATGTACATTGAAAATAAAGACATTGACTGAAAATGGTTCAATATTGGATTAAATGTCTTTTTTTTCTCATGTATATTTAGAATTTCTCTTTACCTAAAAAAAAAAAAAAAAAAAAAAATCATCCGATTACTCGATTAATCGATAGGATTTTCGGTCGATTACTCATAGTTACAATGCACATTTACTGCTAAAATGTTAAACCCAGAGTAATATAACAGTAAACTGATTTATACGAGAGCTGGTTAATTGACAAACTGTAGACATAATTGCTAATTAATCGACTATGAAAGTGATGACTTTTGACTGCCCTAATTGAATTTATAAATACTTCTGCTCGGTTGTCATTCTTTCCAAGGATGCTTTTTCTCAATCCTGCAGACCAGCATTTCCTATTTTAAAGCCTCGCTGATCTTATTGTGCCAACCCGAAAGTATCTAATTTATAGTATTAGCCATTTTTTCTAATCAGATTACTCTAATCCGGTTACGTGCTCCACACCCGAGCGGACACGCAGGATTGATTTGCGAGCGAGTGCTTGCTGCAGGGCAACCGTGAGCTTGACTTCTAAAGAGCAGAGTTGCTTTGCTGCTCTGAAACCAGCGCGCCTTTCATTTGGAGGCTTTCGCCTCGTTTGCGGTTGTTCCCGTGACTCCCTGCCGACTCGCTGAGCTCGCTTCGGCCTTTCGGCGTGTCGTTATTTGGTTTTGACCCTCGTGAGTCCACCGCAGCATCTCAGACATCTTTTTCATGACACGCAGAAGATCTGAGATGGCGTATGCATTATTTACTTTGTGACCTCCACCAAAGAACAGCAAAATCCTTGTACTATCTTGAAGCCGTGATTTGATATCACAACACAAAACTGACCATAACCACTGACTTTCTACAATCAATCTTTTGAATTTGTCAATAGATGTGTGTGTTCATGAAGCTTGATTGTATGTACGTACCGTAATTTTCGGACTATAAGCCGCTACATTTTTTCCTTCACTTTGTACCCTGCGGCTTATAGTCCAGTGCGGCTTATTTGTTGATTTATTTGGATTAATGGGTAACACTTAAAAGCGGTGTCATAAAACTGTAATAACACCGTCATAATTATGAAATGACACTATGATGGGCATTACTGATTGCTTACGAAAGATGTCATTAAGTGTCATCTGGCAAATTATGTCACTAACTAACACTATGTCACTAACACTAACGTTTATGTCCAGTTCAGATCTTTTACATCCACTCAAAAGTGAGATAATTTGTGGGATAACACTAAATGGCATATGTTATAAGCATTCATTATTGCTCATGACAGTGTCATATTATAATTATGATTGTCTAATGACAGTCTTTTGGCACCACTGTCAAATAATGTGTAACCAAGTACCATAACTAGTAATTAATGAAACAACTGGAACAGTAACCGAAGCAATAATTAGGACAGAACATGAATTTTGATTGTTATTTACATATGTAGCGCTGCAATGCATGCTAGGAGGCATGACTGTCTCCCCCAAGGGAGCAGTTATGGCCAAATGAAACATCTTGAAGCAATGAAGTTTGGGAGCAAATTGGTTCAAAGTTTCATGGTGGTTCATTTGGTCTTATGATAGACACTCATAATACAGTGAGGACGACTATGGCTTATAGTCCAGTGCGGCTTATCTATGAACAAATGCCGTTTTTGTGTCAAATTTGGTGGGTGGCGGCTTATAGTCAGGTGCGCCTTATAGTGTGAAAAATACTTACTTTTTAAAAGGTCACAAAGACATATCCTTCAAACTCTTTTTGTGTGAGACGGTATATATATTTTTCCATTATTTTGCACTGTTGGTCGACTGTAGGCAAGGCAAGGCAAATTTATTTATATAGCACAATTCAACACAAGGCAATTCAAAGTGCTTTACATCACATGAAGATCATAAAAATCACATTTAAATCAATACAACGTAAAAACCAAGACAATCAAAATAGGAAATAAAATTATACATAAAAATCGCATTTAATCACAAACAGAATAAAAAATAAATAAAAATAAAACAAAAACTACTACTACTAATAATTGAAATCAGCAATGGATATAAGCACAAGAGGAATAAAAAGCAGGTAGATTGAAATATATAGACAGTTATGGATATGCGGTGCTAAACAAAAGCGTTTTTAGCCCTGATTTAAAGGAGATAACAGTTTGAGCATACTTCAGACGTTCAGGTAACTTGTTCCAGAGGTGAGGAGCATAATAACTAAATGCTGCCTCACCCTGCTTGGCTCTTGTTCTCGGAACATGCAGGAGACCGGTTCCAGACGACCTTAAGGGTCTAGATGTCTCATAGGAATCTAACAAATCAAGCATGTATTTTGGTCCAAGGCCATTAAGTGTTTTGTAGACGAGCAGTAGTATTTTATAGTCTATCCACTGACTCACTGGAAGCCAGTGTAGCGATTACATAACCGGTGTAATGTGGTCCAGCTTCCTTGAATTTGTGAGGACTCTGGCTGCAGCATTCTGTACTAGCTGCAGCTTCCTGACTGATTTTTTTATCAAGACCTGTAAATATACCGTTGCAATAGTCCAATCTGCTGAAAATGAGTTTTCCATGTCTTGTTGAGTCAGAAGCCCCTTAATTCTGGCTATATTTTTTAGGTGGTAATAAGCAGATTTACTGACGGACTTTAGATGGCTATCAAATTTTAGGTCTGAGTCAATAATTACGCCAAGGTTTCTGACCTGATTTGCAGCTGTAAGTGACATTGTGCCAAGGTGCCTGCTTATCTTTGACCTTTCCTTTTTTTGGCCCAAAAATGATCACTTCTGTCTTCTCCACATTTAACCGGAGAAAATTCTGGCACATCCATTCATTGATTTGATGAATGCATTTATTCAGGGAGACTAAGGGACTATAATCATGTGGGGACACAGAAATGTACAGTTGTGTGTCATCTGCATAGGTGTGATAGGAGATGTCATACTGTTCCATAATCTGAGCTAAGGGAAGCATATAGATGTTAAACAAGAGTGGTCCAAGAATTGACCCTTGAGGGACTCCACACGTGAATTTGGTTCGTTCTGACTGATGGTTTCCGATTGACACAAAGAAATCTCTATCATGTAAATAGGATGTGAACCACTGAATAATAGTGTCAGTAAGCCCTACCCACTGTTCCAATCTGCTGAGTAGTATGTTGTGATCAACCATGTCGAATGCGGCGCTGAGATGTAATAGTAGCAGAACAGATGATTTGCCTGTATCGGTATTCCGACAAATATCATTTAGCACTTTGATAAGCACGGTCTCAGTGCTGTGTTGTGGCCGAAATCCAGACTGAAATGAGTTAAAAAGATTGTTTTGCATCATAAAAGTCTGGATCTGTTCGAAAACAACCCTTTCGATAATTTTCCCCAGGAATGTCAGATTTGATATTGGCCTGTAATTACTAATGGTTGAGGCATCCAGATTAGGTTTTTTTTTTTAGGAGAGGTTTAATTACTGCAGTGTTTAAAGTCTGAGGAAACTCTCCTGTTTGGAGAGAAGTATTTATAATCTGAAGTATGTCTGGGGCTATGCAATGAAAAACAGTTTTGAAAAAGTTTGAAGGAAGGATGTCAAGGCAGCATGTTGTGGGCTTCAATTTTGACACAATTTCTGTTAAAGTGGCATAGTCCAAGACTGTACTAGTCCTTCTAAAAAAAATAGCATATTGTGGTAAAGTTCATTATTTTCTGTAATGTGCTGATAAACATTAGACTTTCATATATTTTAGATTTATTACACACAACTGACGTAGTTCAAGCCTTTTATTGTTTTAATATTGATGATTTGGGCAAAAAAGTCTAGAAAAAACAAAAATCCCTATATCAAAAAATTAGCATATCATGAAAAGGTACCCTAAAAAAGCTACTAACCTAATCATCTGAATCAACGAATTAACTCAAAACCCCTGCGAAAGATTCCTGAGGCTTTTAAAAACTCCAAGCCTGGTTCATTACTCAAAACCGCAATCATGGGCAAGACTGCCGACCTGACTGCTGTCCAGAAGGCCATCATTGACACCCTTAAGCAAGAGGCTAAGACACAGAAAGAAATTTCTGAGCGAATAGGCTGTTCCCAGAGTGCTGTATCAACGCAACTCAATGGGAAGGAAAAAGTGTGTCAGGAAACGCTGCACAACCAGAAGAGGTGACCGTACCCTGAGAAAGGTTGTGGAGAAGGGCCGATTCCAGACCTTGGGGGACCTGCAGAAACAGTGGACTGAGTCTGGAGTAGAAACATCCAGAGTCACTGTGCTCAGGTGTGTGCTGGAAATGGCAGAAGTGC